>NC_068287.1:30900495-31211071 GCF_025860055.1 Xyrauchen texanus
GACGTTATGGGAATGTCCTTCTATATGACCTAGTTGAAACCTTTCTACAATAATGGCAATTCTAAAATTTATTTGAAGCCCCGCCCTATTAGGCGTGAAGCTATCTGGTATAAAAGCAGGCGTGCAAACACCATTCCTCCAGAATTTTCTGACTTGGGGACGAGCGCATAGCTCGCACCTCAAAGAACTCTGAGTCTGTTGGGCGGCCATCTTACGTAATGTCTTGTTCACTTCATCTTATGGAACCGATTTTACAAATATAACCGAGACGTTCCCTTTGACTCAGTGCACTTGACATGCATCAGGAAGCTGATGCTATGGGAAACAGAGTCCCATCACGACGCACTACATGACAACCTACCAGAGAGGAAACAATGCAGCAGTCCCGTGGGACAGCTGTTTAGAGTATGCCGCAAGCGAATGACACTCATGGTGGGCCAGGAGGGGAACACTTCAAATGGATATATGAACTATAGTCTTATAGTATGAATTAACCCCTTCATGAACCCAGCAAATATGTTTTGAGAAGACCATCCTGCTGCAAAACATATGTCCTGTAATGACACACCATTCATCCATGCCCATGAAGAGGCCATGCCTATAGTTGAGTATGCTTCAACACCAATTGGGTAATTTGCTCCCTGTGACTCGTAAGCCAAGGCGATCACACCAACGATCCAGTGAGAAATTCTTTGCTTGGAGACAAACATTCCTTTCGTGCATCCTCCATAGCACACAAAGGCTCGACGGGGGGCCTCGGAAGTGTTTTTAGGACGAAAGATAGGTCCCAAGTCGGAACTGTAGCTGGGCGAGGGGGGTTTAGCCGCTCCCCTTAGGAACTTTATGATTAAATCATGTTTGCCTATAGAAGTGCCAGCTTCAGGTGTGTGATATGGCAGAGTGAGCTCTGTGTCCATTTGCTCTTGAAGAAATTCAGAGAACTTCAGATACGGGGCGGTTCACTGGGTCTTTGCAGTGTGAAAAGCACCAATTAGTGAACACATTCCATTTCAGTGCATAAAGGCGTCTGGTAGATGATGCTCTAGCTTGCACATTAGCGCGCTCTGTTCAGGGGCCACACATGCCGGTTCCACAGTTTGGACTGGGAATTCCAGATTGTGCCCTGCAATTGAGAGAGGAGATCCCTCCTCAGTGGTATTTCCCATGGAGTGCCATACATAATCTTCATAATTTCCAGAAACAGGACTGGTTGGGCCACTTCAGTGCAACCAAAAGAATAATTTCATTGTCCTCTCGGACTTTGCATATGACAGAGACATACCAGGGCAAATGGATATTTGCGCTTCGCAGGCCATTTGAGAGCCATTGCATACACTCCTAATGGAGCTTGAGACTTGGGAGTACCAGAGGGGACAGTGGGCGTTCTCTCCGGAGGCAAATAGATCTCTGCTTTGCAGAATATTTCCCAAATCCTCAGGACAGTCTTAGACCAGAGGGAGGTCTCCATTCGCCTGGCATTGCTCCTTAGCATGACAATAGTTCCGCACTGTAATTTTGACAGCCTGGTACATAAGTCGCCTGCAAGGAGAGGAGATGACATTTGCTCCACTGGAGGATGTGACACGTCAGTCTCATCATTGGAAAGTAATGAATTCCACCTTAGTGGTTTATGTACGCCACAACTGTTGTGTTCACTGTTTCAGACTGAAAGCCTTCAAAGCTAGGAAAATAGCAGACAGTTCCTGGTAGTTGATGTGCCATGCCCTCTTTGTTCCTGTCCATGCTGAAAGCCATCACACACCACCCCCCCCCCAACCTGTGTTGGAAGCATACGTAGTCACCACTTTCTACCTGAAAATCAGCCCCAGCATGACACCATGCTGGTAGGAGGCAGGAGGTCTCCAAGGTGCTAGAGCATCTAGAGTGTGGCAAGATATAGCGATGTGTATGTGCCCTTGGGGCCAGGCATGACATGGCACACGGCACTTGAGCCAGCACTGAAGAGGTCTCGTGTAAAAGACCTAATGGAATGATGGTGGATGCCACCACCATAAGCCCCAATACTTTTTGAAACAGCTTCAGTGGAAGTGCTCTCGCCAGTTTGAACTGAGACAGACACTGGATAATGGCCTGAACATACTTGCACGTGAGATGCGCGTGCTCGCTCCGTGTTGAGAAGAATTCCCAAAAAGGACGTTTGTTGGCTTGGGGAGAGCCTGCTCTATGCCCAGTTGATATTGGGAAACAGGCTGTTCAGATGTTGAAGCATAAGTCCCTGTACTGGCATAATAGATCCTCAGATTGGACCAGTAATATCCAATTGTTGAGGTTGTTCAAAATGCGCATGCCGCTCCGTTTCAGAGGGGCGAGTGCCGCATCGATGCACTTTGTGAACGTGTGAGGAGCCAGGGACAATCCGAAGGGTAGGACTTTGAATTAATATGCAGTTCCTTTGAACGCAAATCTTAAAAACATCCTGTGGTGTTGTACAATATGAACATGAAAGTGTGATTCTTTCAAATCTATCAATGTGAACCAATCATGTTGGTGGACATGCGACAAGATGTGCTTCTGAGTAATTATTTGAATGGGCACTTTGTCTCAGATCTAAAATTGGTTGAAGCCGGCTGTCATTCTTTGGGAAAAGAAAATAGAGGCTGTAAAACCCTTTATGGACTTGACAAGCTGCAACAACCTCCATTGTGTCCATTGCGAGGAGATTGTGTATTTCGTCTCTTAACACTGACGCATCTTTGGACGGAACCATGGAAGAATGAGCTTTTGCACGGCTTTACTGGCGGTGACTTTTGGCAGTGCTGAGGCAGCAGATGTGGAGTTTTTAGCCAGGCACTGGCTCAAGACAGAGCTTGCGAGTGTTGCTGAGTCATGATGTAGCGTTCTGAAATCTTATCCACAGAGTTGCCAAACAGGCCAGCTGGAGACACCGAAGCATCAAAGAGGGCAACTTTTTCAGTTGTGCATGAATGCTCCTTGCCCTCACTGGGGGAAGGGGTGGAAACGTCATCCATTGACCACTAGACATAGAGACATAACATCATCCCCAGCATGCAGAACATGATGGGGTTGTGCGCTCCAGCAGAGGGCCGAAGCTCAACACACTCATAATGTATCACCATATACGCAGTATATGGAGATTAAGGGGCTTGCAGGGCGTGTGCCAGCATGATGTCCACCTAAAATTCATCCTGCTCGACCTTGCGGCCCTGCCGTGCCTCCTCGTATGATCTCTCAGGAGTCATAGAGGAGGCGTGTGTGAGGCTGAATCGTCCCTCAGAACGAGGGCGATTCGTGAGCGTAGCGTTTTGAGACTCATGCCCTCGCAGTGTGTGTAGTTTGTCTCCATGAGAGCTGCTTGTGCATGGGTGTGGCCCAGACAGCGAATACAGCTCTCATGATGATCTGATGGTGGGATGCATAAGGAACATTTATGGAACGAGATCTTGAAAAAGACGTGAACACGCAAGCACCTCTTTTATAGATATATTCATGTTTCAACTAGGTTGTATAGAAGGACACTCTCATAGCCTCAGCTTACTGACACATTGTCAAATGTACTGAATCGTAAGGGAAACCCTGACTGTCAATTTGATGGAAATCATTTGTATTATCCCTCTGTTTTTTGTTTTTTTATTTGCTAAAAGATTGAGAATTTTCACTGCCTCTAATGTAATATTCAAGTAGTGTTTTCCATTATCATAGGTAACTTTGATCCGATCTCTATCCAGTTACAGTGGAGACACATTTGACTGCAAGGTGTAAATGCAATCCAGTTTAAGAATATCCAGACATTATCCAGATATGAAACACATAGTAATGCAATGTGTAAATGGGGCCTTAGGCTCTGTTGCGACACCAACTCCATCTGAGGAATTATTGACATTCAACCTTTAGGCACACAATGTCAGTGCTCCTCCCACCATATATTTGATTTCAACATTGGAATGGTGGGCACGAAGAGCATCAAAGATGCCCTCTCCTCTATTTGCATAGTGTTTAAGCTGGTTCGAATTGCAAGGACAGAGCAGTAATACATGGTGAAATTACTGCTTATTGACTTCAAGTGGAAAGCTTGTCAGGAATTTAATGCTGTGTTGTGTAAAGCAGTGACAATTGATATTCGTGCACACTCAGGCAGGTTAAACGTGTTAACATCCGAGCTCATGCTGCCTGAGCTGTTTGCAATAACATCGCTTACAAACATGTGTTTATTAGTAGTGTCGAGGTCAGAGAGGTCCTCACTGGATTTCAGCACAAGGGAACAAAAGAAAAAAGTTTCTGAAAATGCAAACATCTGTACAAGGGTGTATAGATTGGTCACGATGGTTGTCTTGTCATCCAATAACTAGTCTATAAATAAGGTTGTTTCATATATTTTTTTTAACTATAAAAAAATATCTAAATATATTAAAGTGGTGGTGCTTAACTCTCTGGGATCTGAGGGTGTTTTGGGCCCTGGAGAATTTTTGACATGCTTTGACATTTGTGCTTTTTTCAGTTGCTTAAAAACATATTAATGGCTAATGTCTGATAACACTGTATTCAGCACAAACTGGGCTAAAATAATGTGTGAGCAACATGTGTGTATATGTTTGTATTTTTGAGAAAATAACGTTTATGCGTGATTTTTGAAAAAACTAAATGTTTAAGTCATTGAAAAAAGGCAATATATACATTTGTTTTTCATGATGTGAAAAACATGTATATTGTGGAATATATTGTAAAATGCAATTTGTGATCAAAGCTGAATTTTCAGCATCATTACTGTAGTCTTCAGTGTCATATGATCCTTCAGAAATCATTATAATATGCTGATTTTGTAATATGGGCATATATAAAGTGCATTTGACTAATTTAACCTGAACACATATTTGCAAGCACAAGCTTTGTTGATGATGAGGCAGCATAAACACTAGTTAAAATATAATTTAAACATTCACATTATTTTTATTCCATATTACGTATCATAGTTATATCATACAGCATACAATTTAAATACCTGCTTTAGCCGAAACAGCATTTAAATGTAACTAAAACTTGCTTATTAGGACATATTTCAAATTTCAATTCACTGAATCCTTTATGTTTATATAAAATAGCATGTCAACTAATATATAAGTAAAACTAAATTACTTACTCATCCGAAATTGTATCCTCGGCTGGATCAAGTCTCTCTTCAAAATACAAAATCTTCATCACTATCAAGGAGCTTTCTCGCCTGTGTATCATGCTGTCTTTCAAACGTGCAGAAAAGTGAATGAACTAGATGTTTTAAGGCAGAGTCGGGGGCGTTTACCATTTGCAATGATCGCCTTACCATGAATAGCACTCTCTGCCTGTGGGTGTGATCACATTAGGTATAATTAGCTGAGCTAGGCTAAACTGTACATCGCTTTGTTTCATACAGATTACATTGCAGGAGAATATTTGTTTTATTTAAAGTAGAAATTTTAAGCTTTCTTTAGACATATGTTTCATGTTTGTGTGATAAGTATTTGCAGAGTTTTAGTTCATTTTTGTGACGTGTTTCAGATATATGCTTGCGAACACAAGAGCCTGCTGAAAGCTCACCCTTTATATTTTCTTTATTTTTACAAAAGCACAAGGTTTTGTTGTTATTGTGAGTGTACACAAATAAAAGTAGACCCTTTATAGTCTCTAATGATGTCTTACACTTATCTGTATGCCCCAAAATGACAGAGTATTTTATGTTGTTTCCGCTGTAATGACCAAATATCCAGCAGGACGTGCCGGTGTAGTTTCAAACTTCCCTACTAGGGCATTATAAATCACCATAAATCAAGTGTTTTCTTAATTAATCTGTTTATTGATGTGCTCAAAATGCCACCAGAAATTCAGTGGGAAGAAGAACAAGGCTTAAAAAAAACACACCAGCTTTTTGCCAGCGCAAGATATTCTGGATGACTAATGCCTACCTGCCTCTTTTTCAGGGACCAAAAGCTGCAAGTAGCAGCTGCTTAAATAAGAATGTCAGCACAGTGAGTAAAAGATGGATGCTGTACCTTTGTGTTCATTTCCTTTAATCTCTGCAGCTTGCCGCTGTGGATTAAACACCAGGAGGACTGGAAGTGCTTGATAGACTTTAGACCTCCCAAAGCCTGACAGGGAAGAGTGTTTGGCAGAATGTTTTTTTAAATCTTGCCAAAAACGCAACTGGAGCTGGGATATATATATATATATTTTGTGTGTGTTTGTATAGGAATGGAAATAATGTCTGTCAGGCTATGCATCTCTTGTATCAACAACTCCAGAGTTGCTTAAGCCACCTTTCAATATGGACTGAGCTAGATTCTACATTCTATTTATGTATAGTAAATTTACAGTAAAGAATTGGCTGGAAAAAAAAATAAAACTGTCACATTATTTTAGCCATTACTGGATAACATTTTAGTACTTGTATATTTTACTGTTTATAATCTTAAAAGATCAATTCACCCAGAAATCTAAATTCTGTCTTCATTTGCTCACCCTCATGTTGTTCCAAACCTTGAGTGTCTTTCTTTTGCAGAGCGCAAAAGGTTATTACAATGAAAATGAATGGTGACTGAGGCTGTCAGTCCCTAACATTCTGCCTGAAATCTTAGTTTTTGTTAGTATTTTATACTAACATTACATGTTTTGTCCCGTAAAATGAAATATAATTTTGGATGGTAATTTGCACTGAACTAATTAATAGGTTTTAGCATTTTACAGGCTTTTTCTGTTAAAATTGCAACAGTCTTTTAAATGTGAACCTCTGCTATGGATTGTCATTTTTTGGTGGTGGTGTTAAATTGCATTACTTTCTCCAAGGCAATAAAGCAGTTAGGGCTCTTAAATCCTGAAAGGATTTGCTTGGAAGAGACGAAGGGATGTTATTGGCGCAGAAAATATTTTGCTTAGCCAAGATGGAGTAAACACTGTAGCGCTGTACTTATTTTAGCAATCAGTAAAAACATCAAAAGGATCAAATAGCCATGTGTCATATGTTGTTGGAAAGCTCTCAAATAGTAGAATACAACCAGCCTATTTATTTTACTCAGAGACAAAATATAGCGAGCAGTATATGGCTTTGGCTATTATGTTGGTGTTGCTTGTATGCCACGTTTTCCCTAATAACTTCACAAAAAATAAACTGAATATTATTTGGAGTAGGTGATTATCTTTCCATCGAGCCCACACACAAGGTAATTGGATGCTTAGATCAAAAGATAATCCACACAATGTTACGTTTTGCCACCAGGAGATGGCGCCATGTAAATGACACAGACGTGAGTCAAAAGGCACTCATTCTGTGAAATCTCATCACTAAAATCATGTCTCCATGCTATGCATACCTGTAGTCATATGTAATAATTTTTTCATGTAAAATTCTTGCTTTATTAGTTTGGATAGGCTTTTTGACACATGGAGACGTTTTTGGAGACTATGATAAATTACATTTGTTATGCTATAACTTTTAATTGCTTTGTCGTATCAACACAAACCTTTTCTCAGATACAGATGACATGATTGGGAATGAAAGAAAAGTGTTTTTTGGAGCCACCTTATTTGCACCCAGAGATGTATAATGTCAAATATGGAAAATATATATATATTTTTTTTTAAAAAAAGAAAATTTTTGGCTAAATTGTTTTTGTGATTTTTCAGCAGTTTATTAGGCTGACAGTCTCTGAAAGTATCATAATCTATATAACTGAAAATGTTTGACAAACACTTTTTTGTTGAGTTATAAGCCTTTAATTTTGGGTATGCCTCTGAAACAGGAAATCTTAAAAAACACCTTCAGTGCATGTAGATGGAGAGCTGCAAGTCTCCAAACTCGGCTCCGGATCCAAAGTGATGTGAAGACATGCCAATATTGACTGAATGTTGACTGTTTAACATTTCAGTCCGCCAAGGTTTAATTTGACTTTAATCTGACAAGAGCGTTGATTGAAGGAGTAGAAAGTGAGCTGTGTGGTAATGCCACATTCTTTTCTCTTTACTCCAAGTCAGTGGCACTCTGTAGACTATGGACTGTCGAGCTATTAGCCTTTAATTTTGGGTATGCCATTGAAACAGGAAATCTTTAAAAACACCTTCAGAGCTTAAAGAGTTAAAGGGATAAATGAAATAATAATAATAATTTACTAACCCTAATGCCATTTAAACAACTGTATCAATTTATTTAGTATTAGAAACAGAATAAATTTTTTTAGCAGAATGTTTAAGCTGCTCTTTTCCATACAGTGAATGTGAATGGTGACCACAGCTGTCAAGAAGGTAAGATTTTCAGTAAATAACAACACAAATTTAGGTCTAGTCCCCACACAAAGCTATTGTATGGCTTCAGAAGACTTGAAATATTATGCATAAGTCCTATGTGTGCAATGTGTCCTTTATGGTGCCTTTTTGGAGCTCGATAGCTACAGTCACCATTTACTTTCAGTGCAAGGAAAACAGCAGCTTGGACATTCTGACAACTCCTTTTGTGTTCCTTACAAGAAAGTAAGTCAGTATGACTTAGTTTGTAGCGACATGAGAGTGAGTAAATGATGATAGCATTTTCATTTTTGTGTGAACTATCCCTTTAAACATCAATGTCCTTGGATGGTCTTCCAGTCTCTTCTAAGCGACATGATGTCAGCTATTGTGTTGACAGTGCCTGACATGTACAGTCACTATGTGCCATTGTTTTCGAGGTCATGTTCAAGCATATTTGTCCTTCCCAACACGGTATTATAAATGTAGAGACATTTAGGTGGCCTTTGTAATTAATTAATTATGCAATTAGTGCACATACAAAGGTAATTAAATGATAGGCCATTTTTGGCTCTCAGGTTATCCTTTATGCTACTAAAGATAAGCTCCATTGTTTTTGTCTATACTGAGGAGACATTGCCAGCAATGCGATTTAATCCCTGAATAGAACCCTTAAAGTGAGCAATTTAACAACCACAGATGTTTTTATAATGTATGATATGGTAGCCACATACATACACATGCCAACTAAAAAATATTTGGCAAATTCCATAGCACATAGCTTAAATGACCAGAGGCATGTTGGCATTATGGGAGCACACCTAGCCTCAGCAATCTAATTGCTGGTTGAGAGGCACCAGAGGGAACTGCATGAAAAGTGATTATGCTGATGTGGCTTGGAGCTCCATATTTTATATCCTGCAGATCAATAAAACACAAGGAAATATGTTTCTCTGAAACTGCGGCCTTGGAGCCTGTGCGGGGGCTGCTGACCTACAGACGTGGCTGAATCAAAACTTGAGGACTAGAGTGAATGTGAGATACCCAGTACCACTGAGCAATTTGTTCCATTTGTAATTTTTCCTTTCATACTTGGTATTATTTTTATTTTTTGTGTTTGGACATCTTTTTAAAATACTTTCATGTAGTTCAGGTTTAAAAGGATTTAGTTGTTGACCACTGACACTGGTTTCCATTACGGTAATCAATAGTGAGTGGATAAGCCAGTCACTTACACTTGGTGTTGAATGCTGGCAGAATATCAGTTACAAGGTTTAGGGTTTCAAACACTGACATTGCCTCTCTTGCAGCAGTTTGTGATCTTTACATAGTGTGTGTTTTACTAAAGGGAGCCATTGCTACTTTTCCATGCACTTGACCCACATGGTTTGTTCAGGAAAAACCTAATGGAGATTTCTGTTATATCCAGTGGCAGTGTTTTTTTTTATTGCAGATAGATAGATATATATGCTATGCTATGCTATGTTACTAGCTATGTGACAAAGTTTAATATTTAGAGTAAGGGGATTTTTGTGAGTAAAATCAATAAAAATCAAGCAATAATAATAGTGATTTTTACTCCACTAAAAAAAAAAAAAATGTATTCTATCAGAAGTCTTCTGGTGGGGTTGCACACAGCTCTTAAACAACCATTACTGAAACACTCACTCACAGCCGATGAGAAGGTGTCGCAGAACCCCGGCAAATATGATGTTCAGTAATTTCTCACAACAGGTGGATTAAGTGGAAAGAGGAGATGAAGAAAGGATGATGCAGGATAAGTGCATCAGAAGGAGATGAAAGAGCCCCATTTGAAGTGTCAGTGAGACATCAGAGCAGACCTGGGAGAATTGTTAAACTTCCTTTATTTTACCAAGAGTCTCTCTCTCTCTCTCTCTGTGGGGCAGGAGCAGCGGTTGATGAGCTGAGTGTGTTCGAGAGCACAGGAAGTGTTCGAAGAAAGAGAGGTAGAGCGACACTGTTGTCTTTGAAGTCGAGAGCTCGACTTCAAGGTGGTACGCAGTGAATCCTGATGGTGACAGTGCCACTCTGGGTGAAGGAAAAGAGGGCAGCCCAGTTATTTATTTACATTTTTTATTTTTTATTTCTATAGCTGCTTCCCTACAGATACCACAAGGGATTATGCTAATGGAGCAGTCCATTAGAATAGAGGAAGTCTTGGTAGTTAGATGAGAAAAATAGGAAGAGAGAGGCGTTTTTAACAACCTTCACAGCAGCAGGGTTCAGCTTCACTATCAGCATGGCTCTTCATAGCTCTATACACCATCAGATGGCACTATAGGATAAATTTGGGAGCAGGTTCTGCAGTTTTCTGTGTGAGGACTGAGATACAGCCAGCACGCAGGAGAAAACGTCAAGAACAGATGAATGATAAAACCTATAAGCGCTCTGCAGCACAGAAATCTTGTCGGAAGAATACGTTCACTCTGTTCTTACGATTTTTTATCCAGCGAGGTCTTGCCTTGTGGATTACTGTCTCTCTTTAGGAAAATACTGTATTTTTCCCCTTTTAAGCATGACTGTGTTGTATGTTTGCTGATACAGACTGGAATTTTGTCTTGTGCAATATGCTACAGAGCCAAGTAATTAAATTCTCAGCCTGTCCAACCTGACTCTGTTTATATATATATATATATATATATATATATATATATATATATATATATATATATATATATATAGATATAGATATAGATATATAGATATATATATACCTTTAGAATATCAAGTTTTTTCCTTCTAAATGTTTTCCTTCTTTTATTAATCAAAATGTTACAAGCCTTTAATAACAAACAAATAGATTTCTGTTCTAATTTTGTGAAATTAATCAGATGTCACCATCTCTGGCATAGATGACAAGGAAAGAATATAAAATTTCTAGTTTGTTGCATAGTCTTTGTCACTAATGAAAATATATAAATGGTCCATTCAGATTTTACATGTTCTACCCCTGAACCCCACAGGAGCTTCTATATCTGAATTTAACGAAATATAAAATTAATTTCAATGTAAAAAATTATATGCTGTCATTATACATCAAAAAGAACAGATAATCTGGACATTCATATCCTACTGCACTCGATTGATAAACTCTATAAATTATTTTTATATTTTGGTAGAAGGTCCCTCTGACACCACTGCTTTGGCTGTCTCTGGGCCCCCAATGCAGTTTTGTATACACCAATCAGCCACAACATTAAAACCAGCTGCCTGATCGGTCACGTGACGCTGTGCGAGGAGCTAATGTGAGGAGCGAGCTCTGCGCACTTTGCTAGTTTAAATACTATTTCTCTCATAAACCGGTGAGATTCGATGACTCTGATGTTTCCGGCCAAACTGCGAATAGATACTAAGGATGGCCATAGAGAATGTACATACCCACATCAAGCATTGCCCTACATAAAGACAATCGAGTGAGTAAGCCATTTGGTGATTTTAATGTTTCCGCCTAGTGGACCTGACTCACTGAACATACACTTGATTTTTCGAGGAAACTGACCGCCTTTTCTTTTATTTTTGTGCTGGTTCTGCCTAGCGGCTGGAGTTTGTTTTGTGTAGAATCATTTCTTTGGGACAGCTTGTGGATGAATCTGCTAATTTTGGTTGATTATGCCTCCTGTTGGCTGGAGTTGGTTTTGATGAATATTTCTTGCAGGACATTTGAGTGAGTTTGACTGCCCAAAGAACTGAATTTTTTTTTTGTGCTGGTTCTGCTAGTGGCTGGAGCTTTTTTTGTGGAGGCGCACACCTTCAAGACAGTTAAGTGGCTGAATCTAAATTTTTTGTTTATCCTGCCTATTGGCTGGAGTCTGTTTTATAGATTTTCTTCTGTTATGTAATTCTGTCTTACAAAACGGACTGTTTGAGTTTAGAGGGATGGACACCGGTTGGCGCTGTCATGCGTGGGGTTAATGTGCACCTTTTTCCTTTTTCTGTTTGTTTGGTTTGGGGAAATTTCAGGTTTGACTACTGCACCAAAGTGGAATGTGGTCTTTATAATTTTGTTTTTGACACACAATCAATTTTTTCTTCTATATCAAAATTTTAAATGTTAATATTAGTGGATTGTCTCTATACACATGGAATGTGAATGGGTTGGGGCACCCATAAAAAGAAGGAAGGTTATTTATTTTCTTAAACGTAAGAAATATGATATAGTGTTTCTTTAAGAAATGCATCTAGTCCCGCAGGAAGCTGAAAAATTTGGGAAGATATGGGGTGGGTATGTTTTCTTTAGTGCTTGCTCAAGTAAGAGCAGGGGAGTCATTATGTGTGTATATATATATATATATATATATATATATATATATATATATATATATATATATATCAGAAATGGAGTAATGTGTCCCTGAATAAAGGGGGGCAAATCAAAAGTAACAGTTAGTATCTGGTGTGGCCATCAGCTGTGTGGCCATTAAGTACTGCAGTGCATCTCCTTCTCATGGACTGTACCAGATATGCCAGTTCTTGCTGTGAGAGGTTACCCCACTCTTCCACCAAGGCACTTGCAAGTTCCCAGACATTTCTGGGGGGAATGGCCCTAGCCCTCACCCTCTGATCCAACAGGTCCCAGACGCGCTCAGTGGGATTGTGATCCGGGCTCTTTGCTGGCCATAGCAGAACACTGACATTACTGTCTTGCTGGAAATCATGCATGTTTCCACCAGTATGGCTGGTGGCATTGTCATGCTGGAGGGTCATGTCAGGATGAGCCTGCAGGAAGGGTACCACATGAGGGAGGAGGATGTCTGCCCTGTAACGCACAGTGTTGAGATTGCCTGCAATGACAACAATCTCAGTCCGATGATACTGTGACACACTGCACCAGACCATGACAGACCCTCCATCTCCAAATCGATCCGGCTCCAGAGTACAGGCCTCAGTGTAACGATCATTACTTTGACAATAAACGTGAGTCCGACCATTACCACTGGTGAGACAAAACCGTGACTCGTCAGCGAAGAGCAATTTTTGCCAGTCCTGTCTGGTCCAGCGAAGGTGGGTTGCAACAGGGCTACAAGCCCTCAGTCCAGCCTCTCTCAGCCTATTGCGGACAGTCTGAGCACTGATGGAGGGAGAGTGTGTTCCTGGAGTAACATGGGCAGTTGTTGTTGCCATCCTGTACCTGTCTCGCAGGTGTGCTATTCGGATGTACCGATCCTGTGCAAGTGTTGTTAGACGTGGTCTGCCACTGCAAGGATGATCAGCTGTCTTTCCTGTCTGCCTGTAGCACTGTCTTAGGAGTCTCACAGCATGGATATTGCAGTTAATTGCCCTGGCCACATCTGCATCATGCCTCCATGCAGCATGCCTAAGGCACGTTCACGAGTCAGTAGAAAGGTTTCTTTAGTGTCCTACGTTTTTATAACTGTGATCATTATTGTCTACTGTCTGTAAGCTGTTAGTGTCTTAATGACCGTTCCACAAGTGCATATTCATTAATTGTTTATGGTTCATTGAACAAGCATGAAAAATTTAGTTTAAACCCGTTACAATAAAGATGTTTTCTTTTTTTTTATTATAATATATATTTATATATTATTATAATTTTCATTTTATTTTTGATCTGCGTGTGTACTATGACTTTGGCCACAGGGATGTTTTGGGGGGATGGGGATTGGGAGGGGGGAAGGGAAATAATGAGGTTTAAGGGGGATAATGGTTCACTCAGTCTATTAATGTTTTGCTTTGTTATGTGTCATGTTTGAGGAGCAACCAATAAAAATGTTAATCTGAAAAACCACCTGCCTAATATTGCGTGCACCATGCCACCAAAACAGCGCCAACATGCATCCCAAAATAGCATTCTAAGATGCTGTTCTTCTCGCCACAATTGTACAGAGCGGTTATCTGAGTTACCGTAGACTTTGTCAGTTTGAACCAGTCTGGCCATTCTCTGTTGACATTTCTCATCAACAAGGCATTTCCGTCCTCAGAACTGCCAGCTTGGGCTGTTTCTATCATGTTATTGGAGAAACAAGGGTGTGTGTGTGTGTGATAGAGAGAGAGAGAGAGAGAGAGAGAGAGAGAGAGAGAGAGAGAGATGGAGCGTATGTGATCACCTGTTGATGATGCTGTAGTGTGTTAGACAGCTTTCAGAAGATAATGTAATTTTGGTGAAATTCGATCCTATTTTCTCAGTGGAAAAATAGCCATCCAAGCAGGGGAATTCCTCCCTATTTTGCGGTAGCCAGTGCACAAGATCATCCTGGAATGCTTTATAAACAGTACAATAAGTATATATATATATATATATATATATATATATATATATATATATATATATATATATATATATACACTATATAAATCACTTAAGCAATGATGCTGAACTATATATATCAGTACAACAGTGTGATTACTGGTGTGATATTGCTTTTATACAACAGTCCTAAAAACACAAAGTTAATATCGATTAGCTTACATTTTAGACTACGTTTGCTCTGCTAATGATTAGGACCATAACTAACTGTTGTACACTTAGAAATCATCACCTGTTAATTTAAGGTTTTATTTCCCACTTATAGCTAATTACAAAAATGGAATAAAATAAGATCAGATACATTTTATCTCAATTTTCATGTGACCCTGTCAGGATACATTTGTCAGCACTAAAATAAAACACTTTCATTTTAAAGAGACATGCCCTACTCTTTGGCTGCTTTTAGCCTGCACTTTACTCCCTTTACACCCACAAATACACATTTAGGCCATAAATGCACTCCATCTATACATAATGCAGGAGCTGCAACTCTGCACAAGGGGCCTGAGAGAGGAGCTCTCATCTGAGGCAGGTCCTCAGCACCAATCCGAGCAGCAGACACGCACTCACTTCAACTCACTCTCCCGCTGAAAGTGAGACATGATCTGGAGGTAGAGAGAAAAATTCACATCACATACAGACTTCTCCGAATGATCATACATCTCACACCAGTTATTTCTCAGCAGGATCTTGCAGACTGTTTCTGCAACGGTTTTGACCTTACCTTCACCGAGTAGCTGTTCTTTGCTCTTTAGAATCTTTAGTCCAAATCAGGGGTGCCCGGACACTCTTTAACAATTAAGCACAAATATTCTTATATTTTTAGAGCTTTATTTTCCTTGCAGGCATAATAAAATTTAGCTGGCCATTGTGCCAACCAGTTGCATTGGCCGTCAACAATATTGGTTAAGCTACTGAGGAAAGAAATTAATACTTTAGTAAATTTCTTTTTTACTTTTAAAAAGTTTAACATTTCTTAAATATGATTGTTTTAATTACGTTCTTAAAACACTTAACAGAAAAGTTTTTGTTTTTAAACAATGTCTATATTTCCTCCATGTTCATTGTCCCACGCAAATTCAGCACCAGGCATTTCTCCCTCACAATGACTCATAAGGGGGTACACTTATTTCAGCTGACACAGAAACCAAATAGACATATGCCAGAAACTGTAATTCTGAATGCAATGTGTAACACTTTTTTTTGTCCTAAAAAGTAATCAGATTACAGAAGTTACTTTGTAATTAGATTACACCCAACACTGGTCATCAATGGATTGAACAAATGAGTAATTGGTAAGTGGTATCCCTAATATGGATACTGACCTGCTTTTTGCAAATCACCTACTTAATATTCATGAGCCAAGATAATAATTTATGTAAGATACTAAAAAGATCAGTTTTATACCGTGCTCTTCCCAGTTTTTAGGTTGTTTCAACGGCCCTTCTCAAAATGCTTCAAGATTCAAGCATTTAATGATTTTGAAAACGTATGAACGATTTGTCATGCTCTATTAGGTCATTTAGTTGTAGAAAACTGATGGAATTTAAACAGCGAATATTGATGCCACCGTTCATAATGCGTAAATTGGTCTGCTAATATTTCCATTACGTTTACTTCTGAAATCCCCAGTGTAATTAGAACCCATGATACTGCCAAGCTGTTTAGTTGCTGTTTTGCTTCTGACAATGCATATTTAATTCAGGACCTCTTGTGTGAATGCGTGTGTCTTGCCATGAATCCTTCAGATGAATATTGCATGGTGAGCTGCACTGCCATCTCTGGGCTGCATTCATTATGAACCACACCGAAATGTTACTCTCAACCCTAAATTACTCATTACAAAGATAATAAACCTAATCTCATCGCATTCTGTCTGTGAAATTATGTATTGATTTACGCTAAACGACTGCGTTCAGCCCTAGTTGGTAAAATTTGCTCATTTTCCATGCATGTTGACTGTGGCCAGTGCTAGATGATCTGAGCCAGACCCTGTGCTAATAGAGGAATCAAACAGAAGACAGCCATATTTGATAAGGTTTTATGCAAACACAGGTCCTGGTTGTACTTGTAAAAAGCAGAGGGAAAAAGGAAGTGCCTAATAACCCTTTCCTCCTTTTTATCCCCCTTCCGTTTTCCTTTGGGTAATAAGAGAAGAGAAATGGTGGTAAAATGAAATATCATGAGTAATAGAAGATCTGAAGCATTGCTTAATGAAAACCTTTGGCCAGTTGCATTGTGAGGCAGCAAGCTCTGTGTGGTCGGGTTCTGAGCAGTAATTTCTCACCAGGCCCACAATGCATTCCATTACGTCCGGCTACCACAATACACACTTCACAGTAATACTATAGGAGAGTTAAAATAAAGCTAGTGAAGCACTCATAACAACAGTCTCCTTACTATCTATTGTTGTCTGGAGGGAAAAAGAACACAAAGATTAATGTGCGGGATCTATGTGGCTGAAATAGTCGGGAACAAAAGGGCCCCCATGAGCCAAGCGCAAACCATCAATAGAGATCAAGATCATTGGAATGACCACAAGGAACAGGGAGCCAATTAACCTGGGCCTCAGCACCGTCTCTCAGAGCTCATTCCTGGTTTCTTTTGAACCACCTGAAACCCCTGTTTTGGAATGCCTGAAATTTGGCATGTCCCCCTGATCGCATAATTGAATTAATTGTTGGAATTAATCGATTTGCCACAGGCTTCCAATTTCATTAACACGACACAATGCCTACATTTCTGGTCTTGGCAGTATACAATCCTTTTAGTGCTCTGCTTATTACCTAGCTTAATGCCGAGGGTCAGGGTTCACAAGTGGCCAGCAATCACTCCAGTTCTGGTAGCTGCACTCTCATTTAAGTGCCGCCACACGTCTCTCCTCAAAGTAACCACTTTTTCAATTACTCTGCCATCAGCTAGCTGTGTTGCAGATAATGGCAGGGTCTATAGCCTAGGCTACCAACTAAATGTCACCTAAACAAAGCTGGTGCGCTATCTGCAGTTAAACTACCCTGCCAAAAGCCAGACGCTTCTGTAATACAATGTAGCTTGGTACGATAGTGGAGATTTTCTTTCTTCCCCCGGGTTTTTCCACAGTGAAGCTGCTCTGCAAATGTGGAGTGTGACTCTAAGCAACAGTGATTATGGTCATTTATGAAACATGCAATCACTTTTTTTCATTTTAGCAATATTACTGCTGGTACTACGCATGTAGAGTTCTGTGGCAACCCTCAAAAGGGCAAATGATGCAATCCATTTAGCTTCTCTTCAGGTGGAAAAATCCCGAAGGATAGGACTGCCAAACAGAGCGTTTATTCTCACTCCATGAAGTAGTTGGTTTTTTGCATGAATACATGAGTAATTGCTCAGTTTGTTTAAAAACAAAAACATCTTTTACTTTTTGGTGTTCAGAAAAATAAACAAAATCAACAACAAAACAAAAAGTAAATGTTATTTAACAACAAAAGTCAACATAGTAAGTAAATGCTATTTTGTTCTCATCTAAAGAAAGACAACAGCAACATCAAACAACAGGAGTAGATTTGTTGTCAATAAACAAACAGAAAGAAAACAACAACAAAAAAACGTTTATTGTCTTGCACACTTCTGCAATGCTAGCCTAGGGATAAGGTCTTTAGTTTTTTGCTTACTGATTACCAATGTTGCCCTCAGGATGTTAGTGAACTTCATGTAATTTCTTCTTACATGCAGTGCACTTCATACACCAAATCAAAATATGTACAGCTTCCATCTCAGTGCATGCCCTATAAATCTTTATGAATATGTAGTCTCCAAACAATATCAGCCAAAAGTCCATGTATAAATATTATGCAACATCAATCTCCATTGCATCAGCAAGTATGTAGCATTGTGATGAACAGCTTAATCCATGCTGCTGTGGCCTGTTTCTTCACACCCATTATTTTATTCCTCTGAAAATAAGCATGGACAGGAGGGTAATGAATTCTCCCCTCCAGTGAAATGGAAGGATTTTCTATTTGCCAGACACTTCCTTTCCCTTTAACTCTTTCATCTGATGGAGAAGTGGACTTTCGGCGGTAGGTGAAGGAGGCGAGGGTCTGACTGATTGTGGGCCACAGCAGACAATCAGCAAAGAGCGAGAACCATCTGTCTTGACCAAGATGAGACGGCCCGCCAGCTGCAGTGTAAAACTTAGCCCATATAAGCAGTGGTCCAAGCCCTAAAATTGGAATAGAGGTGCACTTTTGAAAACTGTATTGCATTGCATCAGGCAGTACAGACAAAATCAATATACCCCCAATGCTGGAACTGGGCTCAAGCAACAATCACCAGGGCCACTGTCAGAGAGACATTTTCAGACGATGCCTTTTTCATGTTTTGCAATCAGTCCAGCAGGACTGGCAATGGGTAGTTAAAGCCGAGCTGGTGCTCGAAGCATTTTCCAATCTTGTCTGGCATTCAGCTTCAGTCAGCGGACCAACAAGCTCCGTCTGAACAACTACAAGTTGACTTACAACTCAACCACATTTATAGTCTGTGGCACTAAAACAGAGTCTCTACTTTCCATTTCAAGGTGCTACTTGTAGAGGACTGTATATATGGGCTATACAATAGTAATTTAGTTCATGCTATGGTGGAATTGCTGTCAATATAGAGGAATGGGCCTTGTGTACATTGCGAGTGATGCTGTGCACCTGAGCTCCATCAGTGGTGTAGATGAGAATGGAGCATTAGTTTCCCAGCAGTAGCGGCTCCAGGGCCCCTCAGCGGGTTTCTCCGCCTCTGCTTTTATTAGAGGAAAGTTGTAGAGAGCACTGCAGCTGTACAGCCTAACTGTGGCAACTCATTTCACTAGCTGTAGTCTCCTGGGAAGTCAGCTAGCAGTGGGGTCCAGCAGGGATTTTGATGCGCATTACTTTTTAAATAGTTCTGCAATTCCTCCCATCTAAACATGGTTTAAAACTATTTATTTTGTATGAATCAATACTCTGTGTGTACGAATATACACAGATGTAGCCTAGCGCAGGCTAAACCAAAGAAATTAGGTAATTTGATTTAGAATACAGTAAACATTAACAGATGAAGAGGATTGTGCGAATGACTGGTGGATAAAAATAGAGACTGGATGCTTGTCAGAGAGCCAGTGATGTGCAATAGTTGAGTGAAAGATTTATCTGTGCGCACAGTAGAAACAGGTTGGATAAAACGTGTTTCTGGTAACTTTTGGATTTACCATTACATGGGTATAAACAAATGTTTATCTAAATGAGCATTATATAAGATTGTGCGAAAAATGCAAATATATATATACTGTGTGTACATATACATATGCCAATGGCAAAAGTGAAGATTTATAATAACTAAATTAATTGTATTTGAATAAACCGCAACCAACTTTTGCAGCTATTAAATGACAGTGATTGTGTTTTAAATCTAAATGCCGTCACTCATGTACATCACCATTTCAGTGATTGGCATTTATTATGTGGTTTAGTCCATACGAGAGCTTGATCAATATAGAGAACATATAGAGAAACCAGGCTTCCAGGTGGGATAAAAATACATTGATGTGAAAGCCCACTGTCCAATTGACAATCGGATCATTTCCCTCATGTAAATAGCATTCATGAAGCTCCCATAGACTCCCATTGAAGCTTCAATGGGGCTCAATGTGCTGTGCGTCCACGAACTACAATGGATATAATCATGCAGATAACATCAACTGAACGAACATCGCAAAAGAGTTGTATGCTATAGCTTGTTTGCAGTCACGTGATTCTGATGACGCTCAAAATTCAGATGGAGGGCAGGAAGTGAAAAGCAGAATGGACGAGATGGAGGAAAGTCTGTACTTTACTAGTTCAAACGCGATTACGAGAGAAAGATATGAACAGAAAATCACAAAATATGTTGGACGTGATCCTTATGTTATGAACAGGAGCGATTATTCAACTGAATTGAAATACTTGCCTGCTATCGAGGCGGTAGATATAAGCAACTACCTTGTCCTCCAGACATCCTTCTACTCCAGAAAACAAATGAAAGCATACAAAAGTATGGAGGCATACAACTTTTTTGTTAGTGGTTGGTACCATGGTTGGTACCACGGTACCAAGGTACTCCACAATGACTGTCGTTTGGTTTTCGCCCGAGTGAGTAGAATTTCTTTGTTGTCCTGTGGATTAACCTAACAACAAACATTAAATGTTGCGGTGCCTCTCGTTGTTATTATTACGGTTGTTTACGTGATTAGGTTAACCACTCTCAAAGGTCTGCCGAAACCCCACTAAAGACATGGATCATCGCGAAACAAGACCGATATGTAATTGCATGGTAGGGTAAGTTATTTATGTTGGCCTGCAAATACTTTGTAATTAGCTTTGCTATAGTTACGTATTTTTGTTCAGTTACAGAGTTACAAACTCAAAGAGAAGAAAAAAACAATTACTTTAACTTTACAAAGTATGGAAACTGCTAACGTTACAGAAACATAGCCACATAAGTTGTATTAACTTACCTTTGACGAAGTGCTCACTGCACACATGAGCATTATCTGACTCGGCTCCTTCAGACCGCAGACACAGGTTTACAAGCCATTTTTCCAGCGTTTTTCAGTCAATTTCTTGCATTTTCCCCCTTATGAACAACACATTTTGGTACGTGATAAAAGCTCTTTGTGGTTTCTCGGTTTGAGCAACCATAAACGAATCAAAACAGGCATTTTGAGTTTGTGATAGTGCTTTCCTTTGTAGAAATTCACTTCCTGCCCTTATCTGCATTTCGAGCCACAGCAACGCAGTGCCGTGACGTCATGTGCAAACAAGCTATTGCACACTTTTTTTACCTTCAATATTGAACTGGGACAGTAATAATGTGAACTATAGAGAGATTATACGCAATATGATAAACATGTCATTGTGCAATTTTAATGACATTTCAAAGTAAGCCATGCTTGTTCCCTTGTTCCCTCCTTTCCTTTGTAATGGAGATGTTCCATATAGCATGGCTTAGTGGGTAGCACTGTCGCTTCACAGCAATAGGGTCACTGGTTCGAGTCCCGGCTCAACTGTGTGGCGTTAGCATGTTCTCGCGTGGGTACTCCGGTTTCCCCCACAGTCCAAAGACGACATGCAGGTAAAAAAGGCGAATCTAAATTGCCTTTAGGTGTGAATGAGAGTGTGAATGTGTTTGTCTGTAAGTGTCGCCCTGTGATAGACTGGCCATCTGTCCAGGGTGTTTCCCTGCCTTCAGCCCGAGATAGCTGGGATAGACTACCCTAATATAATATTATATAATAAACCCTGTATAAGGCTCATAAAATTTTGAAATATTAAAACTTACAACTTTGAGGGATTGCCTTGTTTATTTATTTAGAGAATTTAAATAAAGAGAACAGATTTTACACAGAAGGAAAAATTAGCTTTGTCCATATGTCTTTAGGGCTTTAAAGCCCTTTATTCTATTTTGCTATGTTCTATAGTTTTTATAGTTTAAACAGTGGTATTTATTTGTAACAAGACCTTGATAACCTAAAATCAAGCACGTATTGTCACTTCCATAGTAAAATGATTTCTATAAAACAAACTTTGGTGTTTTTGTAAAGAAAAACATTTAAAACTAAATACAAAAAAAAAAAAAAAACATTTATAAACTGCCATAGTTGTAACAAAAATGTATGATATTCCCTCACTTCCCTAATGTAGCCTATTATACATTTAACAGAGCTATAGTAGTAATATCATATTTATTATACATATTTATGCTTAAAATACTACAGTCAATACAGTTAGTGTACTCTATCACTATAGTCAATTCATGATAAAGTTGGTGATGTGTGAAAAGTCTTCTAATTTATGTCTGTACATACCATGGTGTTTTCTCAGCATCAATGCTGTTTTGTCGCTGTAATGTGAGCAGTGAGGTTGAGAGCTCGAGATCGGTCCACAAGACACATAAGCGCAGCTACTCTGTGCTCGTCCTGCTTTGAACATTGATCCTTCATTAATGTGTAACTACTCAGGAACAAATGAGTAGCACAACTTATACATTTTAGTTACTACTATTAACTAAGAAGAAACTGTGATAAACGTATTAGTATGTAATAGCACAAAGATGAATGCAATAGTTCACTATTAGGTAATCAATAACTACTATTTTTTTCATACCTCCTGGAGAACTACTAAGTAACTATACTGTTTCATAATTAATGCTAAACTAATCAAGAACTAATGCAGGAAAATGACTAGTGCTACATTAACATCTTAATCACTACTGTTAACTAATACACCAAGATTGTTTATCTAATCAGTAGGTAATAGCAGACGTATGATTGGGGATAGCTATTAATAACTAGTAAATGTTATTACGCCTCCTATAGAGAACTTTGTACTAGCAAGGGATCATTTCAAATGATTGGCCTTGTTAATGCAATTTCAGGAGGTTACCTCACTCCTGTGTCAATTCGTTCAGCATCCCTCCACTTAAGTTTACATTATTTCTATAATGGACCAAAAGGACTCATCAGCCAACATTACCACAAATGTCATTTAAACAGTCACTACAGTGATTTATTAAGTATTTCTTTTTTTTCTTCTTCAGGGAGTGGGGACAAAGTCTTTATGATGTCACCAATTCCAGCACTGGAATGACAATGTAAATGATTATATTTTATTTAGTGACACAGGACAGTGTCCCTCTTGTACTCTTTAACCAGATATGAACTTAAAGAAATAATGCCGCCAAATTACTGGTAGAATATCATTACTAGCCAACTTACATCACAGAAATAGTTTGTGGTTCTTCTTGATATCTCTCTTAACCATTAAAAATGTGCTTTTTCTGTGTTTTGGGGTTATAGGTTTCTATTAATAATTACTTTGAAAATCATGGTAACCCCCTAGTAATGACTTAACTGTTACCACATCCTTCTGAAGGAATTACTTATAATTTGGAACCGTATTCTAAAGTTAAGATCATGGTGACCTGCTAGTAATGACTAAAGTTTTACTTCATGCTTCTAAAGGAGTAATTGACCGTTTGGAACAGAATTCTAAAGTGAAGATTAATGTAATCCCTTGGAATGACTGAAATGTTCCCACATCCTTCTGAAGGAGTCACTAAACATTTGATACAGTATTCTAAAGTGAAAACACTTTATAAACCATTAAAAGTAACTGAGGTGTTACTTGTCAGTTAACTTGCTCAGGCTTTGTGGGGCAAGCACCACATGGACACATTTCATAAATTTTTTGGGATCAAGGGATAAGCCAAAGGGCAGGACTTTGAACTGGTATGCATTCCCCTCGAAGGCGAATCTCGAGACTGGCCTGTAATGAAGGGCTATCTACACATGACAGAAGCATCTTTCAGATCGGTTGACACAAATCAGTCCAGAGGATGGATGTGTGAGTAATCATTTTGAATGGAGACTTCCTGAATGTCAGATTCAATCCTCTCAGTCCAGCATAGGCCGTAGCCCACAGTACTTTCTTGCTTTAGCTGAAATTGCGGCTGTTGGAACCTTTCTGTATGCTGGTACAATACCTAGAACATCTATTGCAAGGAGACATTGTACCTCTGAGCACAAAATCGGCACGTCTCGGACGGGGTTCAAAAACATTGTTGGAACATAGGTTTAAAAAAACTTTATTAGAATGTGACAATCATGGCATGGATCCAAAAGCAACACAAACAGTGAACATGCGGTGACTGTGTTCTTGTTCCCAGCTCATCTACAGGGTGAAGCTAGAGGGCCAACGAGAAAGCATGTATGCCTTAAATCCCAAGTTGCGTCAAAGCAGTGTTCTGACATGTAGCCAACAATAGTAAAACAGCCACTGAAAGTGACCTGCTTCATGCTACCAATCTGTTCCTGACTCGTGATGGCGGGGAAAGCAAGAGCGTTGTATTGGCAACACAGAGGTGTTTTTTTTTTTTTCTGCCTAGGCCATTCGAGGTTTGGAGGGTAAAAAACACTGTGTACGTCTTAAGCTATGTTGCAACATGGCAGTCTTGTAGCATGTCGCTTACAATAGCAAGATTGTGCAATGGAGTGACCAGCATTACGCCGCAAACTCGTTCCCAGCTCGCAACAGCAGGGAAAACAAGAGGGCTGCTAGGCAACATGGAGGTGCATTAAATCTTTGTATTTCATGGCATGGCAGTCTCCTGGCATGCCGTCAACTATAGTAAAAACAGGACGAAACCTTCCTGTGGTACAGAGCACCAATCTGTGGCACTGCATGTTTAACTAGCACAGTAAAGGCAGCAGCGACAGAGTCCTGAACTCTCACTGAACCGGTTGAGCAAGGCTTGAGCCGGTGACACATCATCCTCAAATTCTATGTGCTCCGTACCCTGTTAACTTGCTTAATCCAGAGCATAAGAGATCTCATTGCAATCCTAAAATAGTCCTCAACTGATACTAAACCGAGTTTTCAATGGCCAATGCCGACACCAGTATCTAGAGAACAGGGTGCCTGATAGCTGATATAATGCTGAAAAAAATACATAATACAAATTAATAATGACAAAATTAACAACATTTCGGAGATTAAATGAAAGTTTTGCACAATATTCACTCAAAGTTCACAAACTATGAATTATTTTTTTAATTAGCCATTGTCAAGTTTGCAGTCAAATTTGGAATTGACATATGGGGGAACTAACAATTAAGGTTTCTGCCATGGAAAATCTCAAAATTGCCAAATTTGCGGCCAACGAATGAGTCTTTCACTGGTTAACACAACATAGAAGTGGCATTTAAAAATGCCGTTATTATTTGAGAGATGTGCAAAGGGTGACATTTTGTGAATAGTATGCTTACACAATGTGTTCTGCTAAAGTTTTATTTGTCTCCCTCCATGCATGATGTTGCATTGAATGACCAAAAATCCCCTTTCTTCCACTGCTGCGTAGCGTGACAGGTCCATCAGTTATGTCTGGACTTTGAGAGGGTTTGTGTCTGTGTTTGTCTGTGTGACAGGGTTTCAGAAACTTGAAATTACTCAACCATATACCCCCACAGTACTTAGTTTAGAGCAGAGCTTGTACTCTACAATCTACACTCAGATGGTAAAGTGTTGGTAACACTTTACTATAAGGTTTTATACATTAACATTTGTTTACACTAGTGATTTCCAACCTTAGGTATGCGTACCCAAGGGTGTCTGAAAGCAGGTTCCAGGGGGTATACAAAAATGATTGGTTGAACCTAACAAAATTACATATATATATATATATATATATATATATATATATATATATATATATAAATATAAAAATATTAAAATTGTGGGTTGGTAAAAATATACTGTACATTTTCCAATAAATCGTGATCTTTATTTTATCAGCCCCAAAAATAATAATAAAAAAAAAACATGAATTTCCAAAAAACAACATGGATGGGATAAAAAGATAAAAACAATGCATGAGGTCTCTTGATTATATGCTCTCAATGGCTGTACCTCTGTGTGTAGTCTTAAAAAGACATCAGGGTACAATGGGGCTGAAGGCACAACTTTAGGGAAAATTTTGATTGCAAAGTGTATCAAGATTGAAAAATATTTACAGACCTCAGTATGGGCAGGGGCAGAAGGATACAAAATGGGCACTGATATCGTTTGGATAAATAGAACTTAAGTATATAACTTATTTCCTTTTACTATATTTAAGCACTTTTAATTTTTTTCACAAATCATAACCTACTGTATTCTGTGACCATTCTCACAAAAAGTACTATGGTATTACAATGTTTATTTAGACATGGTCCATGGTAATGCCATGTTTTGGAAAAACCATCAAGTATCTTGAAGTGCAATGAAAATAGCATGCAATAAGAATGTAAAAATCATTCAGTACCATGGTATTATCCTTGTAACACCACAGTGCTTCAAAGTGCTAATCTTTTTCTTGTCTCATCACTTTCTTTTATCTCTGCTCCCTCACTTCATCCTTTCATCTCTGATGCTTGCATTCTGACCTCATCATCCCCTCTAGAACTGAAACTTTCTCTACTGTAGTACTTTCACTTTTTTCATATTAATATAATGTTATTTTACTATATTTTGTGATGAATATTTAGGACCTTGCAGCAGTAACCACGGTACAATGATGATACCAAGATAGTAATACTATGGTTCTGAATGGTTACCATTGAAGCCTACATGTCCATGTTCATTTGAACAAAAATGAATAAGACAGCTCCTTCTGACAGTATATGACAGTATTCTACGAAAGATGTATTGAATTTCTATCTACACTGAAAGCAAGGCAAAGGAAATGTGGTAGCGATCTATATTATTATGATTATTATTTATGAAGTTGCTCTACAATTCTGTACATTTTGTGGACTTTTTATCTGACCTGTTACTTGTTTGAGGCAATGGCCCTTCAGTGATCCTGGGGATGAATTCTCAACAGCATTTTTGCACCCTTGAAGGGCACTACGGATAGGGGATGCCACTCGAAGGGTTGTTCTAAACAAAATTGAGAAAAGGAATCCTTTCTCGGAGGGCCCTTCCTCAAGAATGTAAGCAAAGGGTACATTCATATAGTAATAATGCCAGAGTAACCAATTCACTGGCCCAGCCCTTCGGAGTGAGTAGGCTATATGGATGATCCCTTTCAATTGGAATTCACCCCATCTGCTGTAACATGCGCTGTTAAAGGCACTTCCGCCTAATTTTTTCTGATGATTCCACAATTACTTATTGTAAGATTATAATGTAATTTTTATTTAATCACTAAGTTTATTATTAAAGTTTCGCCCTTTTTTCTGCATGACCAAAATGGCACCTTTAGATTTGAGAGGTTGCACCACTCCTGCCCCATCCTGTGCACGCCACTGAATTTAAAAGTATAGTTCACCCCAAAATACAAATTCTGTCATCATTTACACACAAACATTTTGTTTCAATCTTTCTTCTGTGGACCACAAAATGAGACGTTTCACCATTCATTTTCACTGCATTTTGTTCATACATTGAATGTTAATTGTGACTGAGGCTGTCATTCTGCCTGACAATGCCTTTTGTGTTCCATGAAAAAAAGCAAGTCATATTGGTTTAGATTAATATGAGTAAATAATGAGATACATTTTATTTCCGGATGAACATATAGTAACCCATAGCTCTTTATTCAGTATGTTCACATGCAGTTTAGACTTGTATTATAGAAACAAAACTTTTTACCAAAAAAAAGGTTATACTTCCTCTGAATGCAGACTACTAGACAACTGCTAGGAGGGAGAGCTAGCAAAACTGTGCAGGTTGTGTTGAATGAAGGAAACTGCAGTAAAGGGAATTGCCAATGTGTAAATGCGTATGTATGACACATTTCACTTCAAGTATTTAGGGCCAGTAGGGGGCAGCAGGAAGCTGTGCTTACGGTTTCCTTGAATGGGATGCTGTTAATTAGTTTTTTCTTCCTTATTTCTGTTCTTAGACCGGTCATTTGGGAATGCCATTTTCTTCATCACAGTATCGTGAAGATCAGCAATTATGCTGAAACAGTGAAATCTTTTTTGGGCAACTTTTCTTCTTACTCGCGTTCTTTTTTTATATAAGCTTATTCCCCTTGAAGTGAACTTGTTATAGATGCTCCAGTTGCTGTGGTAAGACAGCAGATTATTAAAAGATACATTATTCAAGAATACCAGCATTTCAAGTGTGCAAGTGTCTTTTCAAACTTCAATTGTAAGGGCAATACGTTCATCCATAGAGTCTTTTCTCCTTTATGTAAAGATGTTAGGATGATTGGAGCTTTCTAGCAACTTAGTCAGGCTTGCATTGCACCGTATTATTGTTCTACAAAATATTCTACCGGTACCGTTCAATCTGCATATTTCCATCACCCCAGCTCTGGTTCGCAGCCAGCTGAATACATTAGAATAAGAAAATATTACAAGTATTGATTTATCATTAATAAATCTGAGTTGATGTATTGATTGCAACATTGGATGCCAGCCAGATTAACAATATGTTTTACAGCTGGGGTAGCAACAGAAATGAGATCATACTGGCATGATTAATGAAGTAAATTCACTTAAGGATACAGCGTAAAACAGGTTGAATTTCTGTTTAAATGGCTCATTCAATGATTGTACTTAAATATGCACAGTTTCCACACCAAAGGGAGTTCTACTTGTTGTGGTCCATTTGCATAATTTTGGTACATCGTTTATATAGTGGGATGAAGATTCCTTCTTGTTTATTTGTGCAAAGTGAAGCAGTTTAATGAGGTAGGTTTGTTTGAGAGTGTTTGTCCTGTGCTTTGGTAGAGACTACAGTCATTGTATATTTACCGCTAAATGACTCTATGCAAGTCAAATATGAGCTTTTAAAGAGACAATTTAAACTACAAGCAAAACCATTTATGGATTTAGAGACAAAATTTGCCTATAAATATTTCAACCTACTGGTTTTCCAAACCTTGTGAATAGAGAGGACCGTATGGGTGTATAGTACATACACTGTGAAGCCAGATTTACACTGTGCCTAATGGAAAACAACTGTGAACGACTACAATTGGAAAACACAAGTGAGCAGAAATCGAATCAACATTAATGCACCCTATAGGACTTGGCTTGATCCTCTGTTAACCAAATATTACATCAGACTCCATATCCGAGTTTTAAAATGACTTGCATTTGACCTCCAGAATTCCTCGGAAACACTAAGATTAAATCAGTGTGTGCTGAAATTGGAGGTAGAACTGATGTCCTCAGTCTATACTTCAAGCAAAACTGCTGCATGCACAATTTTTTTGGACAGCAGGAGCCATTGGGAATGAAAGGAGAAAATTTAGAGCCGACTGTTAAATTTTCCACTAAAGATATTTTCAATAAGCAATCTATTTTTTGCTATCTTTGCAGACTTTGTTGAATCTGGTGATGTTAGGTTAAGGCAGACGTACTCAGGAGGTAAAGCACTGATGTCACTTATCTTAACAAAAGCAATTTATTAGCCTCTCATGTCTGATACTCGTGTTTATGGCCATAGTTGCTGAGTGAATACACTTGTATATAGCTGATTATGCCAGCATTTTAAGCCATTTCTAAATAGTAGTAGTCGACTGCAAAGGGTTTCTAATGACTAATGGACCAATACTGATATCTAAGGAGCAGGGTGGCCATACAGTATATAACATATGATATACAGTATATTCATGAGTACATATGATATCAATAAATGGCACATAAAATTACTAAATTGACAATTTATACAATATTTACTCAAGGCTGTAGCTTGCAAGAAATCCAAAATGTATTGTAACAGGAACGTTTTGTAAAACATTGCTAATATTTGCTGTCTTGCGCACCTGCCTGAAAAATATTGAAAATGTACTTTTATAGAAATTAATTTGAGAGACTAGGGTTTTATTTTGAGCTGAAGCATATATAATTAATGTCATATTTGTGCTGATAATCAGATTTTATCAATCCAACACATCAGCAAAAAATGATCTCAGGGTTTGATATTGATGGTTTCACAGCAGAAGAAGAATTATACACAATATTATTATTCACTGATAATGAATGCGTCATTTATGTTTTCCCCTTCCCATAACATTTGCTTCCTTTGAAGATTAGGCTGGTAATTATTCTATCATCATGACAAATGAAAAATATCCTACAATCTTCCTTCAATTCAATTAATCTGTGCTTTATTTCCTGCCTGGGTACTTGTAAGCATGAGCAGTACCCAACCATGCAGTAAATTCATTGATGTTCTTCTCTAGTTTACGACTGAACATTATGTAAATGTTCATTTTTGAATAATTCAAGCTGGGAGTCATTTGCATAGAGGAACAGGATTGGAGGCCATTTGTAGAGGGAGACAGGTGGTGGGGTTGAGGGATATGCCACCTAAATGCATGTAACCTTTGCAGCTCAACCTGAATTCTCTGCTGCTCTTGGGGTTTGGGGTCTGTGTAGTGAGTATCACAAATCACACAAGATCTTGTTTTATGATCTAGACAAACACAGTCCAGTTTGCAAATATAATGCTAGTGGACTATTTTGGCAACTGAGATAAATGTGTCTAATTTCATGTTTTGGATTGGATTTTTACAAGGTGTTTTCAGTTGTTGTAATGAGAGAGTTTTGATTTGAGTGCTAAGCATATGGCTTTAATTTAGACCAAATTTGGCTGAAATAAAAGAGCAAAGACTGCATTTTTCCCTTTTAATTGAATATCATACAAAGGTGTTTGTCTTCTACTTTTATCTTTAGAATAAAAATCCACCAAATAGACCAGTGTTAATATGAGATATTTTAAGGAAATAGTTCACACAAAAACGAAAATTCTGTTATTTGTTTTCTCATCCTCATGTTTATTCAAACCTGTATGATGCCCCCCAACCCCCCCCCCCCCGTATACACAAAAGGAGAAAAAGGACATATAGTGAACACATCTGTCAACCATAAAAGCGGTCGGTCTAAGTAGTGCTATATTCCTTGTCTGAAGCCATACGAAAGCTTTATAAGAGGATTAGAAACAATATGAAATTGTTGATCACATATTATCTTCCCTTCTGCCAAAGCTCTGAAATCGCATTCACGTTCAGAGACAAACATGCTGCGTTAAACCAGATTTTATAGTGTTGACGGCAAAACGCCAAAGTATTGAAGGGCTTTAGAAGGCTTGGAATAGCACACATTTTATATAGACTTTTATGGTGTTGCCTTTTTGGATTTCGGCACCCTGGGCCACAACTTTTATTGTGTGGAAAATAAATACATGAAGATTATTAAAAAAAAATCTGCTGTTGAGTTCCACAGGAAAAAATGAAAGAAATAAAACCAGCATGGTTTTTAAGAACATGGGGCTGAGCATTATAAAAAATTATAATTTAAACTTGTACACTGCTAATGTACACTAATGCTAATATAATATAATAGTTAATAATAGTTTGTTTGGACTGATGTTTGCTGACACTGGTCTCACCTGTTTAAAGTTTGTCATTCAGATACATGCCATTCAATATTTAGTGTAACCTCTCAATTAAATGTACAAATTGCTGCAGAGGAATCCAATTGATTGCTGTCTTGACAAAATTGACCTCCGTCTTGACTGTCACTGCTTGTCATTGTTACATTATGAATCAGGAAGGCTATTAGTAACCCTGTATCAACTGTCATTAGAGGCAAGTATTTCCGTCCTCATTATTGCAAACATGCACATTTCTAATGCTAGTTCCGTTTCTTTTCTAAATTTGAATCAAGGTATTCCAAATAATTATTTATTATACTTTGGGACAAAGTATAGCAGGCAACATGTAACGTCTGCAAAAAGTAAATAAATTAATAAATGCATCAATAAGCCACGAGAGGCTGTGTGTTACATAGATTGTGTGTTTTACACCTAATCGTGGTCGCTATATTGTGGTTCTCGCTTGGTGGTTTGCGTGGTGAGTTATGCGTGGATGCCGTGGAGAATAGAGTGAAGCCTCCACGCACGCTATGTCTCCACGGTAATACACTCAACAAGTTACGTGATAAGATGTGCGGATTGACTGTTTCAGACATGGAGGCATTCCAAATTGGGGAGAAAAGGGAAGAAACAAATATATAATAATAATCAGAAATCAGAACAATGCATTCGCAAAGGAATCTTGTTCTTCAGCCTAAGGGGCAGTTCACACAAATTGTGTATTTACGAACACTCACTGAACACTTTATTAGGAACACTATGATCCTAATAAAGTGTTCGATATGGTCTTCTGCTGTTTTAGCCCATCTTAAGGTTCGACGTGTTGTGCTATTCTACTCACTACAATTGTACAGAGTGGTTATCTGAGTTACCGTAGCCTTTCTTTTTGGAACCATTCTGATTAAACTCTGGAGACTGTTGTTCATGAAAGTCCCAGGAGATCAGCAGTTACAGAAAAACTGAAACCAGCCCATATCTGGTATCAGCAATCATACCATGGTCGAAATGGCTGAGATCACATTTTTCCCCATTCTGATGGATGATGTAGACTTTAACTGAAGCTTCTGACACGTATCTGCATGCTTTTATGCATTGCACTGCTGCCACATGATTGGCTGATTAGATAATCACATGATTAAGCAGGTGTGCACGTGTCTCTGATAAAATGCTCAGTGAGTGAATATCTATGTGGTTTTTTTAATTGGTTTTCTATGGAAACATTTGCTAGAGGGACACGTTTGACCATTGCAAAATATCTTGCTGTTTTTCATGCGTTTATTGGCATTTTAGAACAGCTATGAATGTGGCAGATCCAATCAGAAGTTAGAGTTGGAACTGTTTGTTTTCATAATAAAAACATGAACACACCAAAGTAAAATATTACAAAGTGCCATGACTGTTCAATAACGCAACAGTTTTTCATTATTAGATGCCCTGTTTTGGATTTAATTCAGGGGAAGGTAAAATATCAGCTGTTAGCATAAATGCACTCTTACTTAATTTACCCACTTGTTTTGATGCACCAGATGGCATTCAATAAACACTGAAGCATTTCTTGTAGACTTGCTTTATTGCACCCGCACTCAACTCATTGGGCATAACCGACAGCCTTAGATGAGAAAATGACTGCATGCTTGTGATATTTTTTCCTCTCTTCTCTCCTCAGCACATATCAGAAGTGTGTAGTGCCTTCACCATTTAATCCAGCTCCTCACTGAGAACATTACCTTTTTATGTCCCAGTGTTAAACTGTATAAAGTACCCCTCAGGCTACATCCGATCACACTCACCATGATAAGAGCTAACGGAGTGTATCAATTGCTCATGAGTTCCCATTCTCCACAAAATAAGGAGAGGCAGCAGGTTGTGGATTCTGAAGCCGGTAGCACTTTTATAAATGAAGGCTCAGTCCCCGTGCCTTTAATCAATTACCTGATATTTTCTCCTTTTTATGATATCTCGCTCACCATTTAGCTCTCTAACAGACAGGTTTGCAGCAAAGACTATTGTGGGGATGGATTCTATAACTCTCTCCTGTGTGCTAATGGAGGAGGAGGAAGAGGCAGGGGACTAGGACAGGGAAACAGGCCGACCAAGCAATACCACTGCTGCCCAAGTGCTGCCTGCCACAAATTGCACTAATGTACTGTATTGGTTGGTGATAGTAAGTGTTTGCTTTGTAAATGTGCAAAAAAAATATACTAATATACGAACATAGAGGGCTTTGCTTATGGCCAGTAATAGAAGCATTATTATTGACAGAAATGTTATAATTACTTTTGTGTAATTAATAATTAGACTACAATGTAAAAACAATATTTATGCTTAAGTAATAGATAATGTACAGTCAGCCAGTCGTTATCACACAATAAACCCTGACAGGGTGATCAGGACCCGACCTGCTTATTACATGGCTACTACCCAAATAAATAAATACATGGAAATATAATATTGATTTGCGTTGAAATTATGTAATTTGAGGAGCGGGAAATGGCTGAACTGCTAAAATCCACTTCTGGTTTGCATCAGTGTTCTGTTTGTATTTATTTTTTTGTGAAAATGACCATCTGAATAATCATTATTTAGCCTGCTTCAAGACTACTTACCAAATAAACAAATAGATGGACACAAAACATTGATTTGCTTTTGAACAGTTGAAATTCCACCTCTGGTTTGCATCAGGGTTTGGTTGTTTATTTTTTAATTAATGAACACCTGACTACTTAGTATGCAACTTATTACAAGACTACTTGCCAAATAAATAATTAGATTAGTAAATGCACGTAGAACATTGATTTGATTTTAAATTATTTTATTAGCTGACTTGTAGCGATAGCAGAGTGATATGAGACACAGGAAAGATGGCTCAGATACCCAGTCTGATACATAGATGAGCATTGATTTCAGAGAAATATCAGACTGCCAGATGGCGCCATTGACCAATCTGAATAGAGTATTCCAGGCAGCCATGTAATAAACATAATAATTTTGCTTAAAAGTGCTGTAAGTGATTTGAGCTGTTCTGGAATTTCCACAAGCTGAGCCATTGGATTAGCCATGCCCCCTTTTTCTAAAACCCTGCCCTACAAACATACCAAATTAGCTTTATTGAGACTGATGCATGCAGAAACGGTTGTCAAAAACAACAGCAGCAAAAAAGCGACCTCAACTGATAACTGTTATGAACAATATGGCATAAAAATGGCATTAAGCCACAATAATCCACTGCAACTACAATACTATGAGAATGTGCACAATGATTGACAGGCAGAAAGCGTCATTGTCCGCAAACCATTTTTGGACACATTTTTGTTTGCTGTTAGTGCTATCACAGAGATCGGAGGGATATCTCACAACACTTATTTAATTAATATCTTTCACAGAGTAGGAAAAAAAATTGCATACCTTTCCAAGAAAAAAACACTAGACTTTCTGTCACTGATTTTTCTGTAAGATCAGTCTGGCTATTCCTCAAAAACCACCAAATGTGCAATTTATTTAGACTTTACATTAAAGAACCAATAATTAAGTAGATGGAAAAAGTGTGAATATTCAAAAAAAAAATCGGTTTATCTCTAATCTTTCTCTCTCTTTCCATTTTCTATTTTTCTTACTCATTCATTCTCTTCTTTTTTTGGCACTACATATATCTTGAATAGTTTCATTATGATTCTCTGCTTTTATCTAATAGAAACTGAATGCTTTTTCTATCAGTGTGTTATCAGTGGTGCTTCTCCTATGTTATTTAGCACCAAAGTCAAACCCTAAATTGGCCACTAATCCAGCAAACGGACTAGCGGGAACAGTTTGGTCAGCTAGACAACCCTCTTGGCCAGGGATATAGCTCTCATCAGTTGTGAAATTGTACCTACACCCTGCTCTATTAATGGGAATTGATTGGTGTTTGCCTGGAGAAGATCGAGAGCTTGCCTTACCTGTTCTCTGATCTTATCGGCCATGAAATGAAAAAATCCACTCATCCCAGAATTAAACGCAGCATCACTTTTTTTCCTGCCTTGTCCTCTGAAATTAAACTTCAGAATGGGCGCTTTGCAGTTCTTTTTAAGTTGTCGAACTAAGACAAGGGCAAAAGGAGGAATGTCTTTTGTGAATTGCAAATCTGTGAATGGAGAATTTGTGCATGCTTTGAGAAAATAGTGATTTGTGATGTCTTGAAAGAATTGCTTCTTTCTATATTGCTTTCTGGCGCATTTTAGGTTCTTTTAAAGGACATGGTTCAGCTTAAAGGGAATGTTCAGCCAAAAAATACAATGTTTTTTTTCTTCTGTGAAACACAAAATGATATGTGTGGCAGAATGTTTGCCTCAGTGACTTATTTACATTCATTCTATGCAAAAATTATGCACTGGTGGCTGAGGTGACTGGCAACTGACTTTTTGGGTGAACTTTTGCTTTAATATGCAGAGAGAGTTATTAGTAGACAATTTCCTGACCCGCCTGACACATCTTGCCTCAACCAATGCTGGGAATTGGGGGTGGGGTATCTGTCTGTCAGACCAATGACAAACAGAAAGAGTGTTCGGTTAACCTGTTTGAAAACGATCATTACTTTTGCTATTCCGTTTGGTGACACTATTGGTGCAGAAATTGCACACTTTTACACAGCTGTAAATGGCCTTCTTTGGGGATACAAAACATATTTCCAGCAGGGTGGCTTGATACGTTTGTCCCTCCAGAAGCACTCGCATTATAAAGGTTCAGTCATGCTTGCTTGCTGTTCTGCACTTTTCCCCCCTGGAAATCTCTCTTCCTCCCAGCGCTTGTTACAGAGCTGGCCACATTCTCCTGCTTTGTCCACTGCAATAAACTAGGCTTTGGGAGAAAATAGGAGATATATTAGTATGTATGAAGTGTGTAAATGAAGACATGGTGGCGTGTGCATATTGCAGACGTAAGGGAGTTTTGAGGGATTTCTCCACGCTCCAGTCCACTTCAGCCGCATATTTGTGGCCTCATCAATAAATTATATATTAATGCTTCCTTCTTCTATGCTAATCTGGGGCCAAAAGCCACACGCTCAATCCAGAGGTGCTAGACAGCACTCTGGAGGTTGGACATGCATGAAAACAAACGTAAATAGAATCTTGAAGTGCTACAAGCTTTGATTCTTTCCCGAGATTGATGTCACAATCATTCTGCTGTGTTTATCAGGAAAATGAATAACATAACAATGGCTAGATCAGATATGCTTACATTATTATTCTGGTTCTTTGAAATGCAAAGGCTGAGATAAGTATATTATTATTATTTTTAAATGTTTTATAAGTTTCTCACCAAAAATGAGAATTTTGTCAGAATGTACAGAAAATATTCAATACAGCACACACAAAAAAGTTGAGATGTTAAAATTTTTACGTCTAGATTTTTACTGAAATTTCAGTTATTTCTACTTTTAAGATACAGTACTTTTGTTTACATTTTTAACCTTGTGCGACCCCGTGGCCACATGCATGGACGTTGTATTTTGGCTTCGCTATACGCAACGCATAATTTAAATGAATAAAAACTGACTGAATACTGTTCACAAGACTATAGACCATGTGTGCTTTTGCTCACATGTCAATGAATACACCTCCGTGTGTCAATGATTCTGAGATCTGTTTATTTTTTATTAATGTTCATCACTGAGAAGATTTGCTTGCAGATTTAGTAGTCCCAAAAAGCTCAAGCAGTCCCTAGAATGTGGCATCACACTTTTCCTTGAGCAGAATATCGCACTAGAGATCACCAAGTTTGTCCAAAGTGATTGCAGCTAGAAAGAGCACACTCCCATGCATGGTTGCCAAATTGCACAAAATAAGTATAACATTAGGCACAAATTGGAAATGTTCCGCAAGTATAAATCTGAATTTGGGGGGTTTGCATCTCTTATCTGGCAACCCTGAGCATGTTAAATGCCTGTGGAGGTTCGTTGCTGTAGACAACAAATGCTTTTTGGAAAAAAGAGCTGCAGGCCAGATTAAACCATGTGCATGGACAGATCGATCCAGCGAGCCTAAATTGCCCATATCTGCTCTAGACTATCATTTAAAGGGTTAACTTCTGCCACACCGAGTCACGTAACACAACAGCATGCAGTTGATTTCCTTGAAGCGCTCCTATGGACGCAGTGCCAACAAAGATGCCTCTGGTAAGAAGTTTCTCTTTATGTTTTTTCATTGAAACCTGTTTGGTTGTAAAGAGTAGAGTCTCTAGTTTCATTTGAAATAGCACTTTAAAAAATCTGTTCATTTTTCGTGGGTCAGTGCATTATAAATATGATGTCCACATATGTGGAGATACATTTGGCACACTTTTACTTTGTTATTTCACCAAGTAAAATTTCACAACGTAGTCTCACTGTCCACATATGTGGAGATACATTTTTAGCTAAACTATTTGCTCTTTTTGCTTTTTTATTAGTTACAAATCAAAAAGGACAATGGAAAATGCACACAGCAGTCACGGGGGTCTCAAGAGGTTAAAGGTGCACTCAGTAATTTTTTTTAAAGCATGTCGACGTGGCTTACACTGGCACCTAGTGGCCTGGATGATACATCATTCAAACAAATGCCTTTGTAGAAATTCACTATGCACAGTTAGCCAGGATTAATTTAATACATTAATGAAAGTGTCCAATAACAGGGGAGCTCATGCTCAATGTAGAATAAAAGAGCTTAAATAAGGTTACTGATATAAGTTCACATGAGTGTTCATTTTAAACATATTTTTCAAAATTACAATTAATTTCTTTAGAAGTTAAATCTTTTAAATGAGGAAAAAATGATTGGTGTACCTTTTAACTTTAAAGTCCATTTCAACTGCCAATGTATTGAAAGACGGACCGGAATATTCTTTAAAATTTCTCATTGTGTTCTAATTTCTGGGTGATCTATTCCTTTAATATGATTGGACAAGTGGCATTTCAAGAGTCCTGATATGGGGCACTTCACTGTTTATATATCACTCTGCTTGTCTGTATCTGTGGAATTCCAGACAGGCTGTCAGTCTTTGCGTTGTTTGGCAACAAGCAATGGTTTATCCTGCTTTGGCTTATTTTGATGCATTAGTGGAGCAAAAATAGACAAATTAATTGGCCTTATTGTATCTAAAATGCAAGTTACTTGTCGTAACAGCTTATTAATAGAATTGTTGTATAAAGCAGTATCATACTCACATTATCGCTGTTTTATTGAACTACAGCTGTCTGATATTCAGTACAAGAGATCTCTAGTGTGATATCGTGTATGTAGGCTATTCTGAATCACATTCTGTTCTCATTCTGACCATAAGTAGCTGTCATATACAATTTCTCCAATTTGTATTTAATTTCAGAAGGTTATGAAATTAATAATATTAAAAAAGCAAGGTGTTGATGTTTACATATAAATAGCTTTATCCTTCTAACATAAATATCCATATTTAAAACTAATATTATATTTCTATCCAAAGGGCTTTCACATTTATGTATACAATCCTATACGTAACTGAAAGATATATTAATGTGGCAGTTTAATTAGGCAGACCCACAGAGATATTGATTATTCACTAGCCTGGGGTAAAGTTTTCCTTCTCTTCGTAGTCATTTATCGATCTCTCTGTGGGGAAGATTGACAGTCACTGTTCCTGAATATCAAGTGCCCCGCCATACTGAAAGCTGACAGTTTTAGATTCTCCACAGGCTGACGAACACTCCATCACCAACCCAAAATATCTCTCTATATCTCACTTCCCCTGCATGTTATTGATAAAATCACAGCACAGATTTGTTCTCCTTTTTCAAATGATGTATTGAAATGTATTCATGGACTTAATATTTAAGAATGGAGGTATATGTAACCTGGTCTTATAGAATCCCATTACTACAGAATCACTGACACAATTTTAGCAAAATGAGTTTTGCATGCCTCATTCTACATATCACTAGTGTTTTCTGGTGAAATAAACACTAGAGGCGCAGCAACAACAATATGTTTTATTTACTTTCACTTAACTGGCAGATTTTCATAAACAGTCTTTTCCGCACACAATACTATCTTATGACACTTTGACTAATGCATGATGACGACACATTTTAATTTAACAGTAATGCAATTTTCACGAGATCAGGCTGGGTTTAAAGTAATTTCAAAAGGGCCATGAATGTATATCTGGAATTTCTGACTTGGTTTTTTTTCCCCTGGGATCGGAAGTAAAAAATAAATAAAAAAAACACAAAAACAAAACACCTTTTATTTGTTCTTTTTTTTTTCTTCTAAGAAGTAATGATGATTTGCCTTAAATACAAAGACATGTGTTCCAAATCTGCATGCCAGGGATAAGAAAAAGACATCTGTGATAAGGATTATAGATTTTGACATGCAAACAAACCGTTCTCATGAATATGGAAAATTTAAGGCACGCCACCTCCCCTCAGGCAACACATTCATGCAAAGCTTAAATATCAATGCTTTGTGTTTTGCTCTTTAAGTTGTTAAGGCAGAAAAAAAGAAAGAAAAGAAAGGGGGATGATGAATGATTTTAATGCTACTGCATGAGGTGCAAATTATAGAGAAGCTATGCCTCAAAAAGCATATCAGAGACTCATTACGTTTCCGCAATTCTGTATATGCAGGGCTTCTCATTTATTTTTCGTTTTCTAACAACCATACAGCCTCAGCGGTTGCCATTAGGCCATTAGCTTCATCTCATTAGTTGTGTAAAAGTTGGGCATTTTCTTTCATTTCAGCTGCTCCTCAACAGCTTTTTAAAATGCATTGGTTTCAGAGGTTGGATCACAGTTTATGCTAAGCATGTCACTGTGACCCTAACACCACTTGAAAAATACATTGTTATTGATTTTTGAATGTGTCCAGCAGATGCAGAAGAGTCAAGAAAGAAAAAATTGATTCAATGCAGTATTTTTTAATTTTTTTATATACACGTTTTTATACATTTAGCACATTGTGAAACATTTACCATAGCAACTTACAGTTCATTCAAAGAGTACAATTTATCAATACACTCCAAGGGAATCATACCCATGCCATTGCTAGTGTTATGCTCCACCAATTGAGTTATTTTTATTTATTTATTTATTTTTATATACAAATCTATTCATTCGAACCTGACACTATGAAGATAGAGGTCAAGAGAAGAGCTCCTTTGCACTGCAAAAGACATCTGTATAACAAAAATGCTAGATGTTCTTCCTAATATTATATTGTATGTTAAATTTAACACATTTGAGGACTGAATAAGGCATGTAGTTATATTTGAAGCATGACAATTTATCAATCGGCTAAACTACTTCTTAACTAATAAAACATTGTGAGTAAAGAAAAATATTCAGAATACTTTAGGATCTGTTAAATTATGTGTATTCAGGCTTAACAAAATGCCCAAGCATCTGAAAGTCCCTGTATAACAATGTTATGTTTTAAAACATTTCAGAATTCAGAATAGTGTTTGGTTATGAGGTTAAAATTAATAGTTTATTTATTTTGGCTTTTGTCCCAGTTGCTCTTCAAGAAATCTAGAGCAATTCCTTTTGTGCTCTACTGTCTTAGGGTTCATTGTGTATGTTTAACAAATACTGCATTCATAAAGTTAACCTTGAACATTTTTGACTCTGTATTTTCAGAGATTTGGTCTAAGCACCATTGTCCACAGTAGAGCTTTTGTGATCTTGACTTCATAGGCTATGACAAGCGTGGCAATATGGTTTAGTGAAATAAAACTTTTTCCAGTACCAGTTTAGTGCTTTCTAACTGTAGTTGCAGTCTCATTTGGGGTACAACAAGGATAAAGGACCCATGGGGTAAAATACCAATTTTATTTCATTTTTCTCCCAAAATACTAAATACTGTAGCAGCAAACCACCACTGCACTTTGCTAAACATTTGTTTGGCACAATTCACTCCAAAATATCTGGATTCATGATGTACAGTATACAATATATTGCAAGGGTTAAAGGTGCTAACATTGTAGCTCCTAAATTTACACAGACTGATTCCACAGTGAAATCGGAAACAGTAGGTTGACTTTTCTTTAGATAACATCGGTCTGTGCTTACCGAAATTTGAAACCCAATGCCCAAAGAGGTAAGTTCTGATAGATTTGTGGGCAGCTGTGGCTCAGTTGGTAGAGCCGGGCCGGCCACTAATCGCAGGGTTGGTTGTTTGAATCCCGGCCCACACGACTCCACATGCTGAAGTGTCCTTGGGCAAGACACTGAACCCCAAGTTGCTCCCAATGGCAGGCTAGCACCTTGCATGGCAGCTCTGCCGCCATTGGTGTATGAATGTGTGTGTGTGGGTGAATGAGTCACAGTGCTTTGAATACCGTTAAGGTAAAAATGGTGCTATATAAGTGCAGACCATTTACCTTTTACCATTTAAATTCATGAGCTTAATTTTCATTAGCGTGGAGGGGCAAGTTATTTTCAGCTGTACAGGCTATAATACAGTTATGAGGACAGCATATTTTATAAACTGTACCCCCAACCCAAACCCTAAACCTAATCATCAATAGAAAAAGGTGTATTGTTAGAGGGAAAAACACAACCTCTGAATCGCACTTTGCACTGATGGTGTAAACACGAATAATTCATGGTTTCATTGCGTGATCCGAACCCGGGTCTCCCACATTTATGGTGCTATGCACTTCCAGTTGTGCCACAAGGGAATGTTAACATGCTCGAGCCAAAAAAATGTCTGATAGCAGATGATGCTTGTCAGTGAGGCAGTGAGTCAGATAAAAGCAAAGAAAGTGAAGAATATGCAATGGAATATTTGACATGTTATAAAAAGGTAAATAAAAAAAAAAAAAAAACTAAGGGGGCCTTTAGCACTGTATTTGTAACACGTTGTTACATTTAAACGTAAATTCTACATTTAAATTCTAAGTGTGTTAAAGGTTTTATGTACAGTACATATCTACACCTTTCCACTTTGCACTCTTTAACAGACTTTTAAAAGCTGTTATCAAATAAATGTTCTTGAAAGAAACATATTCTAAAAAATTTGCAATATTTTGTTGATGGCTGATTTTCCATGAGTGATCAATTAATTAATTCCATCAATTAACTTTCAACCTTGTGAAGTACCTCATTCCATCCCTGCCTGTGTTTCTATGTCTTTGGCACTTGCATGCATGCCAATAGCCTCTAAAACTCAACGCTTCCCCCTTTCCTTTTACCTTGATGCAATAATCAGTGGATGATCTCATTTCTTGTGGCCAACAACACTTCCAGTGTTACATCTCCACCTTATGTTCTTATATGCATTTACTATGACCTCTTTCACATTTCTCATTTTCCATTTCATCCTCTGAAAATCCATAATATAGTTGGTGTCAAATAGGTTAACACCCTGAGATCACTCACATTAACATGTTTGCTGATAATTTAACATTTGTGTTCACATATTAGTAATGTTGTCAAAAGTACCGGTACTTGGGTACCAAGTCAGTACTAAAATAAATAAGATGTAACAATACCAGTGATTCTATAGTACCGGTAGTATTGAGCACCGACTTAATTCGGTATCCGCACACTGTCTTACTGACACCGACTGCTTTCAAATGCTCACACGCTATTTGAGCTTGTGTTTGGTTATTCCTTTTACATTGAAGTGCATAACTAATCAAATTAAAATCTTGATATGTACTAGTGTGATTATTAAACCACAAAATGCTACAATCTTAATCTGTATGAGCTGCATGAGCTTTAAATGAATATGTGAAGCAGACCGTACATACACTGGAAACTCTACAGACTTTGAGAATTTGTATGAGAGATGACAGAGCAGAGCACTAAACCACTCTGAAGCGTTATTTTTATATAATTAATATAATTAAATCACAGCATTTGTGGTTTAAGGATCACACTGGGCCATGTAGCGAACTGTTTATCCAGAGAAGTTAAACTTCTGTCAAAAATACACATCAAAATAAAAGCATGATTAATAATAAAAGATAAACACCTGAAATTGAAGAAATTGCCACAGAAATATATTTACTGTATAGTAAAATGTAATCCTCACTATAGAAATAATAATAATAATAATACAAATATTAAATAATGGTTAATGAATAATGATTGTAGAAATATGAAAACAAAATAAGCAATATATCACTAGCAAGAGTGCTTTTGTACTGAATAAAATTTGTTAAAAAAATGCAATGTATGTTGATGAGTTTTACTTAAAAAGTTGTAAAAATTTATTGAATTAAAAGTTTAAGATTTTTTTGGGGGATTTGACACCATTTTGATACTGAAATGAAATTAAACTTTACAACATGGAATGCTGGAAAATAATTTAAAAAACAAAAACGAAAAAATTATTTGGGGAAAAAAATAAAACAGATTTCAGTAGGGCCCTGCTTAAAAACAAACAAGTGTTAGAAACACTTGAAGGAAACATGCATACTTTTAATTTATTATTACATTGAAATGTAACTTTAAATAGGCTAAAGGAGCGTGTTCAATATCACATTAACACATTTTTTCTTTGGTGTCAAAATTGGTATAGAGAACCATGAAATTCCACTGGTATTGGAACCGACTACTGAAATTTTAGTACCGTGACAACACTACCTATGAGACATTGATGCTGAGGGAATCATAAATATTTGATACTCTACATGAATCAGTCAAATGTTATAGGTTTCTTGTGCACATATTTCCAGTGCTAAACTGTTGTTTTGAACCTCCTTTTATAGTGTTTACTCAGAGGTCACTTGATATCAAATTGAACATGTCTGTGTACAGCAAACAGTGCAAGGGTTGGTTGAACTGAAACACCCTTTCCTCTTTTATGCTGTAAAACATTAATGACACCGTTTTATATGGCAAAAACTAATATAATTTTTGAAAAAATAAAAAAATATGAATACACAGAAACGGATGCTGATTTTCATGCTTTTGAGAAACATACATCTAGGAAGGGGAAGGTCAAAGAAACATAAATTCAGTCTTTGACACAAGTATTAAAGGCTTTATGGTGTTTCTTTTGATGGCTTGCTCTATTTCCATGACTGCTAGCTCTTTAGCCGTAAGCGGATCCAAAAGGTCAAGCTAACAAGCGTGAAATGTAATGTCCAATTCAGGGGAAGGAGAAACACCTCCGAACTAGGGATGTTAACAATTACTTCTTTTCAAAATCAAATATCTGGTGGGTTGCCTCAATGACTAGTTGACTAATTTAAAGGAATAGTTCACATAATAATGAACATTCTGAATGAAGCTAATTAAAACACTGCCATTAAAATATCAAATATATTTGTTGTTGTTAAAAAACTCTAAATAAACTAGTTGACCTTACTAATTGACTAGTTTGCTTTTGGATGACTAGATGTCTAGTTGACTATTGTGACCCATCCCTTCTCTCAACCCACCCTAGTCCAGCGCCAGACAAATAGCGGTGACTGATGGATCAAATCATATGTGATGTTTCTGTAGCAGCCCTGTTTTAGCACACTCCAAAGATGCCTCAGCCTGGTTTTCCGGCCAAGCTTCGGCAGCATCCCATGCCATTCTGATCCTGTAGAGTCCATGCCACATGGTTAGTGGCTTGCACTCTTAGCCTCGGGCTGTGCTGTAATTGGCAGCTGTCTGCCGTGTCACTGTGTCCAGTGGTTTTGTAATGGAGCTACTGATGGAAACTCTGGCATTTGAGTAAAGATCAAAGGTGAATCACGCTGTCACTGGGCAGCCAGCTCGTTCACTGGAGGTCTGGTGCCCTGCCAGCATTTCGACTTTGTGTTAAGCTTGATTACACAAACCCAGAGTTCTCATCTTAAGCATATTTTATGAGGTCTACATCAGTGTTTCTTAATTGGTGGGTTGTAATACAAAAATTAACGTAGGTCTGTTCTGATTAGGTCACAAACAGCAGGTTAAAAAACTAAAATAAATTCTAAATGAAAATAATAAGATGTAATCATGTCATCATGCATAGTTAGTATAGCAAACTAAATAGGCTTATCAACTTATAAAAAGGAGCAGTAAATGCTTTCCATTTTGTTGATGAGGTCAAAGGCTGTGTATCAAATCAAACACGGAAGGTATTTTGCTGTATGCTTACAGAAAAGTTTCAAAAAGTACAATTGTACCACTATGTTTTTTTACTAGTACTGGACATATACAATGGCAGTAGGTATTCTTGGAAGTACCTTGTAGTACTTTTTAAATACATGATAGATTAATTTTAGTACCATGGTATATCATGGTATTACCACCTGATACTCTCACTGCACCATAGTACTACCCAGTGTTGGGTAGTAATGGGCTACATTTAATCTGGATTATGTAATCAGATTGTAATGTGTGCAATCATATTTAGTTTTTAATGGATTACATGATTTCATATGGGGTGTTAATTTCCTGTTTACTAACATTTAATGAAAGGGTTAGGGTTAGGTTAGGGTAATCCACTTAAATGAATGTTCCGGTTTCAATGCAAGTTAAACTCAATCAACAGCATTTGAAAAATTAAAATAAAAAATTATTTCAACTCGCGTCAAAAGCAAAAATCGAATTTAGAGTGAGGAACTTACAATTGAAATGAATGGGGACAATATTTTGATTGATTAAAGCCAGAAATGTCAAACTTGTGATTTTAAAAAAGGAAGTTCTTCTGTTAAAACTTGTTTATGATTTAAGATGTAAAGTTGTTTAAATCATTTTTGTTGTATTGTAGGACTACTAAGTTACAGGGTTTATGGCATTACATCATCATGTAATTGTCACGTTCCTGAGTTGTCTGCCCCATGTTGTCTGTTTCACATGCCACTTTTCACGTTCCATGTCACGTTTCCTTGTTGTCTGCCCAGTGTTTCCCGTTTCACCCTTCACGGATCACATTCCATGTCATGTTTTCCTTGTTGTCCGCCCCGAGTCTCACTGTCCTTGTAGAAAACTACAATTCCCACAATTCCCGGCCTCCCTCACTGCCTGCACACATCATTGTTCTCACCTGTGTCTCGTTTAGTCTTTATTGTGTCCTTGTGTATTTAAACCCTGTTTGATACTCCATTCCCTGGTCGGTTGTTGTATGGTTATATGTAGTCTAAATGGTTCCTGTTGTTTATTCATGTTTGCCCTTGATGTTTTGTATTCCTGGACCTTATTTAGTGTTTAGGTTGATTTTCCCATCGTGGACTTTTTATTTGTACCTGTGTTTGTTTATTTCTTCTCTTATCATTAAAACCGCATTTGGATCCTTACCACCCGTCTGCCTTCCCACAACGTAACAGAACGATAGACCCACAAATGGATCTAGCGGCTTACTGCAAGGAGCCTGTGCCCACGCCTTCCACGGTCAGCGAGCCTGTGCCCATGCCTTCCACGGTCAGCGAGCCCGTGCCCACGCCTTCCATGGTCAGCGAGCCTGTGCCCACGCCTTCCACGGTCAGCGAGCCAACACCCACGCCTGTCACGGTGAGCGAGCCAGCGCCCACGCATGTCACTGTGAGCGAGCCTGCACCTACGCATGCGACCATTCCAGAGCCAGCGCCTGTGGCCTCGACCGTCCCAGAGCCTTCCTGGGCTCCGCCGCGGCCCCACCGTCCGCAGCTCATCCTCCTACGTTGTCAGCCTCTCGAGGCCCCCGAGCCTTCTAGGGCTCCTCTTCCAGAGTTTCCCGGGGCTCCTCCTCTTGAGCCTCCCGAGCCTTCCAGGGCTCCGCCTCTCAAGTCTCTCAAGTCTCTCGAGCCTTCTAGGGCTCCTCCTCCCGAGCTTCCCAGGGCTCCACCTCTCAAGTCTCTCGAGCCTTCTAGGGTTCCTCCTCCCGAGCTTCCCAGAGCTCCGCCTCTTGAGCTTCCCAGAGCTCCACCTCCCAAGCCTCCTATGGCTCTGTCCCCAGAGACTCCAGAGCGGCTCATCCTCCTACGGCATCAGCCTCTCGAGGCCCCCGAGCCTTCTAGGGCTCCTCCCCTCGAGCTTTCCAGAGCTCCGCCTTCCGAGCTTTCCAGAGCTCCGCCTTCCGAGCTTTCCAGAGCTCCGCCTTCCGAGCTTTCCAGAGCTCCATCTCCCGAGCTTTCCAGAGCTCCGCCTTCCGAGCCTCCCGAGCTTTCCAGAGCTCCGCCTTCCGAGCTTTCCAGAGCTCCGCCTTCCAAGCTTTCCAGAGCTCCGTCTCCCGAGCTTTCCAGAGCTCCGCCTTCCAAGCCTCCCGAGCTTTCCAGAGGTCCGCCTTCCGAGCCTCCCGAGCTTTCCAGAGCTCCGCCTTCCGAGCCTCCCGAGCTTTCCAGAGCTCCGCCCTCCGAGCTTTCCAGAGCTCCGCCCTCCGAGCTTCCTAGAACTCTGCCTTCCGAGCTTCCTGAGCTTCCCAGGGCTCCGCCTCTCAAGCCTCTCGAGCCTCCCAGGGCTCCGTCTCTCGAGTCTTCCACGGCCCTTCTCCCCGAGCCTCATACGGCTCCGCCTCCCGAGCCTCCTACAGCTCCACCTCCCGAGCCTCCTACGGCTCCCCTTCCAGAGCCTCCTACAGCTCCGCCTCCCGAGCCTTCCAGGTCACTGCCTCTAGGGCCTCTTCCCAGGCCCCCTGACCCTGTTTCTGTCCAGTGGCCTCCTCCCCGGTTCCCCGAACCTATCCTTGCCCGGTGGCCAGCTCCGAGACCTCCTGAACCTATCCTTGCCCTGTGGCCAGCTCCCAGGCCTCCTGAACCTATCCTTGCCCTGTGGCCAGCTCCCAGACCACCTGAACCTGTCCTTGCCCTTTGTGCCCCCCAGGACTTCCTGCCTGCCCTCTGTGCCCCCCTGGACTGCCTGTCTGCCCCTCGTTGCCCCCTGGACTGCCTGTCTGCCCCCTGTGCCCCCTTGGACTTCCTGCCTGCCCTCTGTGCCCCATTGGACTTCCTGCCTGCCCTCTGTGCCCCCGGTGCCATCATTTTGTTTTCTGTGGGTTCCTTTTTGTCTTTTGGTGTTTTTTTCTTTTAGGATTGTCTGGGATCCGATCCTTAGAGGGGGGGCTATGTTATGATTGACCTTGTCTTGTTTTACCGTTGCCCCTTTGTTTTCCCTTTTGTTATTCCATAGTTTTCACTGTTGTCCCTTTTGTAGCTCCACAGTCTTGTTAGCATTCATGTTTTCTGTCATTGTTTTCACCTGTCCTCATTAGTTTGCCATTTGCTTCTGTTATCATCTTGTTATCTTGTTTTGAGTTCTGTTTGTTCATTGGCCCCTTTGTCCCTTGTTCATGTATTTATACCCCGGTTTTTGGTTCAGTCCTTGTCTATCGTTGAATGTTTGTGAATGTTGTTGTTAGCCTGGTATGTTTCCCCTGCCCGTGTTTTTCTAGTTTTATGTTTATTTCCCCATTGAGGGTTTTTCCTTTGTGTTTGTTAGTTTGCTTAATCAATAAAGTAAGTCTGCGTTTAGATCCGCTCTCCTCATCTGCCTTCATTGCCTTACATTCGTAACAGTAATGAAGTTGTAAAATTGGACATCATTTTATTATTATAACATTGTCACAAATGGTGTTGATTGAGCTTAATTTGTATTGAGTCTGGAATAGTCTTTTTAAATTAGATAGGATAATTTATTGTATTTATTTTCAAAGTAATCAGATTATATTAATTTATAAGTGAGTTACGTGAGTTATCATAAGCAACTGTTACTGATTATAATTTTTGTTGTGTAACTGTAATCAGTACCAGATTACATTTCAGATGTAATTTGCCCAACAGTGGTAATACCACATTACGTTTTTGTAATGGTAATGTCAGGTTTAAGTAGCAGGAAGGGCAGGATTCAAGTGCAAAGTGTTACAATGGGCTTTATTTAATACAAAAATATAAAAAAAACAACAAAAACCACTCTGAAGGTTAAAAAACACAGTCCGGGGCGACAAATCAGATGACGGCTGGGCTGGAGCAGGGAAGAATCCAAACGAAACGGGGAACATGGCCGACAGAGTCCTAACAGGGGACATAAACACAAGAAACATCCCACAACGAACTGGTAAAAGATAGAGAACAAAGGGAGAATATATAGGAGAGAAATAAGGAGGAAACGAGAAGGGGCAGGTGAGAATAATTAACCAATAACAAGCCAAACAAGGGTGTGGGGTTTCACTTAAGACAGCACAGACATAAGTGCACATGGCAATGAGAACACACAAAGCCAAATGCACTTACACAACACTAATGTCAGGATCCGGCCACAAAAACTACAAGCAAGACCAACCGAAGTGGCAGGATCCTGACACCAGATACACAAGACAGGCACAAATGCAGAAAGACAGGTGACAGGATCCCGACACAACAAAACCTCAACAAGAGAGTCGGGATCCTGACAGGTAAATTAATCTGTCACATGGTAACATGCCTAATAGTAATGCAATATTTGGCCCAGTGTTTGTTCTGTGTTAGAATAATAAACCACACTTTTGCTGTTGTTTTGCATTTAGAAAATCTTATTTTTATTCATATAGTTTGGTACTGGTGCGGTGTAGGCTTGCTTCTTGATGTCTAGTGTAAAATCTGGCTTCTGTAGCAAAAACAGTTGAGAGCCACTGGTCTACACTGATAGGCATATTACCAAACATATTCTCCATTTGGACTCTTTAACCCAAGAAATTCCATGATTCCTCTGCATACGTCACATTCAGGAGTTACACCACAGTGCTTGCTTCACTTTATAAGCTGCAGCGTAATGAATCGAGTATTTTTTTCAATAGTTCCATTTGGCTGCTCTAACTAGTAATGGCCTCCTGCCTTGGACTGTCATAACCAGCTGCTTTTGATGTATTCTGGTGCCATCTATGCATGACAAACACTCAACATGAGCATAAGGACAGCACAGTGACCTTTGCAAAACCAGCCAATGTCTCCAATATTGTAATTACTCAAGAAAAATTAAGTGCCATGAATATTTTCATATAGATTCTGTCCATTTTGTTGAAAAATACTTTTTTTCCCCCCCCAGCCGCATACTTGATTATCCAGCAGCATGTTAATATAATGTCCGTTATCTATCCCATATAACCATAATCACTGCCATTATAGAAAAAAAGAACAAGGGAAGAGGAAAACACACACTTGTGCACATTAAGCTTCCTTCAATTCCAGACACTCTGGTGCAATATTTAGTCATTTCCTTGGCAGAATTTACATTACGTTAGAGTGCATAGCAGTCAGCTGAACTGTCAAGCCTGCCATGGAATCTCATGTTGTCACTCTGTCATTGTCAGAGCAGGCAGGATTTTCTCCCAGTGGATAGACAAGTCTCTGTCTAAACCCCCACTATGCACTCTCACAGGCAGCTCACAGGCTCCCATCTGCATCTCTCTACATAATAGATGTTGGCCACCTGTACTGCTAGTTTCAATTTCTTCGGTCTGAAGAGCCAGAGATATTCCAAAATGAGCCAACCCAAAGTCTAACCCGGCGGCCATTATTGTAAATACAGCATTGCCGCGTGTATTGCCTGGGAGCTGGTTTTGACTCACTGTCAGTCTGTGTACCTTAAAATTTCTAGAAATTTTTTCTGTTTGTGGATTGTGGTGACTTTCTGAGGTGATCTCAGAAGTTCCTCTCATTCGGAGACATGGCCCGCCGGTATAGAATTCAGCTTGGGTCATTTTCTGATCCACACACCATGCACCTTCCTCCTCACTATTGTTTCCCATGTCATCTTTAGCTGTTCTATCCATTCAAGGGGTTGTGATATGTGGAATCAACTTTTCCTTGGTCTTTTGACTTATAAAAGGTAATTGTACTATAAAATCATATTGTACCTTTCAGGACTCAAAACTTCCTCCTCACTGCAAAAAGAGTATTTGTTGAAGTGAATGACTTCCTCCTCATTGTGATGTCATGCTGTGGCACACATTTGCATCTGACCGCCTCCACAAGAACATATCAATGACTACTTTACCTTATCATTCTCGTAGCCCACCCAGTAGCAGTGAGCAGTGAGATGGCAAATAGAAAGAGCAGGTCAGTCAAGAGCTGAGAGCTTAACATAACAGTGGGTGTTCACTGTTAAAGGCCTTAAAGGAGAAGCAGCACCAAAACCGAGCATTTGTACTCTAAAACTTTATTTTATTTATTTATTTATTTATTTATTTTTTTTTGTGCAAACAACTTTACTAGTATTATAAGTCAACCTCAAGAAACATATTAATATATGTCATGTCCCCTTTAAATCAGCAGTCCTCGAGTGTTTTCCTTCAGGACTCAGATTTAACATTGGATTTTGTTGGCAATTGTTTATTGTTCAAAAGTAAACAAAAAAGTATTTAAAATCTCATTAAAATAATTAATATTATTGTTTTTGAAGATAAGGGCATGTCATAAAACTTCTACATGTTGGCATCTGCATGCTTTGGCTATCTTCTACCAAGTGACAGATTAATTTATGCCAAAATACAGTAGAGTTTAATTGGATGTCTTTGACATCAACAACAAAATAAATGGAATTTAAAGTTGTTAGACCTATTTATTATACTGTCCTAACTATTAAATAGTTGGATACACATTATTATTTAAATTTAGCATAGTTTTTTTCCCAGTTCACCTGACCAACACTGACGTGCGGTCTGGGTAGGCAAACTAGGCACTGCCTACCCTGCCAAAATTCAAAAATAAAATGTTTAATATATAATAAACTTGTATTTGTATTTTTACTTTTTATTCTTGTTATTTATATATGCAATATGTGTGTTATTCCAGTTGTTTAGACGTTATGATGACAATTGTAGCAGTTACGCATAATCAACTAAAAACAAATGGTAGAATAAGCAGTGCTTTTACGGTCCATTCATTGCAGATGACAAGCGGAAAACCCATGTTGCGCATGCGCACTTCGATCCTGTATTCTTTAACATGTACGGCAAAAAGCACAAATCAGCTGTGCCTTTTGACGTAAATATGTTATGCCCGTAATCATCTCCGTTACGTATCAGACATGGACCAATTAAAATCGAGATATTCCTGGACATTTGCGTAGCTAACGTCATTACGCCACAGCTAGCGTACATGCCTAATCTCCGCCAAATTCAAAATCAAAATGACAGCACCGGCCGTAATCACGGAATTAAGAATTTTTTCCAAGCTCGATTTTAATTCCAAATATGAGTTAATTGCAAGAGGGAGGTCTACGCCAGCCTTGGATGGACTAGTACAGCAAAAGGGCCCAAAAAGTATCCGATCATTTCAAACTGATTGGTATGTAAGAAAAGATTGGCTATGTGGCTGTGCTAACAATCAGCGGCTGTACTGCTATCCCTGCCTGCTTTTTTTCAACCAGTCAGACTGTTTGGACTTCAGCGGGATATTGCCGATGATATGGTGTGTGTGTGTGTGTGTGTAGAGAGAGAGTGTGAGAGAGTGTGTGAGAGTGTGTTTGTGAGAGAGAGAGAGAGAGAGTATACGATAAACATCCTGATTTGTACATTTCTTGATATGCGTAACGTTCACTGTTATTACGTATTATTAGCTTAAACAATAAATCAGGTAATCTGGCTTTCATAACTCAGTGCCTACCCTCTTTAAGACATCACCGCACGTCACTGCTGACCAATGACCTGCAATCCACCATCTTAGATCCACTGCATGAAATACCCATAAAATAAATAATAAAAAAAGAGTACTTCGATGAGTAATTTGAATATTTGGCCTGCGACAGTGTAATTCTGTTTAGGCTTACAATGTATTGTTTACATCATTTTCCCATTCTACATAAAAGAAACTTTGCTGAGCATGTGTCTTAAAAATGTTGAAAGTTGAATGCATAAAACTTTCAACTCCGTTGCATAGTCAAGGTTTTTCCTCACAGCATATCAGATGTTCCTCGCTGTTTGAGGGAGCCACTTAGCAGTTGAGCCATGTGCTGAGACTCCATTTTACCTTTCAAGTCTTTGAAAGTCACCTCAGATGTCAGGGTACGTTTTTCATAGTAAAGTGAAGAGACAGGTGCTCAGTTTGTGAAGGTGTGGGATGCGAATGGGCTCTGGCTGCCTCCCCACACTCCTGATCAAGCCGCTCAGACTGTATGCCCTTATTTCCATGCACACCTATCAGACGACTCTTAAGGTGTTGTTCTACACATCTGTCCTTCAACACCTGACATCTTGATGAATAATACACTGCAAATACCTGTGGGAATTATTCATTGCAATCAGCAGGAATACGCCCTTCTGTACCTTTATAAAGCAATATGAGAACATTTAGTTTCCATTGTAACTTCAGCAAGGACACATCAAAAGGAGGTTTGAGAAAATTGAGCTGGTGCAGATTTGATGATTTTAGATTAGCATTTAATAGTTAACTAGTTTAGACAGCACAGTTTTAAGGGATAGTTCACCCAAAAATGAAAATGCTGTCATCATTTATTCACCATGTTGTTCCAAACCCAAACGATTTACTTTCATCTGTGCAAATGATGACAATGTTATTTTTTGGGTAAACTTTCATTTTAGGTGGTAGTCCCTTTTAAGAGTCAGTGCTCAATGGAGTCTCTCATTTCAATTAGACAACTGCATTTAACCTGCCAATATGGAGATATAGTGCTGTTAATGTGGGACCTTTGACCCCTGCAGCTTTTCCAGTCCAGTCCAGTCCATAGCCCCACACAAGATATGTATCAGTAATTCAGCCTTAAATTATCCTTAAAGGATAAGACTCCCATTCGATTAAAATAAAAACATCCATTGTATTCTGTTTAGATGTGTTACAAACTCCTATACTCTGGCAACTGTAATTTTGACTATGACATTTTATTTGTTAAAATGTTGTTTTAGGCAGGGTGAAAAATTGTTAAATGTGTAAAATGTGTAGTGTCTCTTATTAAGTGACTGTAGTGTAGCAAAGATTGCAGTGAATTTGAGTTATAGGATTGAGCAGTCAGACATCTTGTGGGGTGAAACTGCTTTTTAGTCTGGTTGTTTTGGCTTTAATAGTCCTTAACCGTCTACCAGATGTTAGGGGTGTGAATATAGTATGGGGCAGGCGAGAGGTATTCTGCCTGATACTTTCGGTCTGTTTTCATTACCCGTTGCAGAGGTAGAGCAGCTCCCATACTTGAGAGTGATCCATCTGGTGAGGATACTGTTTTTAACACATGGAAGAATTCCCACCTGACCACTAATGTTTCAAAGGAGGCAAACATTAACTTAAAGGGATAGTTCTCCAATAAACAAATACAAAAATAATCTAATAATTTACTCACCCTCTTGCCATCCCAGATGTGAGTGACTTTCTTTCTTCTGCTGAACACATATAAAGATTAGAAGAATATCTCAGCTCTTTAGGTCCATAAAATGCAAGTGAATTATGGCCAGACCTTTTGAAACTTTAAAAATCACATAAAGGCATGATAAAAGTAATCCATAGGAATCCAGTGGTTTAAAATGCAATCGCTTTGGGAGAAAAATATCCACTTTCACTTTCAGAATGTGAAAGTGTAGATTTATAGTAAAAAAAATAATTAAAATGACATCAATATTTATCTGTTTCTCACTAACAAAGACCAAATTGCTTTTAAAGACATATATTTTAACACTGGGGTCAAATGGAGTACTGCTATGTGGCCTTTATGTGATTTTTGGAGCATCAAATGTCTGGTCACCATTGAATTGCATTATAAGGACCTACTGAGATTATTATTATATTTTTTTTAAATCTTCGTTTGTGTTCTACAGAACAAAGAAAGTCATAAACATCAGTGATGACATGAGGGTGAGTAAATAATGAAAAAATTTGAATTTTTGGGTGAACTATCCCTTTTTAAGACGCAACATAACAATTCAAGAGTTTTGTGGCTTTATAGTCCCTAAGTGTTTTCTTTAAATGCATGCTTTAGTGTACTCCTAAATATTGACAAAATAAACTTTTAGCAGATGTACACATTTAAAATTTACAGTCCTTCTTTCAGAAAAAAATAAAGAAATACATTTAAAGTATTGCTGATTCATCTTGCTCTACACGCATTTTTTGTCTAGTCAAATGTTCTCCAGAATAGGTCTTTTAAATTAATACCACATGCTACCAATGAGCCAGTTGCAAATCATGTTAATAGCTGTGTCCTAAAGCCTATTGGATATATATATATATATATATATATATATTTAAAGAGACTAGCCCTTTGTTATGCCCTGCCCAAACTTCTTGGGAAACTTTCAGGAAATACGTAAACACAAAAGAAAACTGCACTCGTCAAGTGATTTTACTGGCTTTTTAAAGACAAAGTTTTAACAAGCACAAAAAAGTAAAAAGGTTAAACAAGGATAACAAATATAGACCTAGTTTTTTTTCTTTTCTGAAAGACAAGGTGATCCAACTTCAGCTTACTTTGATTTCCCATTGTTCTCTCAGTGTACATCCAGGGAGAGAAAGCAAGATATGAGATTACCTTGATCCTAAACCAAGATGGATCATGAAATATTTATTTATTTATGTATTTTCCGTGCATGAGGATGCAGTCTTCTGTGTATGGCAGCTTTGAGGCCCCTTGATGATCAGACTCCAGTTCTTAACAGGGTGGAGTTTCCATCCTTCACATATAAAACAGACTCAATCCCCAACATGCCCAACTCCTGATAGGATTAAATGTGTCAAAGTCCTGCCAATAATCCTGTCAGAGAACAAAGGAGAGGTTTGCAAAATGCTCCTCCTCCTCAATGAAATGCAAGGTGCTGAAGTTACCTTCCTAAATTGAGATGACATTTTTTCAGCTTATGCATCGTAATGGATGTGGAGAGGCAGCCAAATCCAATTCTAAGAAGGGCAAGCTAATTAGAAATCATATTCTAATTATGTTTCCTTTTATAGGTAGATGTCTTATGTCTTTTTTTTTAATCTATTATAAATGACAAGAAATCTCAAAAGTGGTAAATCATCTTTTTGCTATTATTACATAAAGTACACCCCGCCACCCAAAGTAACATGACAGTAAACCAATACAATACAGCTATTATGATATGACTACCCAAATTAAAAAGGACAGAAAAAGTAGCACTTGAAACATGATATCATTTTAAGGGCAGTATGTGGATAGTTGCTCAGATTTGGTATGTAAATGGTTTTGGATATGAATAATTGACGAATAATGTGTCCATGGGCCTTTTTTGGTTAACATCAAGATTTTAGGTAAGAATGTATATGAAAGTGTACAAAGTGTAGATCTGAAATGTCTTAACTGGTCAACAAGTTTTCCATCATTTTAATCAACTTATCAACAAAGTATATTTGTTTCTTCACTGGTACATTTTAGAAAGTCCTGCAGTGTGGTAAGTTGAATGTAGTCTCTTATTTCAATGAGGTCAAAAAGCTACATGCATAATAAGTATAAATGTTTTGTAAAATGCTGTTTAAAATATTTTAGATTATTGCATGTTACAGCATGTGTTTAGAGCTACAGTACAGGCTACACATAAGGCAGAGTTGCATATGTTTAAGATCACTGTTACTTTAAAAGACAAACTTTTCTTTAGTGGTGCACTTTTAGATATTCATTATACTTATACAAATTTATTCTTGTAATTTCTGTGTATCATGCAGCTATACAGTCTCATTAATACTGCAGAAGAGAGGAAATATCTACAGAAATCTGCATTTGAAACGGTTTTGTTCCGCGAGATTAATATTGCCTGAGTGTTTTTCAGAATTTATTTGGCATAATCAGATTGTATTTGCAAGAAGCGCACACCACGCACATATTTCCAAGTATCGCAAATGATGAATGATGTATCCAAATAGAATTTTCATCTTTCTTGGAATGTTAATTTACACACGTTCTCGCAGTTAATCTTCTTTTACATGTTTTTAATCATTTAGAGACATATATTGAAATCTGTGATTTGATTATAGCTTATTGTACAGAGTGAATTGGTTCTATGCTATGACATTAAAGAACTGGAAGATCTCCTTATGCCTGCGTTAATGAAACAAAAACAAAACACAGTAGCTTTGCTTTAACAACCTCTAATTTGTCATACATCAAATATAGTGCACAAAAGCCTGTGGCACTGAAAACAAGAGGCCTCACTTATTATCCATATCACAGAACAAAGACCTTCTCCATATATAGAAAAGTCTATGAATTTCCACCTCTTGTGGATTACATATGAGAAATCATATCATTCAGGATGTAATAATTCATCCCATACTTAAACAGAATTCTGATGGAATTATGCAGAGAATCTTTGATGTTTGACATCATAATTTATTTGTCTGTCATTTTGTACTTTCCCCTGTGTGAATTGATGAATGTACGTTACCGGATGCTGTGTACGGTAATCCCTCACGCGGTGCAGGAAGCATGCAAGCTTGCGGTCTTTTCTCCAACGTTCTGAGCTTCGGAACTGCAGTGGGCCTCTGTCTCCGGCCCCGTTCTAATTTTTAAGCGTCTCCATGATCCATCTGTCTCTGTCTATAACCACACGTACCAGTTTGTCTCTGGGGTTTTGCATCCTCCATTCAAGAATAAACAATATATCCCTCTGAAACCCATTAGATTATCCTCCTCTCTACCTTTATTTAGGTTTACATTCATTAACACACTCTCTGTCAGGGTTGTGGACTAACCTGCTTTTCCTATTTAGCACATCTCCTCCATAGGCCGATGCCTTTGAAGTGCTACTTCCCAATCAGACCAAAGTCCCAAAATAAATCGAACTAATAGAGAGTGTAAAGCAGACACTTATTTCTGCATTCTGTCATGGAGTGGGGCTTTAAGCAGGAAGGCTAAACTGCAGGAGAGTTGCAATCCAATTATGGCCACCAGCATGCATTCTAAGGGACAGGCTGCTCTTTTTCATTAACTGAACACAGACAGCAGATACATCATGTTCCCCGGATGCTGGGGGAACGGGTACCTAACGGGTTGGTGAGTCACTTGTGAGGGGTAATGGGGGGTTGATGAATGGTAGAATTTGGGGCACATGTTAAGGTGTGCTCTGGCAGGCGGAACACTGAATTGCCATAAACAGGGTACATTTTAAAAGTTATTTCTATGATTACATTGTATACTGTTGTTTTCAACATGGTAACCTTTTTTAGGCCTTTGTAGATATTTATAATAAACAACAATATATATATATATATATATCTAAGATACATAGATGTCTGAGTTGCAGCTCAAAAAATCTAAGATAGATGAATGGATGTAAAGATAGATAGATAGATAGAATAGAATCCTTTATTTTTTTTTTTGGTCACACATTATACACACAGTTCTTTTGCATATATACAGTGAAATGTATTAGTTTTCACATATCCCAGCTAAGCTGGGGTCAGAGTGCAGGGTCAGCCATGGTATGGCGCCCCTGGAGCAGATAGGGTTAAGGGCCTTGCTCAAGGGCCCAACAGTGGCATCTTGGTCGTGCTGGGGTTTGAACCCCCAACCTTCTGGTCAGTAACCCAGAGCCTTAACCACAGAGCCACCACTGCCCCTGATTGATAGATAGATAGATAGATAGATAGATAGATAGATAGATAGATAGATAGATAGATAGATAGATAGATAGATAGATAGATAGATAGATAGATAGATAGATAGATAGATAGATAGATAGATAGATAGATAGATAGATAGATAGATAGATAGATAGATAGATAGATAGATAGATAGATAGATGATTAGATGGATGGATGATAGGACTGAAGGATGGAGAGATAGTTAGTTAGTTAGTGGTCAACCGATATATCGGTGGAACTTTTTGTAATTATCGCATTGCCCGATTAATTTTCCCGTTTGGCCGATTTGTCTTTTGAGGGTGCCGAGAATCGCCTGCTTGCATGAGAAGCGACTAAGACATGTAAACGACCAGTCACGGTTTGTTTTGTTGTTACGTGCCATCGTTCTACTACAGTAATAGACCAGTGTGCAACACAGTGTCATTAAAACGGTCAGCATATCAGAGCAGACGTGGTCGAGCTCATAATGTTAAAGTGCTTGCCTGTTTCATTCACCCTCTCTCTCCTCAACAGTTCCCTGTAACTTCTTTTTTTATCCCCTTTTCTCCCCAATTAGGCATGCCCAATTCCCACTACTTACTAGGTCCTCGTGGAGGTGCGGTTACTTACCTTAATCCAGGTGGTGGAGGACAAGTCTCAGTTGCCTCCGCTTCTGAGACCGTCAATCTGCACATCTTATCATGTGGCTCACTGTGCATGACACCGCAGAGACTCACAGCATGTGGAGACACATACTATTCTCCATGCACAGCTTACCAAGTGCCACATTAAGAGCAAGAACCATTAATCGTGATCACGATGAGGTTAGCCCATATGACTCTAACCTCCCTAGCAACAGGGCCAATTTGGTTGCTTAGGAGACCTGGCTGGAGTCACTCATTACACCCTGGATTTAAACTCGTGACTCCAGTGGCGATAGTCAACTTCAATACTTGCTGAGCTACCCAAGAACCCTGTTCCCTGTAACATTTGACTGCCTTGTCTAATGATAAAATGGTAAATATCAATAAAACTAATATCATATACCATCTGCAATTATACACATATCTCATTTAAACAGATGTAATACCCCAACCTCACACAACTTCAGCAGATCCAGTGTCCTGTGCTCATAAATCTTTCTCTGAAGCACGTATTTTAACAGTCTCCCGCACAGTTCCTTGTCATCTTTAACTTTCTATTCTAATGATAAAAGGCAAATATCAATAAAATTGTATTATATACTGTTTGCAAATATGCAGATATCTCATTTAAACTGATATAATTCACAAACCTTACAAATCCTAGAAATGCTTTGCGGTATGAAAAATTATGCAAATGACTATGTACTGCTCATAGCTTTACTTTTGTTGTAACTTGCAGTTATTTGTCATTTAATGATTATACAGAGCTCATCTTATACTTAATATATTGTTTTTGGTTGTCACCATTATTGCCATTTGTATGTAAAATAATGAGGTCCATATTAGGTATGGAGTAGAGATGGGAATTATTTTCCGCAAACCTGTTCTTTTGGATGGTTCGTTTAAAAAAAAGTGATCCACCAGTTCATGTATGTCATCACGTAATGACGTCACTATAAATAATGCTAAAAGAGTACACGCACAAACACATTCAATTAAGCTATATGTAAGTGCATATTGCTGATTATTACATTTTATGTAGTTAAGTTGTAATAATAAGGGTGTGAATGGTCATCAGTGTTTCATTCAGTGATCTTACAACACACCCTACATTAAAGTTTTGCACCTGAAGAACACAATACTGACACTGATATACAAATGTGGATGTTCTACACAGGTCTAAAGAATATAAAGTGGTTAAACTAGTCTTAATCAACTCACCCTTTTTTTACAGAACCCATGATCTAGCTCATCACAACTTCAGATATAATCTGCACGCACAATACTCAATAGTAAAATTTGTTTAAATCTCCCGACTGAAAAGTTTTGCCCCCTCACAAGTCCTCGGTTCACGCATGCTCACTGATCAGCAGTTCTCAGTATTGTGTCCGAAAGAGGCAATTCTCAGTTCAGTGTACTGATGATTTGCAAACTGCTGTGATTGACTCAATGTACTGTTGACTCGAGAACTGTAGACTGGATCATCTTCATATGTTGATAAAATGGCAAACCAATCAAGTCATACACATATTTCTAGTATGTTTTATTTGTTACACTTTCCGAAAGAGGTGATTCTCAGTTCAGTGTATTGTTGACTCAAGAACTGTTACGAGCGACTGGTACTGTTGACTCAAGAACTGTTGCAACCCGAGCATTCAGTCCGATTTGTGAACTAGTTAATTGCAAAGAAGAGTTATCAAAAGCAGATATTACCAGTTCTAGGATCATATTAATCCAGGTTATCGGTTTATTTCAAATCGGGGTGTCAGGCAATTTTGTCAACTGTCCCGAAACTGTTTGACACTGGTATCCTTGTTGCTGAGACCTGAATTAAAAAAACTGTGGTTTTGTGCAAATCTCCCAAATCAATTCACTCCAAAACTGAACACTCATCAGTAAATGTCATTTCCTCTTTCTATTGTAAAATCATTAGGTCTTTATTTTTTTTATTTTTTTTGCTGTAAGTGCTGGAATATTCTCATGTGGCCTCTTTTATACAGAATTAATGTAAAACCAATACAGTTTGGATTCTGCACCTTACTAATGGTAACTCTCTATAGATCAGATTGAACAACTGTTTTGGGCACTATAAAATACTTAAATGCCAACCTCACAAGAGCTGTTATTTCTGTTAACAAAAATATATAATTGAAAGCAGATGTAAAAGCACAAAAATATGGGTATACTCCAAAACATTTTGTTACATCCCATGATTCGTACATCATGTTCTGTCAATCTGACAAATATCAATAACAAAATCTTGTTTAGCCTTGGAAGTTTGGAACTTAAAGAAGGACCAGTCTAAACAGATTTCATAAGCAAGCCAATTTTTTTTTAAACTGATACATTTTTTCCTAAGTAGCCTAATATAGCCCGTTTTATTTTATATGGAGCAAATGGTTGCCTCATGTAGGCGACCATGTTAACATCACATGTTCCATCGAAGATGATTCGCTAATTTTTTTAACTTTTTTCCAAAAATGGTAATTTAGGAAAGGCGATCTACACCCAAATGATCTGTTTGTGTTTCATTGAACAGCTGCTGTAGTCTGATGTAAACTTTGGATTCCAAGAAGCCTCCACAGAATAAATTTGGAGTTGGAAAAGGTCCATCTCTTTTTTTCCAGACCTTTCAACACACTTCAGCCAAACTTACTATTTTAGCATTTAGCCTTGCTGTAGAGTGGTATGTGATGTGCTTAGGAGAGAGAAGAGCCTCTTTTGGATGTGGGGAGGTGGTGGTGGAGGAGGTGAACTTTGTGGAAATCACTTTAAGAGTCTCTGGAGGGAGAGGGCAGAGAGAAAGATGTCATCAGGCAGCGCTGCTGGTCACCATTTGCTGAAAAGTGAGTGGAAAGGGATGACTGATCAAGGTGTCATTCCCTTTGCATTTAACATTAAAGCCATTTGCATTTTATAAGGGAGAAGTTCCTCTACCCATTAAAACTTAATCACAAGGAAGTTGTGTTGGAATATTGATCTTCTGTCTACTTCTCTTCTAAGAGAATGAGCTATCGCAGCAGACACCTCTCAAAAATCTTACCCTCAATTCTTCATACCTGCATTGACATGTTTCAGTGGCAGGAGCTTCTGTGGTTTGGACTGGCTGTTCGCTGGAATGATGGAAGGTGCTTTAACAAGCATAAAATCCTCAAGATTCTGATTCTGACTTTAATTCAAACTGTAGGAGTCTGCTGTTACCATTATTATTGCCCACTAGGGGGTGTTCACAAAGCATGAATGTTTACGTCTGTTGGCAATATTTTTAATTTGTGGGTAAACATTCGCTACAAGGATCAATTTTGACATCTCTTGCTGATTTTTTTTTTATATTGTGCCATGATTGTCACATTTTTAAGATGCCTGTCAGAATCTAGCTGTTTTGAACACAAGAACTGTCCTGAGATGAATATGGGCAGCTTTTTGTAAGAAGCTTATTTCTGAAAAACATGTATAAATAATTGTTACAAAGTGTTTAATATATTTTTTAAATTAATCATCATACAAATTCAGTTGAGTTTAAAAGACATCTTGCAGATAAATGAAATCTTGCTTGTTTGTCTTTGCGGGGTGGGCATGGAGTTTTATTAGTGCAATTCTTCAGTTGAATATCATGAAAGCTTTTATGGCTATTCCTTCAGACAAATGCAAGTTAAGGGTCTTTTTTCCACTGTGGTAAGCCATAGCATAATCCCAGTTGATAAAGAAACAATGCCTTCAGCCCCAAAACATCTGCTCTGGCCCTTTCCCAATCTAATGCTGCTACTGTAAGTGTAAATCCCCTTTGTGATGAGTCATTTAAACCAAAGAAGAAGCATTGTACTAAGAATTCCTTGGAGCAAACAAAACGTTCACACATCATGTCAAGTCTTGAATTTTATTTGTATGATACTTTTCACAACACACATCGCACCTTTTGCATCAAAGCACCTTTACAGAAAAGTATGCTGTAACAGAAAATTATGCTGAAATGTCATAAAGTCAAAATTGTGTGGTTTAAATGAATAACACAATTGAAAACCAAATAACCTTGGGAGAAACCAGGCTCGGCTGGGGGAGCCAGTTCACCTCTGGCTATACAGCACTAATATAATGCCAAGTTAGTTATCTATGTGTAGTGCAAGTATTTCTTATGTGTGGAAGTTGAGCAGATGTTGGTGGGCAATCTTTAAAACTAAATGATTTTGTATAAACAGTAAGGTTAATGTTTAAGGGTCTTTGAAGTCCATCCCAAATTGACCTCAGAAGTGCACGTAGATGAAGTGTTCTTTTTATTTGAGTGATGAAGTCTTAAGTTGGCATTAATATATAGTCTGTGTATTCCATTTTAAGATAGTTTAGGCCATCCTATGACCAAGATGATGCAGGCAGAGTTCAGTGAAGGGCTTCACAGTCTGGCTGCTATCTTGAGGCAGTTCATTTCTGGTGAAGTCCATCCTAAATCTGAGGTGCAGGCAGTGGCCAGTGAAGCATCCCTTGTTATATGGCTGGAGTTGCCAGCAGTTCATCCTCTGAAGTCAGTCGTAGTAGACTGAAGTGATGTTGTGATCATCGAAGCACCCCTCGCTGTCTGGTTAGCACAGGCTGCAGTTAGTAGGCAATGCTCAGCGACACATAGCGGTGGTAGTGGGACATTGGGCTGAACCTGAGCTTGATCTGACAAGCTCTGGAAACCTCAGGATAAGTATCCTGAGGTTGAGACAGGGAAACACATATAATAATATTAGCATTGATGCCATTCACTTTAAAGCAAATTTATAGAATATGAGAGGTGTTTCCAGCTGACCTGACTAATGCAGAATAACTATGAGTTGAGGAATAAATTAGGTGTATGCCTGGCTGAAGAGATGAGTCTTTATTCTAGTGAGTGTGTCTGAGTCCCGCACAATGCTAGGGAGACTATATCATAGTTAAGGAGACAAATATGAAAAGGACCTACCTCCTTTTGTTTATTTTGACATTCTAGGTACTATCAACAGGCAGTAATTTTGCAATCGTAGTGAACGTGATTATAGTGTGATATAAGTTTGCTTAAGTATTGAGGAGCTAGACTGTTAAAATGTATACACAACTTAACAGGAACCAATATAGTGATGGAAAATTGGGCTGATATGATCATATTTTCCGATTCTAGTCATTACTCTAGCTGCTGCATTTTGAAAGGAAATTTCAATGTTGTTAAATAATACCATCTATGTTTTAATGCACGAGTTTGTAATCGTGTTGCAGGTGATAAAGTTAGAATGTTCTAATGCCTAGTGGATGAACACCCTTAAAAGTGCCCAAATGCGTGTTCTCGATATAGGCTACTGATTCATGACACAGGGAGTTAGAGAGTTGACTGAGACACACTCAAAGTCAATGTGTTACCTAATAGTAATTGAATATTGTATGTTTAACACTGTTCAATTTCTTAGTATATTTCTTTATAATATATTGTGTATCATAAACTAACTAGTTTAATGTGTGGTCATTTTTATTTTAGTTTTGCAAGTCATTCAAATCTATTTTAGTTTAGTTTCATTTTTCAATTTTTGTAAAATTTTTATTTCAGTTACATAAATTGTTTTCATTGAGTTTCATTTGAGTTTTTGTTAACAATAACAACATTGCTGCAAACTAGAATGTCACGAATCAGACATTCTTATGCATCATTTTGAGTGCTAAATATTTTGACAAGTTAATTGCATGGTTTTGGCAGGTGGAGGTGGAGGGTGGTTTTGCTGGGGGATTGATTGCATGTCACAGGCTCCTGATTTAAACTTTAATGGTGTATCAACTTAGCCCTGTATTTCTGCATATGTTCTATACAGTTATAGAGCTGTCCTGCCCACAACACTCCTGCTGAGCCTAACTGACAAAACCTATAGCCGACGCAAGACTGAGAGTGGGTCTGAGCAAGTGCATTATTTTCTGATAATGAGCTTCTCCTGCTTTTGATGGCTCATTAATTTCTTCTAAAAAGGAATTTTACCTTGTCTTCTAAGTAGGGCTGGATGATATATCTAAAAAAATTATATCTCCAATTATTTCTTAGCCTTGACGTTATGACAATATTGGTTTTATATCTCAGTGTATATGTATTTGCTTTTAAATGGTATAAATGGGTGATTTAGTTTCAGCCATCAACCATCATTTTGACCAAACAACCTCTGTATACAAGTAATGATTAAGAATTAAGAAATAAACTACAGTTAAATCTAGATGTAAAAAATCTAACCATAATATTTAATAATTTTCATTTATTTGGACCAGTATAACAACAACACAGCAATAAACAGCTATATTTACCTGCTTATATATTTACTAACATATTTTAATACATGAAAATGCCATATGGGGACTTCTATTAACGTTTTTGAGTTTTGAATCATTTAACTGAAAAGAGTTTAAACTCATTTAAAACGTACTAACTCTTATGGTGCGTTCACATACAACGCGAAGAACATTTTCGCCACGAGTTTGACCGCTGAATTATGAATTTGTGTTTAAACTTGCGTTCGTGAGAGTAATGCGAACCGGCAAGTATTCCCCTTTTATTCCGGAAATGGACATGTGGAGGGGCTTCTATGACTTGGTTCATAGTAAAGTACAACCAAAAGCTGGAATCAAGTAGACGCGCATATTTTCAGAACTTACTGAATGTAGTCCAACTTCCTCGCTCTCTTTCCTCCAAGCAATGTCTTTTATCGTCCGGTCTCTGAACATGTATGACGTTGTGTCATACAATTCCGGATGCTCACACACCGCTACAACAATTTTTTCATAAATTTTTTCCAGATTTCTTCTGCTACTATGTCTCAATGCTGATAGGCTTTCGCGGACAATGTGTCATGCGAATACGGGAAATAATCGAATGAAGAGATTTTGTGTGTTCGATTCACGTCTATTCGCATCTTTGCATTGACTTTGTATGTTATCGTGCCACGCGAAACGCTCACTTCGCGTTGCAAGTGAACGCACCATTACACATTTTTGCTACTGGAGTTAAATCAGAGATGCTATTAAAACATATTTTTGCACGTATATTCATAAGGCCATATCTGTTTTATTGTGATTCAGTATATCACCCAACCCTATTTTTAAATGGTTTTTGTGCTTTTGACAATTATGATTCAGAACCAACCATTATATTGTTTTATTTTTCGCAGCTAATCTTCTTTGAAACCCACTGCCATGTCAACCACCGATCATCATTAACAAGATAATACTTTCTGAAAAGCATTGTCCACCCAAGCAAATGAGTTTTATGATTGACATTTTCTCACTCTCTAAATTATTTTTCCATCCCACATGGTGCACTTTTGCAGCACCTAACAAAAAGAAGCAGGGAATTTTCGCCTGTGAGCTTGCCTCTATTAGCCAAGCAAAGCATTGCTTGATGAGGCCATTAAACGAGTGTACGCAATCCAAAATACTCATTAGAACTTAACCTTCTAAGTCCTGAAGTAGCATTTTTATTATCCACACCAAGAAAATAGTCCCAGTCAGCAGTAAACCTTTTCCAATTCCTACCTCCCTCATTCCCTCCATTCTCTTATATGAGCTTGTACAATCAATAAAGAAATGAAAAAGAGAGCCTCATCCTGTGGTGAACATAATTTGTGTCAGAAATGTCTATTGTCATACAATGGTATATTGACTTCTTAAATAAATAATGCAGGATGGCATACATTGTGAGAGAGCAGGGGTGACGGAGAATCACTTTTTATGGAATATTAAGTTCAGTATTATTGGGCATGCACAAGCAGCAAAAGGTCAGCAATTTCCGATTCTTAATAAGGGTCACTAGCACATGCAGTCTACCAACATGCTAGCTTTATGCCGCTTCAGGAGTTTTTGTATGCTGCAGGATTTTTAAGATGAAAATAATAATATATTTTATATATATATATATATATATATATATATATATATATATATATATATTTTTTTTTTTTTGTTTGTTTTTTTTTTGTTTGTTTTTTGCCTTTTGACAATATAAAACCTTTATATCAATATGTATTGGCTCTGAAAAAAAGGCTGATTTTGTTTTAATTAGGACAGCCATCATTTAAACTAAAGAGCCTTGAGCAGAAATACAGGAGCAATTATTTTTTTAAATATTGAAAGCATTTCTCCCAAACTAAATGAACAATAGAAAGAATAATATAGGCAGTTAATTTTCGATAAAGTCCCAGGTACAGGCATTTGCCAGTGAAGTATCCCTTTTTATTTGACTGGAGTTGGCAGCCGTTTATTCTCTGATGTAAATCGTAGTATACTGAAGTGATGTAGTGATCATCGAAGCGTCCCTCGCTGTCTGGTTGGCACAGGCTGCAGTTAGTAGCCATTACTTAGCGGAAGAATGATACTCAATCTTTTTTTATTCATATGCACCAATAAAACAATGCATAGTAATATATATTGTTTTTACCTTATACAGTATACTAAATTTTTTTCACAAAATGATTACAACTTAAATTTTCGAATGTTTCTTTTGCTACACAAGTTTACATGAGATACATTTTTAAAAAAAAATCCCTTAACATTAGTGCATTAAAATTATTCCAATACTTACAATATTGTTATATAAAATAATCTAACATATCTCGCATATTCAATATATCGCAAAGCCCAAGTATGGACCCTGCAGGTGTTGTTCTGGTGTATAAGTCAGGAGAGGTTTATAGCTGTTAAAGTGAAATAAATCTGCAAATATCATACTCTGTGATCTGCTAACCCTTCACCCTGGCTTGTCAGTGGCAAGGTAAATTGCAGGTGTCGAGATCATTGCTGATGTGGCCGACAGTAACCCCTGACTTTTCATCTCCTGTACTGTGCATGTAGGGAGGATTCTGTGAGCTATTAAATATATATCAGCTCTCTAATAACAATGCCAGACATGGAGTGAGAGTTTTGCCTGCCCTTCTAAATTCAAGCTTTTGTGTGTGTCTCTGGTGCCCAGATACAGACTTTTGTAGCCTTGTCACAAAGTGCTTTCTAAAACTCCTACAAGCAGAGGAGCTGACACCCACTACAGCCCACCACACTTGTTCTTTATGACATCATCTGCCAGCACCACACATTGTCTTTATGACATCATCTGCCAGCACCACACATGTTCTTTATGACATCATCTGCCAGCTCAAATGTATCGGAAACTGATCCTCAGAAAGGAGGCAGTGTCAGCAGATATTCCTGTAATTAACCTTAGTCCTTCTTGTAATGCATTTTATGACACTAAAAATTTGAAACCTGTATAGATGATTTGTGTCCACTATACATGGTGAGTATTCACGCTATTCATTCACTACTCTGCCAAATATAATTTTCATAATCAGTATTTTTTTTTTCTGGTTTTCCTGTTAAAATATCAAAACATTGTTAAAACAAGATACATTTACTTGAGAAGCAAAATTATGTTAGATAAGATATCGATTTCAGAGAATATGTCTTGAGTTAAAGGGATAGTTCATGCAAAAATGCAACTGTGATCATTTACTCACCCTCATGTTGTTCCAAACCTGCATGACTTTGTCGAACTCAAAGGATGTTCAACAGAATGTTAGCCTCGGTCACCATTCATTTTCATTATTTGGAACTCAAATTCAACAAAGGGAATGGTGTTTGAGGTTAACATACTGATGAACATCTCCTTTTGTGTTCCATGGAAGAAAAAAGACATACTGGTTCAGAACATAATTTGAATAAGATTCCAAAATGTGATCAATACAATCAGTATTAATCTCTAATATTAAATAGGCAATACAAACCTGCAGTTCTGCTTTTACAAGAATTCCCTCAGTGCAGCCCACTTGGATCTGAATATGTAATATTGTGCATTGCGTGGTATCTGGAGGTGCATGCGTGGGTCCTGAACACTGCAGCAGCTAAAATGCCTGCCCAGGGTGGAGAGATTAAAGAGCCCACATTCCTGCTCTGGCAGCTTTGCTGTGGAAGGCAGAAGTACTACTATTGTTCTGCAGTTAATTGAGCCTCTACGGCCCCAGGAAGAGCCGCACCCCCGCCGCAGGAGACAGGGCCTGGTCGGTCAGCCAAATGGCAGCATGGACGATCCGGACACTAAAGACTAGTGAGGGGTGGTGAGAGTTGGAGACAATGTTGCTCTAGAGGGAGGATGTCTTCACTGTGAATTTCGGTTTCATCTGCTGTTGCGGCAAATGTTGGCATGAAGCTGAAGGTGGAGGCTTAATACTACACTAGTGATTACACTGCTTACAGTGTGTGAAAAGACACAAGGCCTGCCGTTTTGCATGGGATACAGTGTGGTTCAAAAGTCAACATTGGAAATCTGGGATTCAAAATCTATTTTAAACCTGGAAATAAAGAACGTTTTAGGATTTTTAAACATTTTAAACAAAGAAATATTTAAGAATCTGCACTAGATTACTCATAAAATGTAAGCAAATTTGTGACATTGATCATGTTAACCCCATTTTGCTAAAGGTGAGATTTCCTTGCTTCCATTGAAGCTCACATTTTGAAATGGGCCGTCATAAGTTGTCCTTTTATGTGTTTGCTGTCTATAAAGGCAGGTGTACATTCATGCAACTGAATAAATAACGCTGCTTTTTACAAAAGATGTATGTTTTTTCTGATGTGCCTGTCTGATATAGAACTCTAAATGCAGACAATATGATAATTATGTTTGCTTGGCAAAAGATCCATTCCTCTGAGAATGGTTAATGTCAGCAGCATGCAAATTAGTAGCAATCATTTTACTATGTGCAAAGAAGCTCCTGTACCAAATCAGTTATATTATCTATTCGGATGGTCTCTGAAAGCTTTGAAGGCCACTTAATTAGTCTCCTCAGTAGTGACTGGATATTTGACCTTTAAGAGTAAATTGAGTCTTTTATGGTGGTTTCTCTTAAGTGGAATTTCTAGGCACGAGGGGCAGATGGAGAACCAAATGTTTCTTGATTATCCTCTTCAAGCATGACAGTGGGCTTCAATGGCTTGATTTGCAACTCTGCAAAGTCCCTTCAATAGAAGATGTGGCTCAGCCATGTAACATGTTCCTGACAACCAAGGCTTGCATCAAACTTATTGCGCATCACAATGTAGGCGTATAAATGTATGTGTGTGCATGGGTGCTCCGTGAACTCATGGCAGGAAATGCATCACAAAATGTTAATGCTCTTTTTCTTCAATCCATTTCAAATGCCATGCAAATTTCTCCATTAGTTACGGCCAGCGCTCATTGGCTGGGAGTGAAACAGAGGCACCAATCTCAGAAACCTGCCTCTTCTTCATGTTTGACTGTGGCTCACAGTAACCCGGCAGAATTACTGAGCGACGCTGATGCCATGTGACTGGCAGTGCAATTCATTGCTTGGCCTAAAAAGCTTTGGATGCACTTAAGAGGTTCCTATGGACATAATGAATAAATGAGTGCTATGAAATTACTCCTTCCGGGAAAGCACTTACTTTCTGTGTTGGTAAGTGATCACATATACGGCTGCTTTGGACACCTCTGTTAACTTCTAACCTCTATCTCCCTGCTTTGACCAAACCCCCAACTAATCATTATATCTACTTCCTCTTTTAATCAAGAGCACTTCTCCAGAAACATCTCTCTTCATCTTTGATATATACTGTAAATTAATGGAGAAGGATTTCTTAGATATCACACTCACTACCATAACTCCATTAGAAATGATATTTGAAATTCAGGAGATAAGACATAGTACATATGTCTTGAAGAAATTGTTCACTCAAAATTCTAAATTCTATTATTAACTCACCCTTGTGTCATTGCAGACCTGTATGAAGTTCTTACTTCAGTGGAACACAAAGTAGCATATACTGAAATATACTAAATATGCTGAAATTCAAGTTGTTTTTAACTTAAAATCTTGATGTTTATCTTAGCTCTTCTTGTTTGGATTGATATGAGGGTGAGTTAATGATGACAGCGTTGAATTTTTTGGGTGAACTGTACATCTGAAACCAAACCTAACTCTTTTAATTTAAATTTCCAAAATTTCTAACATTGCAAAGCATATTTTTTTTCTTGTGCTGTTGTAAGCAAACCATTTCCTGCCATTTTCCTGCTCTACTAGAATTTACTGTCAGATTTAATTTACAGTACATGGATCAATCCACATAATTCCAATGCATTACAAGACTATATTCAGGCAATTGTTGTAAGGTTGGAGGTGTAATACTATTAAAAAGTGACAACCAATACTAATGAAAATGAAGGAGGCAAGAAAAAAAGATATTGATCACTTTCCACCTTAAACACATCTTTTTCTGTCATTATGTCATTATTATTTAGAATTTACATTTGATTTCTTTTGCTCGTTTAGGCGATGAGTACCTGAAATACTGTGACATGGTATTTTGTGTTAGCCTCTCCTGGCTCTGATTCTTAATTCATTTTGGATGGGTTCTTATTGACTTTGGTGCTGTGCCACCCCAATCATTTTAAAGGTTTGGCACAATCCATGTATATTTGACAGCAAAAGAAATTGGATAATTGATTGAGAAAATGGCAAATAAATCCTGATGTCTCCAAACTGTGCCATAGCAGCAGTTTTTCTTTCGTCCTGAAAGCTCTCTTCATCTGAGTTATGGGAGGTGCCTGTGCCAGAGTGCTCTGCTTATTTCTCCACTGCCTGCTAACACCAGAGCAGTCTATATGGCATAATTATTTACTGCATTTATAGCTTTCAATACAGAGTAGATAAGAAACATTATTATAGTATGCAGCATGCTAACACTGACCACACCTCATTCATTCATTGGAGCTGTTGTTTCTGTGATGTATCACCTAAATTAACTAGATTAAGCAGATTTCACATGTTGAGTGCATAACTGCATGATGGGTGTGAAAATGGCGAGCGGATGATTTATCTTGCATCGTTTGTAACTGAGACCTTTCCGCCAGCCCCTCTGTGCCCTGCCATCCATTTGCCTGCCTCTGCATAAATGATTCACCGTTGTAATTAGCACCTGTATCCATTAATGAGGAATTCCTGTTAAATACTAAATAATACCATTCAAACAAAGCAGGACCATTCTAATCAACTGTTAAATATCAGAAAACTGTACTGTCTTCAATCAAAGTTTTCGATGAGCATTGGAGAGTTTTATTTTAATGTATATATCTATGTTTGTTTGTATGTATGTATGTATGTATGTACAACCTCAATTCCAAAAAAGTTGGGACACTATGAAAAATGCATAATTTCATTTGATGAGTGATTTGTAAATTATATTCACCCTTTGCTATATTGAAAGCACCAAAACTAAACATAATATGGCATGTTACATGTTTTTTAAATGTACAGTAATTTTCAAATCAGAGCATCACGCTCCAAAAAAGTTGAGACGGGGGCAGTTTAAGACTAATAACAATTTGACGAGTTGAAATAACAAGGCAATGTGAAACAGGAGATGTTAAACAGTTGAGGTAATTGTGTCATAGTACTATATACTGTATATGGAGCCTCCAAGAGCAAGGATCATTCAAGACTTGTCAATTTGCCAACAGATGCTTCAGCAAATAATCCAGCACTTTGAGAACAATGTTCCCCAAAGACAAATTGGAAGGATTTTGGGCATTTCACCCTCTACAGTGCACAATATAGTTAAAAGATTTAAGGAATCTGGTCAAATCCCGGTGTGTAAAGGGCAAGACGAAAACCACTTCTGAATGTGCGTGATCTCTGATCATCAGACATCACTGTCTTAAAAATGTCATTCATCTGTAATGAATATCAAGAACATGGGCTTGGGTTAACTTCAGTAAAGTTAGTGAAGTTTAGTAAACCTTTGATAGTCAACAACACTCACCGCTGCATCCACAGATGTAATTTAAGACTTTACTCTGCAAAGCAGAAGCCATACATCAACACTGTCCAGAAGGACTGCCATCTTCTCTGGTCTCAGTCTCATTTTAGATATAAAGTAGAATAGTGGAACTGTGTTTTTGGTCCGAAAAGTTTTTGAAAAACACAGCCGTTGTATTATCCGGGCCAAAGAGGAAAAGGACCATCCAAGATGTTATTAGCGTCAGGTCGAAAAACCAGTGTCTGTATGGGCCAGGGGTGTGTCAGTGCCCATGGCGTGGGTAACACGCACATCTGTGAGAAATCCATGAATGCAGACAGATATGTACAAATTTTGGAGCAACATAAACTGCCATCCAGCAGCGTCTTTTCCATGAACGTCACTGCATTTACCAACATGACAACTTCAAACCAGATTACAAGCGCATGGCTGTGTGGCGCATTATTAAGCACACCATCCGGCAACAAAGACCCCGTACAATTGTTGCAGCTAAAGACTTTAGAAATACCTCAAGTTTTGGCAAAATGGCTTAAGGACAACAAAGTCAATGTATTGGAGTGGCCATCACAAAGCCCTGACCTCAATCCAGTCGAAAATTTGTGGGCAGAACTGAAAAAGCATATGCGAGCAAGGAGGCCTACAAACCTGACTCCGTTACACCAATTCTGTCAGGAGGAATGGGACAAAATTCCAGCAACTTAATATGAGAAGCTTGTGGAAGGCTTCCCAAAATGTTTGACCCAAGTTAAACAATTTAAAGGCAGTGCTACAAAATACTAACAAAGTGTATGTAAACTTCTGAGCCACTGGGAATGTGATGAAAGAAATAAAAGCTGTAATAAATAATTCTCTCTACTATTATTTTGACATTTCACATTCTTAAAATATAGTATTGATCCTTACTGACCTAAGACAGGGAATGCTTTTTACATTTAAATGTAAGGAATTGTGAATAACTGAGTTTAATTGTATTTGGCTAAGGTGTATGTAAACGTATGACTTCAACGGTACATACTTAACAAACTTGTGCCTTCAGTGCCCAAATGCTTAATAAGTGTTATTAGAAGAAATTGAAAGTTTCACAGTGGTAAACACTCGACTGTCCCAACTTTTTTGGAGCGTGTTGCAATCATCTGATTTGAAATTAGTGTACATTAATAAATTAATTAATTAAAAACTGAAATACAATGAATTTCACTGGGTAAAACATAATATAATGTGTAGTTGTAGAGCTTTCAATATAGCAAAAGGTGATAATAATTTACAAATCACTCACTTTTGTTTTTATTAGTATTTTTCATACTGTCCCAATCTTATCAGTATTGGGATTGTATGTGTTTATACACCAATCAGATGTATAATTATTATAATTATCCTGATAATTATAATCCAATATTGTATAATCCAGAACAGTTTTAGAGACTGTTAACACACAACAGACTCTAAAATTTACTAAATGACTACTATATCACATAGATTTTTTGTGTGACAATGGTGAAATTATCCATATTCAGTATGCGTGTACACATATTCTACATGCTATTTGTTACTCAAGATGGCGCTGATTGGTCAGTGATTTACTTTATTTACATTTGACATTGCTATTCGAGGAAGAAGCAATGTGGAAGTAGCAAGTGTAACACATTTACAGTATGATTTGGTTATTGTCATTTGTGTGAACTACTGAAATTATGTAGGTTGTGTGTCTATTTAGACTCAAAAAGTGCCCCAGAACATATATGTGTAGCTTATGAAGGCATAAAGGTGATTAAAATGGTGAGAGATATAAGCATGGAAATTCATATAGATTTGAATCTGAAATCTTGATGTTGTTGCTTATGTACATGTTATGTGTCAGCTAACCATTTATACATTTGTTTTCCACCCTATAAGTTGCATAAGGAAGAAGGTTTATTTTACCCTCCATAAATGAAGAACCTAAGCTAAACAGTGTGCTTTCATTTTAATTTAAATAAGTCCATGGAACGTGTTGTGCATCTACAACCCATATATGAACTGAAGTATACAGAATAAGTGTTTGAGTAAACCACAGCACTTGTGAAAGAGAGCTGCTTGCCTGGCTTAAAGACATATAGCATTAGCATTCCCTGAAGCAACTTCGACTGACATTCGATAAAATAGTATTCTGTTCAGTGTATTTGCATTTAAAATTTTAATTCTCATTCACATGGCCTATCTACCTGCTAGATGAGATTGGTAGTACTTTAGAATAATTGAGAGACACGAGACAGGAGGGATGAGAAATGTTGTGTCCGGGCTATAAAACACACAGACTGCTCATGTGGGCCTGGAGAATATATTGATGGAGTACCAAAACTCATCAGACAATTGTTCAGTCAGGCTACTTGCATTAATCGTGAAATAAATTGAAAAATGAAATCAATGATTGGAGAGAATGTTCTGCGGTAATGATATCACATCCAGATAATCCAATAATTGAGAACTTGATGTATTCTGTGCTGGAATTCCTCTGCTCAGCCTGTCAAAATAAAGGATCTGGAGCCGGGGGGGAAGGGGGGCTTTCTTTCTTCCATGAACACAGAAGGAAAAGTTTTGAAGAATTTCATGCCGCTCTTCCAAACAATCAAAGTGGATTTAGATCTGGGGCTGTCAATGTCCAAAATTATAATAATAATAATAATTTAATAAAGAATTATAAAACATGACATTTTTGAAGCCATATGATAGTGCTGTGTGAAGAACAGACTTACATTTAAGTTGTTATTCATTGAAAATCATATTTGACCAATTCCAACAACTTAATGTGAAATTTCTTGCATTGATATTAACCTCAATAAACAAGCTTAGCATTTTAACAGCTGTATACATAAGAAACATTGCTCAGTTGACGAGAAGAATCATTTGAGGTCCCAGAGGTCCTAGGAAGTGTTGTGCTATGTGTGTTTGTGCATTTGGGGGGTGTTGGTGTGGGTTGGGGGATGCAGTAAGAATATTGGCCCCTGTTTTACAGTTTTGTTCAAAATGAGCATGGGATAAGAGTTTGGGTAATTTTGGTGGATCAGCGAGAACAAAGCAGGATCCATCATTGAGTGTGATCTCTTTTGAGGTAATGTCAGGGAGGTGGACATTAACCTACAGCCAGAGCTGATGAAAGTCTATGGATTAATGAGCACTGAGTACAGGCCTTTTTATTTATTTTTTTTTTTTATTGCGCCTGTTGTATCGACAGCAACATTTTGCTTTTAAGTCCAAAATTCAATATTGCGAGAGAGAATCTTCGGTCTTTCACAAGTTTGGTTTGGTAATGAGGAAGCACATTTCATGTCTGTGTGAATATGCTACTCTTACCTCACCTTACCTCAGTTATGCAGAACTATGAGCCTCCATGTTTCATAGTTCAATATTTGTCTAAACGCTAAAGTGTGTAACTGTTTCTTATTCAAATGGTATTCGGGTATGCAATTTGAAAATAATGTTTATTTTGCAATTACCGTACGTTTGGTGGCGCAGATATTAGGCACTTCAGATGAGATTCAAGTAATTTCTCTCAATTGTCACATTCTTTCCCCTATGATGATCAGAATAGTGGAGTTATTTGGCATTTTTCTTTTCTTTTGATTTCTGTTCCTGTATCAATTTTCAACTAGATTCAAACAGAAAATATTTATGCATTTAATATACTTTAACTTAAATATAAATACACTTTAGTATAATAAACAGCTGAAATATTAAGTATTAAATGTATTAATGGTTCCATTAAAATCTTAAGTGTGTAATTTCTGTGCCAGTAAAGTCACCAAACAGAGTTGCAAAAATAACAATGGTTTTTATACAGGTTTCGTGAACACCCCCCTTGTTGGCCAATGGTCAACATAATTTAAGCTCAGTCGACAGCATTTGTGGCATAATTTTGAATACCACAAAAATGTATTTTGACTCGTCCCCCTAAATATATTTACATTTATGCATTTGGCAGACGCTTTTATCCAAAGCGACTTACAGTGCAATTATTACAGGGACAATCCCCCTGGAACAACCTAGAGTTAAGTGCCTTGCTCAAGGACACAATGGTGGTGGCCATGGGGTTAGAACCTGTGACCTTCTGATTAACAGCCCTGTTAATATATATATATATATATATTTTTTTTTTTTTTTGGTTATCAACATTATGCCACAAAACAATGTCGATTGAGATTAAATTGTATTGAATCCGGAACACTCCTTTAACTCACACCACTGGTTAATCCAACCTTGCTATATCAGCCTGGGATGCGTTTACCAAAAGCATCGTTAGCCAACTGTGGTCACATGTTCCATTGTTATCAACATAGTTCAACGATTTGGTGTTTCTCAAAACCATAGTTCCAACAAACATTTGCAAACAGCATCACAAAGTTGTGTGATTGGAACTACAGCTCTCCACCTGTGGTTAGAAGCGTAGTTTCTTGTTAGTTTGCTGTGTGGACATTATTTGACCTTGCTGAGGCTTCTATATATTTTATTCCGCTCAAGTACTATGGGGAACCCCACTATAGCAGCACAATCATCTGTTGCATTACATAGTACACACAGCTTCCGTGTCTTCAGCAACGTTCCAGCATTAAACAGCTTTCTGAAGTACATGTAAATTAACTATTATAATTTGATATCCTCAGAAATTATTACTCTACCCCCTGTGCAACGTTATTAACGACAGCTCAGTGTTGTTGAACCAACGTGTTTTAAACAGTGGATGTGTGAGATATAGTTACTGTGTTTTCTGGAATAGTTAATAGTTCACTCTTCAGATTTAAATGTGATAGGATAAAGTATTTTATTCAATGTTAAAATTGAAAAACATTTCAGCTTTAACTTGTTGATACGCAATTTCACCGCACTCTGGAGTGATGTCACTGCTTACATTTACAATATAATTTACCATCTATAAATGTAATTAATGTTAACAAATTATACATCTTTTCAAAGGTCTAAGGGTTCAACATTGATATCCGATCTCCGTTTCACGATAGTAATGCTCCAGAAACAGCAGTTTAGTTGTTTGTGCCAGGAGTACAAAGGAAAACATGCAATATCAAAACGGGACTTCATACCATTGTTATGAAAACACGATCACCAGATGAATCCAGTTCGCCACACTTGGGTCAATTGTCCATGTCAAGCGTTCATTGAAAAACATCCAATAGTACTTTTTGTCCTTAAAAGTCATATATTTGAGAAATAGAGATATATTCTCCATTGTTTACATGAGATCTCGCCTGAAAGATTTAGCCTTTGTCATCGTTCTTCAACAAACTATGCAATTTGTGCAGCATTCATGTTGTAAAACGAATCGGTTACCTTACGTAACCTCGGTTCTCTCTAGAAGAGGGAACGAGTATTGCGTAAGCTAGCTTACGCTACGGGAAAGATTAATCTTTTCTGAGATATTGAAGCCAAAAAATTATCCTTAATTTTGTATCCATTGTCAACACAGTGCAGCAACTGCATACCTTGAGCGGGCTAGCTAGCGAGCTCATAGGTTGCTCTGCGGCAACTGCTGCAGCCTATAGACGAACTTGAGTGAACTTGCGTCCAATGACAGGCGCCCGCGCCGTCACTGCATCAAAGCCCGCCAAAATGGCCGTGGCTAGAGTGCATATAAGCGTAAGTTCGTAGGCTGGAACCCTGGTTTTCATTGAATGAAGCGAAAATCGCTGCGTGGCGCGAAAGCACGGCCGGCTTACGCAATACTCGTTCCCTCTTCTAGAGAGAACTGAGGTTATGTAAGGTAACCGATTCGTTCTCTTACGAGAGGTTCTCTCGTATTGCGTAAGCTAGCTTACGCTACGGGAACCCATTGTCAACGCCGTGCGCGCCAAGCATCCACTGCATGAGCCCCGGGGGTGAGGGGACCCGGGGGAGCCTGCAGGGCGGGCACTTCCAGATTGTAAAATCTGACAAAGGTGGAGGGGGATGCCCAGCCCGCTGCCACACATATGTCGTGAATGGAAATCCCGCTGGACCATGCCCACGAAGAGGCCATGCCTCTAGTGGAGTGAGCCCTAATGCCTAACTGGCATGGTAGGTCCTTTGACGCGTACGCGGCAGCAATAGCGTCCACTATCCATCTAGACAGTGTCTGTTTCGGCGGCGAAACCCTTGGTGCGCCCTCGAGCGAAACGAAAAGCTGCTCAGAGCGTCTGAAAGAGGCGGAGCGCGCAGTATACAATCTCAGTGCTCTGACTGGGCAAAGGAGATTGGCGTCACGTTCGCTATCGGATGCTGGCAGCGCCGATAGGGAAATGATTTGTGCTCTGAAAGGAGTACCGATCACCTTGGGGACATAGCCGTGTTTAGGCTTTAAAATGACCTTGGAGTCACTTGGTCCAAACTCAAGACACGCAGCGCTGACAGACAGCGCGTGAAGGTCTCCCACACGTTTAACTGATGACAGGGCAATCAGAAAAACGGTTTTGAGTGAAAGGTATTTCAAATCCACGGATTGAAGTGGTTCGAAAGGGGGGGCTTTCATAGCTTCGAGAACTACGGAAAGATCCCAGATAGGAACCGATGGGGGGCGCGGGGGGTTCATCCTTCTAGCTCCCCTGAGGTAGCGGATGACCAGCTCATTTTTTCCCAGTGACTGGCCGTGCAGGGGTTCAGCGAACGCCGCGATGGCCGCCACGTACACTTTGAGCGTGGATGGGGATCTGCCCTCATCCTGCCCGCTTCTGGCAAAGCGACGGGTAGTCGTTGATCACCCACGCGTGCAGCGCCCAGCGCTCTGGGTGGGGATGCCAGATCGTGCCGCGAGCTTGAGAGAGGAGATCTGCTCTCACTGGAATGGGCCACGGGGCTGTCAGTGACAGCCGCGTAAGCTCTGGGAACCATGTCTGATTCTCCCAGCGCGGAGAATCAGAGGAGCACCGAGTGACGCGTTTCCCTGATCGTCTGCATTACCTGTGGCAATAGCGAGATGGGAGGGAAGGCGTAAAGCGGGCGGGTGGGCCAGTCCTGGGCCAGCGCGTCCTCGCTTTTCGAGAAAAATACTGGGCAGTGAGAGTTCTCTTCTGACGCAAAGAGGTCTATCTCTGCTCTGCCGAATATACTCCATAACTTCTGGACTGTTTGAGCGTGCAGGGACCATTCCCCTGGGGAAATATTGTCTCTGGATAGTCTGTCTGGGCCGTCGATCAGGTGGCCTGGCATGTGCGTCGCCCTCAGCGAGCGCAGGTGGCACTGGGACCAACTCAGTATGCGTTTTGTCAGATGGAAGAGGTTCCTGGATCTGACATCGCCCTGACGGTTTAGATAGGATACCACAGATCTGTTGTCCGAACGGACCAGGACATGGTGACCCTGAATGACCGGGAGGAAGCGCACAAGCGCGTACTTGACCGCTATCATTTCCAGACAATTTATGTGAAGGAGCTTTTGATACCATTCGGCCACTGCCCAGGGCTGCAGAGCTGAGATACAGGTCTGAGTCACTCTGATCGGCTGGCGGCCCGTGGCCCAAGCCTGGCGAGACGCGCGGGTGTTTAGCCAATGCTGAAGCGGGCGCATGCACAGTAAGCCCAGCTGAAGTATTGCTGCGGCTGAAGCCATGTAACCTAGCATTCTCTGAAATTTTTTCAGAGGTGTGAGGCTGTTCATCTGAAAGGACGCGGCTAGTCGCTGAACACGGCACGCGCGCTGTGTAGATAAGCGAGCCGTCATCGCCATGGAGTCTAGTTCTATTCCAAGGAAGGAAATTGCCTGACTGGGCTGTAGTGAGCTCTTGGTCCAATTGACTGCAAGGCCCAAACTGTTCAGATGACTGAGGAGAACTGTCCTGTGAGACAGAAGCTCCGTATGTGACTGTGCCAAAATCGGCCAATCGTCCAAATAGTTCAGAATTCGCAAGCCCTGACTCCGTAGGGGTGCGAGCGCCGCATCCATGCACTTCGTGAAAGTACGGGGTGCTAAAGACAGGCCGAACGGAAGGACGGTGTATTGATAAACGTGGCCGTCGAGGCTGAATCTCAAGAATGGCCTGTGACGGGGATTTATCTGAATCTGAAAGTAGGCATCTTTCAGATCGAGAGAAATAAACCAGTCGCCCTGGCGCACATGCGCGAGGAGTTTCCTGATTGTAAGCATTTTGAATGGTCTTTTTGTGAGCACCTTGTTCAAAACCCTGAGATCTAATATTGGTCTGAGGCCGCCGTCTTTCTTGGGGACAAGAAAATAACGGCTGTAAAACCCCGACTCACTCAGAGAAGGTGGCACTCTCTCTATGGCCCTTTTGCACAGAAGGTTTGCTATTTCTGAACGAAGCATGCAGGCTGCTTCCGTGTTCACACTAGTTTCGAGCCGCGCTCTGAAGCGGGGAGGGCGGCGATCGAACTGTAGCAAATAGCCCTGTTTTATTGTGCTTAACAGCCATTTGAAGCATAACGCTAGAGGGTGAATGGCCAAGTCGCCCTGATTGCCGCACACAGCGAGCTGAACAGAATGTGTGAGCACGCTTACTGTGCTTATGCATGACTGCTCGCAGACAGCAGGGACAGGCTGTTCTGTGAGTGACTTCCTGATTGAGGTGAATGGGGAAAGAGTCACATCTGTGAAGTGATGCGCGAGCATAGTCATGGGCATGGGACTTACATACAGAGAGGTGTTTGCTGGCCGTGTGACAGAGCGGGCAGAGAAGGGGCGCACGCACGGATTCATGGGCACGTTTATTGTCTCTAACACTCGAGCTGGCTGTACCTGCTTTATGTGAGTGGGCTCTGATAGGGACACGGGAAGTGTAATGCTTGTGTGTAGGGGTGAACACTGGATTGTGGGCACATTTTCTACACATAAGGCATGTTTGCTTTTCACAAAATTTCTTTTGTTCGCCGTGAAAACGGCATTTGAGTGCAGGCAAGCGGGCAGTATCACCGGCTTGTTGGCTGCTGAATCCACCACTGCAGTAGCCTGAGAGAAGGGGACTGACAGGGGGCGAAGCTTTGACGGTGGTCCGGCCGCGGTGGGACTGAGCCGTCGTTTCCTCAACAAAGCTAGGAGGACTTCGGTTGCTCAGGTTTCAGCGCAATCTTAGGCCGAGGCCCGCAGGGGGGCGGCGGTCTGCGGCGGCTGTCTGAGCGCATTCTAGGGCGGTCACCCTGTCGACGCTGAAAAGCCTGGCTTTGCTGAGCTGGGCGTTGTGAAGAGGCTCGTGCAGGAGGCTGGTCATGTGGGCGGCCTGCAGAGGAGCTAGCGCGACGAGGCAGGAAGAGATTCATGGCTTGGGTGGCTTTCTGGACTTCCGAAAAACGGTCAACAATGCCACTCACCGCGGAACCAAAGAGACCGGACGGAGAGAGTGGCGCGTTGAGGAATGTAGAGCGCTCAGCTTCTCCCATATCAGCTAGTGTTAGCCATAGGTGTCTCTCGGTCACAGTCAGCGCGGCCATGCACTTCCCTAGGGCTTGAGCTGCAGCTTTGGTGGCGCGAAGGGCGAGATCCGTCGAGCTCCTTAGATCTGAAACAGCCTCTGGGTGCCTGCCTTTCTCATCCCATTCTCGAAGAAGGTCCGCTTGGAGGATCTGTAAAACGGCCATGGAATGCAGAGCAGATGCGGCTTGGCCGGCGGCGGCATAGGCGCGGCCAACACAGGCGGAAGTAGTTCTGCAGGCCTTAGGCGGGAGCACTGGCTTAGACCGCCATCTCGCGGAGGGCGGGCAAAGGTGTGCTGCTACCGAATCCTTGACCGGGGGGATGGAAGAGTAGCCCCTCTCGGTAGTGCCGTCCACCAGAGCAAGAGAGGTGGAGACGTGGGATCGGTTCCTGGCCGAGAGAGGCGCGTTCCACGATTTAGAGAGCTCGGCGTGGAGTTCCGGCAGGAAGGGCGCCGCCCGGGCCGCGGGCGCCGCGCGGCGACGGCTCTGAAGAAAGCAGCCGCCGAGTCTGTTGGGAGCCTGCTCAGAGGGCGGTGACCACTCGAGCCCGAGGCGGTCGATGGCCTGTGTGAGGAGGCGTGTTAGTTCTTCCTCGACTCCGGCGCGGGTCCTGCTGGATTCCTGGGCTGAGGAGGAGGCTTGGGAGCCTGACCACTCCTCACTGTCCGAAGCCATGATGGAACAGCAGCCCTTATCCTCCGCCTCGTCATCCGAGATGGCAACAGTGCGGCCGCTCGGTGGCAACTGCTTATCCCGGGAGGGCGGGGAGGGTGAAAGCAAGGCTCGAGGGAGAGGCTCCGGCGAGGTAGTCGCTTCTAACACCGGTTCCGGCAGCCTTTGGGAGCGGCGCTTCTTTCTGTGCGGCGAAACAAAAGGCGGCGCGGCGGCTTCGGTTTTGAGTGCTTCGAGTCGAGCCCGCAGGGTCGACATCGGAAGCTCCTCGCAGAGGTCGCATCCGCTGTCAGCGAGGGCGAGCTCTGCATGTTCCAGTCCCAGGCAGAGAGCGCAGATGAGGTGGCGGTCTCCGGCGCTGAGAGGGGCGCGGCATGAGGCGCAGGTGGTGCGAGGCATCTTAAAAAAGACGCTCGTTGCTCTTTTTGTGAAGTTCGCTGAGGAACTTGCTTGTTCTAAAAAGGATACGTCGCCGGATGGCGTAGCTCGCAGGATGGCTGAAGGTGGCAAAGACGGCCGGCTTCTTTGAGCGCTGTCCAAGCTTGCTAGATGCCCCTCGAACGGCAACGCGGCTTTTGCAGTTCAGAGATGCGAAGAGCTTCGCTGAATAGATGAAAATCAGGGTTCCAGCCTACGAACTTACGCTTATATGCACACTAGCCACGCCCATTTTGGCGGGCTTTGATGCAGTGACGGCGCGGGCGCCTATCATTGGACGCAAGTTCACTCAAGTTCGTCTATAGGCTGCAGCAGTTGCCGCAGAGCAACCTATGAGCTCGCTAGCTAGCCCGCTCAAGGTATGCAGTTGCTGCACTGCGTTGACAATGGATACAAAATTAAGGATAATTGTTTGGCTTCAATATCTCAGAAAAGATTAATCTTTCCCGTAGCGTAAGCTAGCTTACGCAATACGAGAGAACCTCTCGTAAGAGAACTGTATATTATCTTATATATTAGATTCTCATAAACAAAATGAGCATGTGTCCAAAGCCTATTTTTAAAAATGGGGCGTAGTTTTATTCAGAATAGCCAAGCAGTGCAGTCAGATTTTGTGTTGTCTTGAAAGGCAGAGCCTTAATTTTACTCTGTATACTGGCAGCGATTTTCAGAGAAAAAAGCTTGCAGGAACCTCATTTTCTGTTAGATCATTTTCAAATTTGAAATGTAACTACTTTAGACTTTTGTCTTTGAGAATATTGTATTTTTGGGTTGTCTTTGCACTTTTATTATTGTTTTTTTAGATTATAAAAACATGTTCAGCACAAAATATTTCCAATACTATAAACTTCAGCTTCTCTAACTTTAAAAAATATATTAATTCTGAAACTTGGGAAGTAAAGCCCAAAGTGTCTTCTTTCAAAACATATTACAACTGTGTCCATACTCCAAAGGGTCCAGTAAATACAACCATTTAAGTTCAGGTATGTCATTTTCATGGTTTGGGCTCAAAAAGGGAGTGCGTATCAACAGGTTAAAGCTTAAATTATGCATTTATTGTGTAAAAGGAAAAAAACATCTCTTTAAAACCTGGCTTTTGTTAAATTCTCTTATTGTCCCTACCCTTTGATATACAATTTATTAGAGCTGTCAAAATGAACGTGTTAAAGCATGCAATTAATAAAAATTAAAAAACAATTCAAATTCAATTTACCAGTTTTACATTAGATCCTAACATTTTATTCAGCTTTGAGTGAGTTCTGAACATTGTTTGGAATAGGGCAGAACCTTTGCGATATGTCCGGTGGAGACATTACAACGACGCACACCATAAATACACAAAACAATGATTCCGTGTCAGTGATCAAGTGATAGAGAAAGGACCTCTTAACTGTATTTGTTGTGCTAAACAAACCCAGATGGGACTTGTGACAGAAATTACGTACTTTGCAGGCTTTGTAGGGGGTAATTTAATTACCACAGAAGCTTGTCAAGTTTTAACTCTCACCAAAATGTAAATTCGGATATAGTATCATTACATAAAGCAGAACAAGACATCTATAGCGCTTTTCATTTGGAGTTCAAATCGGAGCTTGTCGATGCCCTGACGCAATTCATGAATACAGCTTCACGATTGCTATAGCAAAGTGGATAGCTACAGTCTGCTGGCCAATTAATATTGTGTAGGATAAGATTTTAAGCGTTTTAATGTGCATTGGAATGCATCCTATGGGGACTAGTTGTTTCAATTAGTTCTCCCACTATTGAATTGTTGAATTGAATTGCTATTTTAGTGTATTTCTGTCTTTATACTGTGGAAGGCTTTGTTTGGAAAATGTTAATAAAGCATTATATTTTTTCATATTGTTTTAAGGAAATAAATGCATTTTGACAGGAAAAGAGGTACTTTTAAATCTGCAATTAAATAAAAAATGTAATCAACTGACAGCACTATTTTATATGAATGAGGGTGTAGGAATGAATTGAAAAGTGTGCAATGCAGAAATTTAGCTGCAGACCCCTCGTCCTTGTGATGCGATGAGCTGCAGACCCCTCATGTGTGCTATAAACTTTATGATGTCCCCAAAAGTGCAGCCTGTACTGTAGACCTAAATGTGTGAAAGCACTGCCAGTCTAGATATTCTAATATTAATGAGGAGTCTTAAAAGGCTTAGATCTGGCTGCCTTTTCCCCTCCACTCTCTCTGATAAGCTTAGTGTTGTGAAACTACCAGATTCAGTAGGGCTACTGCAGCATTGGGAATTTCTGCTGGCTCAGCTCTCCCTTCCTTCACCCTCCTTCCTTTCTCATTATTCGTCAGAGCAGCGCATAAATTAACAGTACCTATAGCACTCTCTCTCTCTCTCTCTCTCTCTCTCTCTCTCTCTCTCTCTCTCTCTCTCGTTCTATTTCACTCAAACATCTTAGAAATGTAGCTATCGATGCTTAGAGGGACTGCAATGGCTTTGCTAATACAGATGCCGTCAGCATTTTATTAGCATTACCTTTGATCTAACATCAATAGCGCTAATTGAAATAAAGTGCTGTATTTTCATTGTATAGAGAACTGCAGGCAGTTTTTTTTTTAGGTAATTTCTTCATTATAACATCAGTTGATCTCTATAATTTGTTATTATCTACTTTTAATCCCTTATTGCAGGTCATAATTCTATTACTCAAGCGGTTCCTGCTAAGTGCTTACCATTTCTACACAGAAAAAATCCTCAGAAATGTGCTTCATATGGTAACATCTAAATTAACTTTGTTAAATTTAATTTTTCGAGTTGAAAATATTATTTAGCGTCACTGAATCAACTTGAATACATTAGGCTACAACAATAGAATACATTTTAAAGGTTAGACCATTTAGAAAGAGCTAAAAGGAACAATATGAATATAAAGCTGTTCGTTATGCCTCATAATACATTTTATAATCAATTTTATTTTCTTGTAAAAAATTTAGCCACAGTTTTAATGAATTGTATATATATATATATTTGCAATAACCAATTTGTGGTTATACCATTATATAGTATAAGTAAAGGATATTGTACAGTCAGTGAGTCATTAACACAAAATAAACCCAGACAGGATGACCAGCAGAGGTCTTGAATGGGTTTATTTTGCAATAATGACCAGATGATTTGGGCTGGGTAAAAATATAGATTTTCTGATGCATTGCAATCTTCGTTTGAACGATCTCAATATCGATTCTTAAATCCCAAGATTGATCTTTCACTCTATGTGACAACCATCTATAATGTACCGTAAGTAAATAATTTGCATGTGCAACCAAATGTCAAGCTATGTGACTAAAAATGTCTATGATTTTCCACTGGATAGTAACTACATATGTCATCTCTTATTATATGTGCTCACTGGCTGATGCCGCTAGTCTTAAAGAGACAGTACCGATTAAGCACGTGTTCTATAGTACATATTAATGTAAATACTTGTAAATAATACAAATTATGCAAGTAATAACAATAAAAAAATTAACAAAAAATAGATATGCAACACAATATATGCAATTTCAATAATTAACTGATGGAATATACTGAATTAGAAAATTTTAAAAAAGTTAAAATTTGAACAACTTGATGAAAAACGAATCAAAAAATAGAATTAATCAAATAGATATTTTCGAATTGTACCTAGATGGGTTACTAGAAGGTTCCTTTATAATTAAGAACATTAGCTGAGACAGAATTTATTTTATATATGCAAGCAAAATGGACATTGTAACAGAAATGTATCCATATGAATCGAGATTGGAATCTAATAGAATCGAGAGCTTGTGAATTGGAATCGAATCAAATAAGGAAATCTGTTTCAATACCCAGCCCAACAGATGACAGAACATTATTCTGTTAATTACATTGCTACTAAATCAAATAAATATACAAAAGTGCATTAAATATTGATTTGAGTTTAAATAATCTCTGCGGAGTGAAATGAGAGACATCAAACTAGCACATCTATGTACTGTAGTAAATCAATTGAACAGTGAAGTAGTAATAAAACCACATAATACCATGACTGACCAATAAGAATCAAGTAATCCAGAGAACCATGTATTAAAACATGTTATATTACTAGGCTTAGAATTACATGAAAGGATATATCTATTTAGTGTATTATAAGGCATATAGAACACCTAAAAAAGGAAAAATAATTGATGCGGACTTTTACAATTAATTCTATTCATGTTGTCCTGGTTAACATCGCCACCATCCTCCAAAAATTATAAAACAAATATTTTGTTTAATGTTTTGGAATTCTCTCCACCTGTACCAACAGTGTGTCTTCTGTACACTTGTTTTAATTCCATCTCTGAGGGAATGGCGAAGTTTTCATCTATTTATCAGTGAATTGATTTTCAATCTCAACACAACACTTTCCTTTGTTTAGGTTTTGGTTCCTGTTATTATTCTTTCTTCCTCACTGTCTCGAGCTCTTCCTCCTTTATCCATTGGTCCGGCTCAGTGCAGTCTTCTGTGTCAGATTAATAAAGTCATTCTGCTCTGCCGTGTTCTGCCGCTTGTACTCAGCAGAGTGCTACTTATTGACATTTTTTCATTCTGCTTTTTCGACCTATAGAGCTCATTGAGGGAGTGAGTTAGTCCTGCTCTGACTCACTCTTTCTTTCCTTACCTCTCCATCCTGCATTGCTGTGCCACAACAGCTCAGTATTACTCTTCATCTCTGTCTTTCTCTCTCAAGTACTCGACGTAAGTCAGTAAGTGAGAGAGAGTATATTCCCAGTAAAAAGAGGATAAGCAAGCCCTTCAAGAGCCCTTTTGTCCTTTCATACAGAGCAGTATTTTATGATCTAATGATATATTAGATTTTATGATCTAATAATTTACTCACTTTTATGACATCCCAGATATGTATGACTTACTTTATTTTGCAGAACACAAACAAAGATTTTTAGAAGAATATTTCTGCTCTGTAGGTTCATACAATGCAACTGAATGGTGACCAGACATTTAAAGCTTCAAAAATCAAATAAAGGCCACATAAATTAATCCATATGACTCCATTGTTTTAGTCAGGGTTGTGGAGTAACTGAATACATGTAACTGGATTACATATTTAAAATATAAAATATACAGTTACTTATAAAATATAAGTAACTGTATTCCTAATAAACAGAAATTAACCTTGTCCGCTTTACGCTAAGCTAAAATGCTATTTCTAGCCATTTTTTCATTTTCACATTGGATCATAATTTCTTTAATTCTATTAAAACCTTTGATATTGTGCAGACATCATATACTTGATAATAATTTTTGTATTGTTTTCCTGTAAAAATATCTAAAAATCCTTAAAACAATTAGATTTATCTTGTTTTAGAAACAACACAGCATAAGATATTTCGTTTTTTCAGAGAATGTATTTTTAACATGTATATTTTGTCTTACTACTGGCAGAGTTTTTATAGTCAAAACAAGTGAAAAAATCTACCAGTGCTGAAGAAGTAATCCAAAGTATTTGTAATACGTTATTGACCTTGAGTAATATAATGGAATACATTACAAATTACATTTTCACAGCATGCATTCTGTAAACTGTAGTGGAATACATTTCAAAAGTGTCTAATGCCTAATGTCTAAAGCGATGCAATCACTTTGGGTGAGAAACAGTCAATCAATATATACATATTTTTTTACTATATATCTCCACATTTACTTACAGTTTCAGAATGTGAAGTAAAGATTTATTGTAAAAATTACATCATTATTGATCTGTTTCTCACCCACACCTATTATATCACTTCTGAAGACTTATATTTAATCACTGAATTCATATAGATTAATTTTATGGTGCCTTTATTTGATTTTTGGAGCTTGAAATGTCTGTTTACTTTTTCACATTCAGTTGCATTGTAAGGACCAACAGAAATGAAATATTCTTCTAAAAATCTTTGTTTGTGTTCTGCAGAAGAAAGAAAGTCATACATCTGGGATGGCATGAGGGTGAGTAAATGATGAGTAATTTAAATTTAGGGTAAATACATTTCTATTCTGCAAACAAAAACAATTAACAATGAATTGACAATGATCGCTGGAAAATATTCATCTATACTGTAACTCCAACATGCCAATTTTGCTGGAAAATTATGGCATTTGATGCTACTAAGACTAACGCAAGATCCATGCACTTTCAACAAAATCTAGATGTTATCTTAGTGATACGTTTAAAACTGCAGAATTTGCATCAACATTGAGCGCGATTTCATGCACAGCAAAACACTGATGACTATCAAAATCAGCTCATTCTAGATGATTGACAATGTAAGAAACCCATGTTTACATGAGATTTGAAATCACTGGATTATTCCCTGCTTTTGTCATCAAACATAAACAGTCATGTGCACACCTGTGCCCATTGGATAAGGCAGCGCCTGTAAAAGCAGCCTGATCTCATGAAATTTACATGACAATGGCAACATTGTTGCAAACCAAAATTACATGTTTCATTACACATTTGGCTGAAATTTCTCATTGAAATGTCCAGCGGGGGGTGTAAAAAGCGAGTGAAATGATGTTGTAATCAGAAAAGGTTTTTGATGTGAATATTAGATGGATGTTTTAGAGAGTAAAACGTACTTCCCTAACCCAAAACATGAACCTAAACCTAGCTAATAATGTCTTTAAAGACAAATGAGAGGTGAACAAAACAGACATCCTTATCTTTAACCCATGGCTAAACCTAACAGATAGTGTTTTATAAACAAAGTCGACATGAAAAGCACATTTATTGAAGCAGCCATGTCATATCGTGTCACTTCTGAGGTACTTTCACTGCACATTCACTTGTTTCGAGCATCCTTGGCTGGGCTCAAGGCTCGGTCAAGCTTCCTCGGATGTTAATCACATTGGAGTAGGTGGGTCTGTAAAACAAGTGTTAAAATGTATCGTTTAGATGCTTTAGAGTAAAAGTGTTTTGATATAATAACATAACAGGGTGTGAGTAATAGTTTAAAAATAATTATTTTTAAAGTCATAATCAGCCATAGTACCAGTGATTTGTGTGAAAGTGAATAGAACACACAGTTGTTGTAGCTCCTTTTGTATTAATTTCATCAAAAAACTGTAGCAAAACATAAAAAGCAGCATGTAAAACTCAGTTGCAAAAATTTAGTTATAATAACTATTTATTCTATCATTCTATCAGACTAGGTTGTCTAAATATGATATTTGCAGACCAAAATCGGGGTAATGAGCAAAAAATCGATGTGTGCTGATTGGTTTATACTTGAACAATTTACAGTACTATTATTTCCCCACAAAAGGTATTTGAATGACCTTCCATGTCGTCGGCTTATTAAAAATAATTGATTTAATAATAAATATTTGGTTTAAGAATGTGCATGTAAACACTTTCATTGTTTAAAACATAAACCAGAAAACCGAAGGTTTATGTTGTACAAAAATGTATAAAATCGGCAAATGCAAGATTTTTGTATCTGTTGACAATGTAGCACTGGCAATAGGACACGTGACAGCTCTATCTCTTACACTGGTCATCCTTATTGTTGGATAAATGATAAATGTTGGAATTGCCTCCTCCTCGAAGAATGCATGCAATGCTGCCTTAGAGTTTGGCTAAAATTAGGCAGCGTAATTAAGATACCTTATTTGATTTTAAAACAGCCATCATTTCATGTCTTAAAACACCGCAGTAGGCAACTAAGTAGGTTTTGGAACAATGGAATGTTATTTAGTTCATATAATATTGATATATTGACATAATAACATAACAAAAAATAATTAAAACAAATGTCAGCACTTGTCAATCTGTGTTAAAAATAACTGAAGGAAAAGATGGTTTGAATTTCAGATTTCAGCACAGGAATATTGTATAAAAATGTATGCCAGCGGTCTGAATCCAGAAGCATGCAGTGTGCTGTCTGCCCCTGAGCTATTGCGAAGCTTCTCTTAATGATGTGCTAGAGGCCGATGGCTGAAAGGAAAGGGCTTCCAAAACAAGTGAGCCATCATTAAGGTTAGTGTCGCTGAAGAATACAATTCCTGCCCTACAAGATGGTTCACTGGTACCCTGATTTTGTTTGTTTTGTTGTTGTTCACTGGAGAAAGACTCATTTATTCAGCCTGGTCTAATGAACATTACATGACTGTGACTACATTTTTGCAAAACAAAATTTAGTGCTTCATTTAACTGCAGTTTCCTAGTGAAATGTCCAGCAGGGGCACTGTGACAGGGCATCGTGATTCTACGCACCCAGTCCCTTATCAAGCTAATCAAGCATTCGAGAGGGATAAAGGCAGACTGCGGACGGTGGTGCGACAGAGAGAGAGCGTTTATGGGCAGCTGTCCGTCATATGTGTTTAATGAAGTTTTTCATTAAAATATTATTTATGTTGTCAAGCCAGTTCTCGCCTCCTCCTTTCCATTGAACTGCTTTACAGGCACCAAAAGCGAAATGGTGTTGTAATCAAGCAAGGTTTTTCAGGTGAATATGAGTAACCTAAAACTTTAACATAAACCTACCAATTGTCTATTAATGAAGCAATTAATAGGTGAAAAACCTAACCCTAACCGATAGTCTTGTAAAATGAAATATGACATGAATAGCAAAAAAATGTCACGCCACTTTCGTCTCACGTGTCAGCTTGCAAGCTTGACTTCATTTATTTGCATAAAAATTTCTAATGGCCAATGTTTGAATCAAAAAGCTGGTTCAGCCGTTGTCCCTAGATTATCTTTTGCAATGAATCAAAAACTTTGTACATGAAATATGAACTTCTTCCTAAAAGGCAAAACGTTTTCCGATCATGAGTGGTTTGCTAAAAACCAGCAAATAGCTGTTACCGCAAGTCTTACTACTCATTTGATACAGAGATATTTTGAGGTGACAAGGTTAATGCATCAATTTTCTTCCTCATATCATATCAAATCAAAGCCATTTCCCTGGCCTTTATTCCCTCTATCTGTGGGTCATGATTCTCTTTAGGGTTTTTCCACAGCCATGTCCAGTTACTAAATGATGAAAATCTTATTGGGCCTCACTCACTGGCCTGACTAATGGGAGATGAGCACTTTTAAAAACAGCTAAGTGTTTTAGGCTGGGAGAAAGTGAAACTGTTAATATCATTACATTTGAAGAGAGCGTTTGTAACACAGATACTGTTTCTTAAATGAACACTCGACTAGTGCATTATGTACATATCGACGGCTGGGATACAAGAGGGAAAATTTGTGGTATTTCCAGGAAACCTCTCAGTGTAACCAGACCCTAATACCTTAATTGTATAGTTCTCGTTCAAACACTCAACAAACATGAACGAAATTAGAAATGTGTTTTTTCCTCACATAATTTTTTTTTGGACAGCTGAGTAAAACTTTGCATCACGGCATGTAGAAATGCTCTCCTCAATTCAATTCAACCTCTATACCATTTCCATTACTTGTCAGAAAAAGGGAAATATTGTTGTGTCTCCCATTTCTAGCATGTAAACAATGTCTTGCCTGTCTTTATTCCCTGCTCTCACTACCTTTTGCATGGTTCCATGTTGCATACTTCAAATTTGACAGATCTCATTTTACCGCCCCTCAGCCTGATCTAGATGATTGACTTGTAATTACTGAATGGAGGTGCTGCATTTGGTTTGTAATGTGTTGCTCTAATTTGAATGTCTCTGTTGACAGATTCCAGGACAGCCAATGAGTTTTGATACAGACCAGCTCAGGGTAAGTGATGCCTCGTGTCTTTGGCTATGTGTGTCTGTGTCTGTGTGTGTGTGTTTCTGTTTCTGTGCAGTTGGTAATGTGAATCCACATGTTCTAACATTGTATTGTGATATCGACCTCTCGGTTAACCAACCCGCAGAGCATGTGGTAATCAACTTGTGAGATTCATTCATGTAAAGACAAATTATTTTGTCGCAATGATGTTAGAATTTATTTTTGTGTACCTTTCATGTTCATTTAAGCATTCTCCAAGATGAGGGAGATATTAAATCAATAGGCAAAAAAAAATAAAAACTTCAATTTTTCTCTCATAAAAAGCCAGTTATTCCCTCATACTCTGCTGTGTCCATATTAAAAATACAACAAAGCATATCTTGCCTTCTCATTAAACTTTAATAGTGGCTCTCAAACACTCCGGCTCACTCACTGGTCTGAAAAGCCAGGCGAGCAAAGGTGTCAGCTTCCCTCCATGGTGAAGACCCTCCAAAAGATCTTCATCTTCTTCAAACACATGATATCTGTGTGGAGAGATGACCATGTGTCCTCAAGGCTCTGGCTTGAATTCTCTATGTAACCCACAGTGTGTATGTGCAGCACTGTAGTAAAGAGATCGACTTATATTGGATTTTAATGATGATATGATACTGATTTTTTTCTGTGTGTTTAACTGTCCAATAACCGATATGCATGACTGATTTTTGATTGTTTTATTTTTGCTTTTAGGCACAATAACAGCTTAATTACTTCTCACTAACCTCTTAAGGTGAACTCAGTACCGCCACTCCCTATACGCATACTATGCAGTCTGCGTAGGGCACCAACTCGCTTGGGGGCACCATCTTACCCTAGGAGGGCACCAGAAAGTACAATGGCTGCCCTTACTCGCACGTTATATGTTATTCAAGGACCCGAAAGCAGTTGCAAAACAGAGACGATCGCTTCACGCTCATATCTCGCAAACCCTTACCCCTCCGTGACACTGCGTAGGGCATCCATTTGGCCAGCGCCGGCCTGGGTGAACTGCTTCATAAAACAATCTGTAATTTTGTGCACAAAGTAATATTGTGTCTACAAAGAATTAATTTAACTAGTTTTAGTTTCAATATCCATTTGTGCAAAGTCCTGTATATATAATAATTCAAATGTAAAGTATTTTGTGATTGACTTTATCGGTAAAGCTGGTATTAAAGAACCAATAACTGATTAAGTGGAAAAGGGTACATTTCGGTTAAAATATTGTTCAAATCGATTATCGGTCTATCTCTACTGTAGAAAAATGCCCAATATGTGTAGTCTATGCAGGATTGAAGCTGCAGTCCCCACTCAGTGCTGTAATTTATCATGGTTTGTTGAAGGATTTTAAGTCTTATTGGGCTGATATGATTAATGTACCATTGTTCTTGCTCATACACTCCCGTTACACATTTTTGAGGCAAATCTTTGCTTGTTATTTGTTTTTTAATAACCTGAATTTTTCAAATTCCATTGAAATTAGAATAGGGCGAAAATGTAGACAAAACTGATTATGATCAAAACTAAAATGCCATTAAATTTGCAGAGAGCAGTGCTAATTTGGCTCTCAGAAATCTAAAGACCACTTTCTTGTTTTTGTTGCTATCTCATTTCCTCTTGTTTGTGACTCATTCTTCAGTCTGAGGACAGTTGTTTCCTAAGTGCATTTTGGAAGCTTTCCCTTTTTTTAAGATTTATTTGAGAATGAGTGAGGATGATGTATGTCCGTTATTGTCATTTAACATTTCCTGCAGAAGAACTAGGTATCTCTTTTCAATTATGAGTATTAGATATTCTTAAAAAGAGGATTCTAGCTCATACAAATTAAAGTTAATGCACTACTCTTTAAAGGGATTGTTCACCCAAAAATTTTAAATCTGTCATTATTAACCAGAATTACTTTTCTGTCTGCCGTGGAACACAAAAGATACATTTGTAAAATGCTTTCACAGGCTTTATTCAGCATAATATGTGTGAATAGTGAATCACTATACACTAAAGTATAAAAACACAATCAAATCACAGTAAAAGACTCTTGCACTATATTCAATGTGTTCTGATGCGAAGCAATCAATTTGCGCAATTAACAGAACAAAATCTAAGTCATTTTTCATTCTCAGATCAAACCATATTCATAATGTAAACTCCAGGGTTCATTTAGCTCAACTGGTATAGCATGGCACCAAGATCATGGGTTTGATTCTAAGGGAACACACAAACTGATTAAATATATACCTTGAATGCATTTGAAGTCGCTTTGGATAAAAGCGTCTGCCAAATACATAAACATAAAAGTAAATAAAAAGCAACCAATATGGCAGCTATGTCAATACAATCAATTCTCACAAATGTCATGCATGCATATAATTAATACAATTTATTTAAGAGTAACAGATTTTAAAATGGTATAACCCTCTGGGGTCTGAGGGTGTTTTGGGCCCTGGAGAAGTTTTGACATGCCTTGACATTTGTTATTTTTTCAGTTACTTAAAAACACATTAATGGCTAAAGTCTGATAACACTGTATTCAGCACAAGCTGTGCTACTATAATATGTGAGCAACATGTGTGTAGATGTTTTTATTTTTGAGAAAATAACATTTATGCTTGGTTTTTGAAAAACAAAATGTTTAAGTCATTGAAATAAAGCCATATAACACATACTAAACATTTGTCCACAAGCCTGTTGAGAACTGCATCTTGTAGCCTAGAGTTTTTGCTACAAAATGATGTGAAAACCATCCTGATCACTCATTCATACAAAACAATATAGTAATTGAACTAAGACACTTTTAGTGTTAGAAAGGTCATATGCAAGGAGGCGTGAACTATCAAGAATATTGATTGTAATTCGCACCTGAGGAGACAAAAGACCCCTCTCCTGGGCCTATCAATGAGGAATGTGACAGAAAGAGAATGAATGTGAGGAGACTTAAATCAATAGATCAAAATCAAGTTTTAAGTTAAAAGAAGTAATCTGATTATACATTTTCTTTACATGAAGACTTTACTTAATTTTAGACCGTTGATTGTCTCAGCACATTACCGTATGAATTGCGCTCTCTGCCTTTAGGTGTGATCACATTAGAAATAATTAGCTGATTCAGGAAAACTGTACATCGCTTTGTTTCATACAGATTACATTGCAGAAGAATATTTGTTTTACATTTTAATTGTTTTATTTAAAAGTAGACATTTTAAGCTTTCTTTAGACATATGTTCCATGTTTGTGTGATAAGTATTCGCAGAGTTTCAGTTCAGATATATGCTCGCAAACCCAGAGACTGCTACAGCTCACCCTTTTTATTTTATATATTTTACAAAAGCACAAGGTTTTGTTGTTATTGTGAGTGTACACAAATAAAAGTAGACCCTTTATAGTCTCTAATGATATCTTACTCTTATCTGTATGCCCCAAAATGATGGAGAATTTTATGTTGTTTCCGCTGTAATGACGGAAAAATCCAACAGGACGTGCCGGCGCGTCCGTCGACCCCAGAGGGTTAAAAAAAATCTGTTCCATGGAAGAAAATAAGTCATACAGTTTTGGAGTGTCATTATGGTGAATAAATAATGACAGAATTGAATTTTTTCTGTGACTTAATCCGTAAAAGACTTGATGAACTGACAGTTTTTAATAATGTACCTACTAAATAACCTACTAAAACAGGATTTTTTGTTCATATTTTTTTTTATAAGTCACCAATAGCTTTTAGTTCACATCACAGTAATGAACATGATTTGCAACTTGTAATGGCTAGTTAAAGGTAGATAGTATTAGTTTAAATGACATTGTCATTCTAGAGAGCATTTGATTGGCTAAAATGCTTGAGTGCAGTATGAGTCATCTATATTTTGGTCTGTTTTTCCCAGAAGACAAAGATTGTAAAGATTTTAAAATACGTATCTGCTATTTCAATCATGTCAACGTTTAGGACTATACTAGCAAATAGATGGCTTCAAAGCTAACAGACATGGACTTAAAGCCTCAAAAGTCCATGATTTTGATTTAATTTGGTCTGTTATATCTACTGTTTTAGACGTGTAGCATTTTTTATTAATTTAAATGGCACATTCAGACTGTGGAGACAGCAGCAGTATTGGACTTCACCATGTAAATGGTCATGTCTGTAAGCAGAACTCAGTTTTATTGACCATTAAACCTTTCTTGCCAAGAAGTAAAAACGTTTAACCAAATTGTAGGTTGAAGTATGTTTATTTAGCTAGAGTCTCCACATACATTATACCTGCCATTTATCTTTGTTTAATAATATTCCACCATGTCAAAAATCATTTATTGTTTTCAGATGTTGTTCATAGTATTGATTGGATGTCTTCATACTAAGTGTTTTAGTCGGTATTGGAAATTATAGCTTTACATGTTGCAAATGCAAGCAAAGCAGATGTATTTTCCTCTTGATAAAACACATAATTTCAACTTTAAATTGTGATTGGATGAGCCACATTATAAGCCGTTGTTAAATGCCAATAAATGCACACCTGAGACAGCATAATCTGTATTAATGTGCCAAGTTGATACTTTGTTTGGCAGCAGTAAACAGCCTACAGTTAATGATCCCTTTCACTAATGAACCAAAATAAATTTTAATGAACTTTGCAGCAGAATTGTGTATTCCTAGGATAATTGGAAATAAGTTTAACTATTTATGGAACATTGATCACTTCATCATAATACTGTTGCCACCATTTTATAAAAGAAGTAAACTACTCAATGCTGTACGTTACAGTGATTTTACCACGGTAAAGGGCATATTAGGTACTACGCCTAAAGAACACCCCTTAACTGTTGTAAAATTGCTGTAATGCACAGGCTCTCCAGGCTTATGAGATGCAGTAAGCTTTTGTGTTTAGGTTATATGTGGTGCTTTAAATATGTGATTTGTGTTAGCTCAATAATATGTAATAATTTAACATGTAAAAATAATTTCCCTCCGAATGTAATTACCATCATACATATACTGGCAAATCTCATTGCGTTTGTCTCTCGCACACATAAAACAAAAAATTTACCTTGCTCAAATTTCTATTTTACCCCTTCTTGATCTGTAATTCGTTTCTCTCAAGTTTCTCTGATATCTGTGTTTGATTAAAAATCCCTCCCCAAGTCAGAATAGGAATAATTACTTTAAGACTCAAATGTGCTTATTGAGATAGTTATGGCTGTGGTTTAGCTGCAGCAGGCAGAGCTGCTTGGCTTGCTGCATCTCTGAATGTAGCAGTAGCATGGTAGAGTCAGCAGATGGCTGTATAAAGTGATTTTAGAAGGCAGCCAGTGCGTCAGAGCCAGAGCAACCCGAGCGGGAAGGCCTTGGCCCCAGTGCACACTGCTTTTATCTCCAACACATTCACTTCGGATGAGGAGGAGAAGAAGAGGGGAAAAAAGCGTCCAGTCTGCAGAGTCAGGTGCAAGCTTCACACTTAAAAGAGGGTTGTGCTTTTACCGCTTTTTCATCCAGTTGTGCCATTTTTGATCTTAGTTTGCTTGAGATTTTTTTTTTCTTCTTTTTCTGCCTTTTTATATATTTATATACAGTGGAGATTGCAGAATATTTTTGGGGAGGAAGTTGGAGCTTTCAGTTTAGATGTGCACCCTCTTACCTTCCCTCAGGACGGAAAATGTGTCTTTTGATGTCCCACTGATGTCTTCCCCTACATACCAACTTCCGGAGGACTGTGTCTGAGGATTTCAGCTTCATTTTGTAAAAGAAAAGTCTTCTTTTTTTAGGGCCAGTTCTGCTTTGGATCGTCCTACCATCTGTCGATGCTGCAGTGTGCATTAACGTAAAGCGTACCTTGCTTGAGGAGTGTGCGAGTGTGTTCTTGAGAAACCTACACCATTACCCCACCTCTTCCTCTCTACCTCTCTTTCTCTCTCTCTCTTTTTCTCTGGCACTTTGAGTGCACAGTTGTGCTGGACTTCCTTGGTGCACGGATCTTCTCATTAAATAGATACTTCAGGAACTGGTGCCTAAGCAGAGGTTGTCAGTGAGAGGGTGAGGAGGACCAAGTGGTGAAAGGAAAGAAAGAGCAAAAAAAAAAAAGAGTGACGACCAAGAACAAGACTGCTAGAAACATTTCAAACCTTGTGAAGTAGCTTCTTCTTCCTCCAAGTGTCAGTTTTAATAAGCTCTATTATAGTGATATAATAAATTATACAAAAGAACTGTGAGCCTGAGAGAGACGAAACAAGAAGGATTCAGCCTGGTTTCCATAGCTGAGCTCAAGAAATTAAAAGAAGCCAAGTAAGGAAGCGTTTTCTCGCTGCCGGAGAGCCCCTGACTCCTCGCTCAAGATGATGATGTATTTGTGGGTATGTTACAACCATCTCAGCTGATTGTGGTGCACTCTTTGGTGATAGGTTTCTGTGTGTGAGCGTATGTGCATGTGTACTGTACAAAACTGATGTAATTGTGTGCGTTTGTCATTATTGACGTGTATGTGTTTTCACATCTGATTTGTCTAAGCTTTTCTGTGTCTTTAGTTGCTTGTACAGTAGCAGGTGGTATCAGGACAGTTTTTAGGATTTGTGAAGGATCTGGGAAGCACGCATTTCATGTCATATACTGTCCACACTAGCTGGAATTTTATTATTATTAAAATAATGAAATATTGGATATTAGGCCATAATTGAATCAGGCTGATAATTTTTAATTAGTCCAAAAGGACAGTTGTAAAAAATTTATATCCTAACCAATTGCTCTCTACATAGGTTTTTATGCCACCAATCAACCATTTGTTTAGCACTAAAGCAAAGGTACAGTAGTGTTTGTGTATGGGTTCATTACAGTACCCATTCAGTAAGGTTTCATCCCTCTCTTTTCTTGTCCTTGGAGAGTCTACTCTTTCTTTGGAGTAGAGTGTCAGAGAAGCAACGCGTGACACATTGATTCATAACTGCAGGGTTAAAGCACAGGAAGTCATTTTATAGAGCTGTAAGTGAGTGTGTCTTGGCCTGCTCATTATCTGTCTCTTCACCTGCCATTATCACTCAAAATCAGTCTTAGATGAGGAGATTTTGCTGCACTTAATTGACCGAGGAATACATTTAAAGCACCCTGATGGCTTCTTCACTATAAGGGTTTATCAGGAATCTCATTTTAACTAATATTAATCTGATGGGCAGTTCAAGTGAAAATAGAAATAAGGAACCAGGTTTATCCTTTTCATAATATGTGTCAGCTGTAAGGTCCTTTTTTTTCATTAAGATAAGCACTATCTAGATTTTTTATTTAATATGCTGTACTAGTTAACTGGTGCACCTGAAATAAAAAGAACATTTTGACCCATAAACTAATGGAGACAAGGCAATATTAATAATAATAGCCTAATAATAAATACTATATTTTTATCTACAACCACATTGATTCATATTCTTTTGAGGAGAACAATACTGTGCAAGCATTGGAAGGAATTTTGTTATTTATTTATGCTTAGAGGTATTACTGTATTATTACTAATTAATAGTTTACTATGCTTTCAGTAGAAACACGCTTTTAATCTCTGATCAGCAGTCAAAATAATTCAAAATAATAATACAAAAAAAACTTACTAAACACACAAAACATTCTCCAGTTACTTACTCGTGCAGCTACTCAGCAGACTAAAATTCTATATTAAGAAAATGAATATTAAATGTTTAATTGGAACATGGATGGCCTTGAAGGAATATGCTTTGACGAAAAAATTCAAGGATGAAATTTCCCAGGAGATGCAGAAATTACTCTGCAGTATGAAAGTTCTTGCTAAATATTTAATTTGCATCATTTAAGGTGCCTTATGACTTGAAATGTACTTCTCTGCTGGTTTATTTGAACAGTATAGACCTGCTGAAACAAACACCCTATTTAGCATTGTCATATTTATTTAAATGAATACGTACACTTCTTCATCAGTGACTAAATTCTCTTTTAATTTACTTAATGCTCTAAAAAGACTTTCTGAAGAGGACAGAATAATGTCTAGAGGCCTAATGTTGCAATAAATGTATAATACTCAGTGCAATCTGGGTAAAAATATGAGCATGATATTTAGATTTTTAAGAGGCCTCTGGTAACTAAACAGGCTGTGTCATGTGACAGTCCAGTTCAGGCTCTATATATCTGCCCTTCAGTTTTACTTTAGTCATAGATCGTATGACTATAAACTGGAATTAATTGTGTGGGCTAGTTTTTCTGTCACAGGGCTTTCCTTTTAACACCATTTAATTGAGCAACTGAGCATTGTGCTACATCCATGTACTTCAAGTGCAAACTAGACCCATAAGGGTGACTTTTCAATTAAGGGAACTTTGATTTGTTGTAAAGAAAAATACTTTAAACAACATCCATCCTAATTTTTAAGGATTTATTATAATAACTGGGCCCCGCAGAGTATCGTCACACAGATGTGTTTCTGCAACAGCCAGTTACATTAAATTGGCTTTTGAGCCAACACCATCTGCGCTGGTCAAGCATCTGTTATTTACTTTTAGCCAAATTGTCACCAAAGTACCACGATAACAATTCACAGCTTGTATATGCACAGCCATCATATCTAAATGCGATCTTCCCATGCATGCAGCCACCTCTGCTGATTAGGTGTAGAGGTGGTTTTCATTTACACAAACTGCAACTCAAACAGTCTTTTCAGGCATATAATACATTTGTTTTCTGAAACAGTCAGCCAATCCATCGCAAAAACACCACGATAACAGTTTAAAACTGGTATACTCACAGTGAAAACATGCTGATTGAGCGTGATTATCCACGATTATTTAGCACTTGTCACACACACACACACACATGTAGGTGTGGCTATACGTATTAGGACTCACCATAGACATATTGATTTTTATAGTATATGAACTAAAGATTCCCTACCCCTAAACCTAACCTCACAAAAACTTTCAGCATTTTTACATTTTCAAATAAAAAAAAAAACAATGTTTAGTATGTTTATTTTTAAGCAATTTGAATTATGGGGACACTAGAAATGTCCACATAAACCACATTTGTAGCATAATACCCTTGTAATTACCAGTTTGTATCCTAAAAAGATTAACTCGTAAACCACCAACCCCACACACACACATACAAAATGTCTACTGATATAATTTGTTCATTTTTTTTTACAGCTATAAAACGAAATAAATAAAACAAAAACTGTACAGCAGACATAAACACATTTTTTTTTTACACTATCGGTTAAGATTAGGCATTGGTTAAGGGTAAAGGCTGTTTTACACAGTACACTGAAGAAATGAGTGAGCTAAGCCAAAGCATCCTTTGAATTAAATTTTGCACAACAGAGAATCACATGGTTTGGTTTAATCATACTTACTAATTTTTGCTTAATGCTTTAGATCTTTTTTATGTTTCTTAGTATATTAAAGGCAGTTATAATTTTTGTTTTTGTTTAAGTCTATGACTTCTAGAATCCTTTATTTTAAAATGATAAAACTGTATGTGTACATAAGCTATATAATTAAAATAATTGAATTTTTTATTATTCATTTATTAATTGCCATTTTTGTTTTTGTTTTCCTACAAGCTGTAATATGTGCAAATACACACTAGACTAAAAATATATGCGTTTTCTGTGCAATATCTACTTTTTTGCATCAACTTATCTACATGATGCCCATCAACTCACTTTAATTTATCACGAGCAGCGCAGCTAAAATAGACTGTGTGCCAAAACACCCGCTGCACTGCAGCTTCTGGGCTGGTTCTGCCTCGCACTGCCACGGTGCTTCTGCTTCCGATTTAAATACACAAATTTATTAACATGGACACGAAAAACAAAAATCACTGCTTCTGCTCTGCTTCTGTGTGTAGTTTAAAACAGGTGTACGGGTGTCTGTTTTGTGTCTTGCTCTAATTTGCTCTAACTAAACATTATTGTTTAGTTTTAGGCTTAAGTTTTAGGTTTGGGAGGTATGTTTTACTCCTTAAAACCTCCATCTAATATTCACCTTAAAAACCTTGTCTGATCACAACACAATTTCACTCGCTTTTAGTACCCCCGTTGGACATTTCACTGAGAAATGGCAGCCCTTTCATGAGACCAGGCTTTTAATGTTTTGCATTATTCAAGATTTCAAATAGTCAAATATGGCCCTAATTGAATAATCACTCATAAATAAGCCCCATTTCATTTATTCACATCGTGTCTTCAAACAATAAATAAAATTAAAATAAAACAAAAGAAAACAATGGTCAAGTGTTGTGGCCAATCAAAATGGCCTGTTTTTGAAGCAAACTGCAGCACTGTCCAGGCTTATGTTATTGCCTTTCTTACTATTTACTCCCCCACTGCTTTAAAAATTGCTGTGGATGCACTTCTTGCCCTTTGTCAGAGTTGTCTTTCAATAGATGCTATGAAAGCAGTTTATTTAATTGATTGATAAAGGCTGCCCTCCAAGAAAAGCAATAGGGGAGCCACAGGGCTGTGTGGTGTTTACAAGGGACATTTTGCGGGTTAAATTTGTGACACAAATACATGGTCACCACTCAAACTTGTCACTATTAAGTCTAGAATCTGAGCTAAATCTGAACTAAGCACTCTCTTTTCAAATTTTTATAGTCATTGTATTCAATATCATATGATGCATTACCTGTAATGCTTGTGTAGTGTGAATGATTGAAAGCACAAGCTTACATTGTGTAGAATAACTGCAAAATCGCCATGTGTTTTTAAAATGTAGAATAATTGCATCTTAAACACAGCGTGCTTAAAATGTTACTTGAAACTCCCCTGTATACTATAGAAATATATTATTGGCCATTAAAATAAAGAAAACAGTTGGTTTAATGAAGAGTAGGACATCCCTTGCTGTTTATTTTAAATTTTCTTTTCCATAATTGCTTTGCTTGCATGTTGGAGACATAATTTTTTATTTTATTTTATTTTTTTATCCCCTTTTCTCCCCAATTTGCAATGCCCAGTTCCCACTACTTACTAGGTCCTTGTGGTGGCACGGTTACTCACTTCAATCTAGTTGGTGGAGGACAAGTCTCAGTTGCCTCCACTTCTGAGACAGTCAAGCCATGCATCTTATCATGTGGCTCACTGTGCATGACACCGTGGAGACTCACAGCATGTGGAGACTTATGCTATTCTCCGCAATCCATGCACAACTTACCACTTGCCCCATTGAGAGCGATAACCACTAATTGCGACCACGAGGAGGTTACCCCATGTGATTCTACCCTCCCTAGCAACCGGGCCAATTTGGTTGCTATGGAGACCTGGCTGGAATCACTCAGCACGCCCTGGATTCGAACTCACGAATTCACCCCTATCAAGGGTAATGTTCAGCGTCAATACTCACTGAGCTACCCAGGCCCCCCAGAGACATCTCTTTTAAGTATTTAATTTTTTTCATTTTTGCCTTTGAATATAATATCTGTGTATGTAAATCTATGTATTTATCTATGTGCAGTATATACAGTATATATAATGCTCACATTTGATAAAGGAATTGCTGAGTAAATGGGTTGCAGATAAAAATGAGGATTAAAAAAAATGTGATGTATTTGCAGAGGATATAATTGACATTAATGCAAGAGAATTCAACACACACCATATGGTATTTATACACCTTCTAATTCCCTCTTTCTCCCTGTCAGTATTGATGGGACCTGGGTGAGAACGCTGCACTGTCAGTTGCTATCAAATATGTTCTTATTTAATTAGCTGTCTTGCAGTAGAGTGCAGCTAATATATCATAATTCTTATCTAATATACTCAATCCTTCCTTATTTTATTTTATTGACTGTGCTGATGTGCTTAAAGTGTCTCTGGTTTCAGATGGCCTGGCCATGTTGCTTTGAAAATGGAGAGCAATTGAATAGTATAAATGCTAATGCCACTGCCGTTGAGGCATTGCTGCAAAGATTTAAAAATTGCCCTTCTGATAGAGCTTTACAATGTATGACAAATCAGTGCATTGCATTTTCATAATGAATGGCTTTGGCATTTGGAATGTCAGTTCATGAACAGGCTTGGTTGCTGACCTGTGACAAGAAGTGGTGTTATATTTCATTATATTCTACTGAGCTGCACTCACTGGCCCCTGTTTGTGTTTGAGGGCATGGTGGCCCTGCCTGGTTCTTCCACTATCCCTTCATGCACTAGGGAGGAGATCTCATTTCATTCTCATTTCAAACTCATTATGCGCCCGAGGATATTGCCTTAAACACCAATGGCCTTCTCTGTGGTTTACTTGCCATTGTTTGGTATTAGATTATGGGCGCACGAGGATAGATTCAAATGACATGCCATGTCATTACCTGTTTATTCAGGACCACTGAAAGCACAGTTGTGTTGGTCATTATCTGCTGTCAAGTAATGACAGTTTGTGGGTCTTTTCATCGGTCTGTTATGATGATTGATGGAGACAGGTGGCTGTTCTTTACAGATCAAAGTGGCATCATTGAAATGACAGAGCAGACTCTGACAGATATAAAATGCTTTTATGTTACACTACTCAAAATCCAGAAGTTTTCTATTCCCCATTGGTCATTGAAACCCTTCATCTGATTCCTCAATGTCAATGTGTTTCTGCTTTGTGATATGGGCATGGACGTTTTAATCTGATTTTGAAAATTCAATATATATATATATATATATATATATATATATATATATATATATATATATATATATATATATACACAGTGCTGTAAAAAAGTCACACACTGCATTGCATTGTGCATCTGGGATTACAAATCTTATTAAAACCTGGAAAGTTTTAGTTTTTTAGAAATGTAAAACATAATGTAATGAAACATGAATAATAAATATTTAAGCCTTTGCACTTTTAGGTCACTAATCAGGTAAGTTACTTTGTATATTTCTTTTGACTTCATTGAAGCACACAAAATGCTCTTTGGAACATTGGCAAATCATGCTGGGATAACATGGATCATCAGGTTTTGCACAAATTTGTGGACTTGAGTGCATGCTGTCATTAAAGCAAAAACAAACCAAATATGAAGAAATTCTGTAATTTATGTAAATTTTGCAATTAATCTTTTTCCTCCAATATTTATGTTGATAATATAATATGTTATGTAAAACAAAACAAACAAAAAACTGTTATATATGAAAAATGCTTTTTTACCAGTGTTTTATGGAACAGCACTGTACAGTATATAACCTGGATGAGACCATAAATGCAAAAAAGAATAAGACAAAATTGAATGATGACTTTTCCTGGATCATTGACAATTTGAGAGATTGTCTGCTTTGTTATTCTGAAATCATTACCTTTCCAATGAAATTTCCTGCCAGAAATAAAAAAGAAGCACTACAAGCTCTTTCAGTATATTCAAGTATATTTATCACCATAAACGCATTGGACCCCTACACATATGGTCTAGAGCTTTGCAGTAGTGCAGATTTTTATTAGAGGCTGTAAAATACAATACACATACCACAGAGAGGAAGAAAATCACTTTAGCACCTTACACTTTTCACACTCTCGGATAAAACGGTCAGTTCAGGAAAACACCTTTGTGATAACAATGGTGGCTGGTCAGCCTAATGTACTTTGAGGCCCCAGTATAGGCCCGGATCAAACTGGAGATTATTGCCATTTTGAGAGAGATCAATGAAGCTTTGCTAATAATTCACTGTAGGAGAACCTCTGGGGATGTGGTATTTATCTACAAATATCAGCTCTGGCCAGACCAATTGCAGCGTTCTCGCCTCTGGTGCCCACACTTGTTCAGTTGACCTAGTTGATATTGAATGTTTCCTCCTGACTTGGAGCGGGGGAAGGAAGGAAAGATAGAAAGTAAGAAAAACCTGATTGCCCTAATGACGTTATGTGCTTGAACAAATGGGGACATTGTGTTGCGCTTAACTTTAGAACGTTGTTGTGCATCAAAAATGACAAACCAGTATGAAGATTTTCATTGGACAACTATATATTTAATCAATGGAATACTTTCAAAGCATTGTTTTTTTTAACCATATCCTGTACTCATTTAGACATGTTTCTTTACTGCTTGAATTTACATAATTGTTTTCAAAGTATATATTTTTCCAACTCTGCTTATTGTTTTTCCAGCAGAAGTGCTTGATTGTTCTCAAAAAAATGAATGCCCTCTAACATGACTGGTTGTAAATTTTTAATTTGTTTTATATGATATGAGCTCTATAAATTAGGTTTCATATTTTAGTATAGGCATCATTAAATCGCATTCAGTTGATAACATATGGTCAATGCTAATGCTGTTAAATCCATAAATAAACACATTGCGGGCACAATGGAGGAAAATAGAAAAAGTTTTCAGTCAAAGATCTTCTTAGGGCATTTTATTAATGTCGCTGAAGATTCTTCCAGTTGCACCTAGCCTATATCACTGTGACCATCATGATTTAACCGAGAAGTGTCACAAATGATGCTGGAGATGCACTACGATATGAACCAGATCAGTTTAATGGTTGTGGACTGAATTTTTTTTACACTCATGTCAAACCATGTTTATTGACATCTTGAACTGTTTTATTCACAGAAGAGCGTCATTTGTCAGCAAAAACATGCGATGACAGGAAGTTCTCGCTTTCTTTGAGATGCTATTGTGCTTGCTAATTCAAAATTTTACGATTTGAATGCACTTCATGTATAAAAACTATTATAAAAAATTATAAATGTTCTGCATAGGTGATAACTGCATTAACTAGCGAGTCTGGTGTTGTTTCAAATTGGGTTTGAAACAACACACGGCTGAATATGTGTTGACAGAATAAAATCTTTTGGGTGATCTGTCCCTTCAAGTATCTCACAATCATTGTCATGGGTTAGTGATGCAATGGGTGTGCTCCTATAATGACAGGGAGCTGCACAGGCAGTAAAGAGACAATTAAGGCAACAACTTGAAAAAATGTGTCTTTTATAAAGAAAATTTCCTCATCTTAGAGCGTACACTTTGTAGTCGTTAATTTAATTGCTGATATTCCCTGAATCCCTAAAGAATATAAAGGATTAATCATCCAGTTCATTTCGATGAGAGATATGGCCTTAAGTGAATTGCAGTTTTACCTATTTAACCCTGTCTGCCCCTGAATGTGACAAGATTAACATTTTCAATTAGCAATACGTAATTGCGGTACACACCCAGTGGCCTGCCTGCATCCTCAAAGGTGGAGGGGCCATTTAAATTGGCCACGCTTATAGACAAACCCCTGTCTCTTTAAATACATCTTCAGCATTCTATCATCAGTGACAGCCAGGAGGTGTATCATTTCTGATTTGACTAGATTCACACAGTCAGTGTTTGGGATTAACATCTGAATTTACTAACAGGTGTGACTGTTGAGTTGTCTTGTTCATACAAAAGCAGCTTGAATACTGTCTGTATGAATGCATAGCCAAAGACAAGCACTTTCTATATTCACGATAGCCATGAATAATGGCTAGATCCACAGTTACTATGACTAAAGTAGCAATTGTTATAACGTTACACAGCTGAAACAAAGTCGTATATTAAACAAGTCGATGTGCATGTGCATCTTACTCTTATATGTATGTTGTAGCCTTATTTAATCTTAAATCAAAATGTAATTGAATGTGAAAATGTAAGGAAGTAACTTTGGTTATAGAATGGTACGAACAACATTCACACCTGCTCCCAACCACTTGTAAACTGTGTGTAAGACATCCAAATGTTTTTTTGTTCTTTCAGGCAAACTGACATGATTACATTGTGATAGAAGTTAAATTAAATGAATAATGAAAAAAATTTGAATACTAACTGAATGAGTGAAATTAACCTTTAAAATAACTTAAATTAGTTAAAATGTTTTTTTATTTTATTTTAAAACATATATAGGGCTGTCAATCGATTAGAATTAATAATATGGTATACCTATTAATGACTCTAATTAATGTTTCTTTGATGCTTGCATTTAATTCTTCAAAGTATAGTTAATTCCCAAAGCTGCTTCATACATTTTATATGGGTTATCCAGCAGAAGTGCTTGGCATGGTGTGAAGAGGTCGTGGGAAGATACAGTTTGTGTCTGATTTTCTCTAAAAAATTAATGCTGTCTGATGTGACTGGTTGTACAGTTTTTTTTCATTTGATGTGAGCTCTATAATTTAGGTTACACTAATTTAGTATAGTCATCGATAAATAATGAACAGTTGATAATATATGGTCAATGCTAATGCTGTGAAATCCATACATTTTATTTAGCATGTCGTGGGCAGGTAGTACACAATACAACTGGTGAACAAAATAGATAAAGTCCACTGTCATAGCTTGCAAATCTTTATTAGTTTACAGCGTTTCAGTCAAAGAACAGAACCCCAGAAGGTATATGGTGGTGGACACCCTCCTGCTGACGTAGTTTTTACACTAAAGCTTAATGTCAGACCTTTTTTATTGACCTTGGACTGTTTGCTTCACAAAAGAACCTTCAATAACTGAAAGAAGAAAAAAACACGTGTAGATGACAGTAGGTACCTCACATTCTTTGAGATGCTTTTGTGTTTGCTAATTCAAACTTTTATGATGTGAATGCTCATTATTCATAAAACTATTTTATTACTGTTCCACATAGATGTTGACAGCATTTACTAGTGAGTCTGGTGACTTCTTTATGTGGCATTTTCATAGGTGTGGATTATGATAATTGTGAATGAACCTGCACACTCCCCCTATTTACACATTTTTGGAATTTACTAAAATGTACACATTTAATGAACAAATCTGGTGTGTACGCAGCGTTTGTGAATCTGGAAGAAAGTTTTCGGGAAGGTCCATTTTACATGTAAATTACTCCCAATGTACTTATATATTTAAGAAAGTTTCATGAATGAGGCCCTTTGTGTGTAAACTTAATGGTATTTAGCACTCGGCTAACAAACTTCAACATTTCAAACATACATACAACAACAAAGTTGAAACTTTCAACAAAGAAGAAAATTAGGAAATATACAGTAACTGTCATTTTCACTCTGCTCAAATCACCAAATTTTGTTAGATTTGTCTGAAAACAAGACTTAATATTTTATGCCATTCTGCTTCAAATAAGATGTTTAGATATTTTTAACATAACATCAGCCAAAAAAATGTCTAATAAAAAACTAATAATAATATTTTTTTTGCATTGTAGTTATTATAATGTTGTCAGTAGCTTGCAATATACTGTAAAAATGTGAAGCAGTTGTTTTTGTTGTCATTGTCAATGTTTTTGTAATCATTTGTGTAGTCTGTCACATCTTATCACATACCCACACCACAGTTCCTCTTAAGAGTCCATCTAACTGCTTTTTGAAAAGCACGGAGAGAATCTTCCTTGCTAGCAAAACAATGTTTTCTCACGTCACTCACTTGCAGGGCCATTTGTGTGTTAAACACATGTCAACATCCCAGATCCATCACCAGTCCTTGATCTGGGATCTTAAGTCCTGCCAACAAATATGGAATTTGGTGTTTGTTGGCATTTGTTAGAGCAATGTGAGCTTGCCTTAAAACAGAACTTGCAACCATATTTGTATTGAACGTAGCCATATTTTTGGAAACCTAAATCCCTGAGTCTTCTTGAGAAGAGAATCCTGCAGATTTGAATATAAAGAAGAAAAACAGTGCATAGGGATGATGTAAAAATTATGGTTTCTCCTTTATTTCTCGAGGGCGTTTGTGTTGATAAGACAGAGCAGGATCAGCAGTCTCTCCTCTGTCTGGTTTTTCATTGTCTGTGAAGAAACAAATATTGATTTAATTACACCAGACTGTTGCGACATAAAGGTATATATCGCAAGAAAAATACCTTGAGCGTTGAGGTCGTAAATACTGCAGATGGACTCGTTTGAGCCGTTAAGCAGAACCTTTGTGAATCCCACTGATGGAGGGGCCCCTGTGAATAAAGAGGCAGGGGAAGATGGCGAGTTTGTATTTTGGAGATACTGTAGGTGACTGATTTCACACCTTGAGATTTCTGCTGTGTCCTGCACATGCTTGGATCTTGGCAGATAGCAGGGCAGCCACATATCAGCCCCAGATTCACCACTTTCCTTCAAGGTGCTTACTATCTCATCGACTTGATAATAGAAAGGCAGCTTTTTCAAGCTGACACTGTATTCATGGCTTGCCGTCTGTGGAGCATTGGATGTCTGCGTAGACTAATGATTTCTGGGTCTAATGTTGGAGATAATGTGGAAATTTAGACTACTTTGAATTAACATTTGTTTGCAGCCATGACAGGTGGAAAAAAATGGCAGAAGTACTCCATGTGAAGTCTTAATAGGCGCATTCAAAAAACGTGTAAAAAAAAAATAAAGCTGCTCGGCAATTCATATGATTCAATATATTGGGTTTCACTCACTCATAACTGCATTACAAGTGTTCTTACTTAGCAAATTCCTGCTGATTTCACCAAAGGTATGTACACACATTCATTTGTTTTTACCCTTGTTGTAATGTTGAGGAATCTGGATCATTCTACATGAGAGAGTGTATGCCAACAGTTAGTAATTGTCATAATACACACCCAAACCATCTACATATAAGGAATTTTGCACAACCTCACCTGTACAAACATTTGTCACTCTCTGCAAACATATTCTTAAACTCTTTAAAGACTTTCTTGATGATTATCAATATAAATATTTATATTGATAAAAAACACATTTCTCAACACAACTTTGGTAAAATGTGAGTGGCAGGGCAAATTAAAAGGGGTCGCAAACCGAACGTGTCTGGTGGACGACATGGTACCTTCTAAAATTCTTAACAATTACACACATCGCCAATGCTCAGTGTCGAAATTCTGCAGTGCCATGGAGCACTGCTCGCATAGTTTTCCATTAAATTTGAAACAAATCATTATCAAAGGACAGATAAAGATAATGTAATATAGCCATCACTGGATAATATATTGTTTATATGTATCTTTCATATAGCCTACACAATGTATATTCAGTTACAAGTCATGTAATTTTGTGGTTTGACAGCTTGAATTAAAGACCTATTAAAGGCTACATAGAGAAATGGTTAAATAAACATTGCCATTTCTAATCATTCAGTTTGCGCATTTACAGCAGTTTCATACACTAACCTGCAAACTCATCAATGTCACTTTGTTAAAACCTGAAGAAGTACAAAACCCTTCGTAACTTTGGACTGCGATCTGCTGCACAGCATCAGCTCATCCTGTGTATTTCAAGGAGCTCTAAAATATGGTATGTGTGATACCTTTGCCTTTCCTATCTTTGACAGTAAATTTTATATCTGCCTCTTGTGGTATCCCTACACTATTATAACGCCAGACTGTTAAACAGAAAGTGTGTGAAAGAGTGAATAGGAAAGCATGCAAATAAAAGCTTCTAATTTAAATGTCAGCTAATATAAAAATATTGATGCATCCAAAATAGATCGATAAAAAAATAGTACTGAACAAATATTAATTTATCTATATTTTATATTATATATCTACATATATATATATATATATATATATATATATACACACACACACACACACAAACACACTACCGGTCAAAAGTTTTGAACCCTTGACTGAAATGTTTCTCATGATCTTAAAAATCTTTTGATCTGAAGGCGTATGTTTAAATTTGAAATTTGTTTTGTAGACAGAAATATGATTGTGCCACTATATTAATTTATTTCATTATAAAACTGAAATGTAATTAAAAAAGAAAAGTTTTTGAAATTGATGACTTGGACCAAATAATAAAGAAAAGCAGCCAATAAGTGTCCAACATAGATGGAAACTCCTTAAATACTGTTTAAAAAGCATGTCTTAAAAAGACATCCAAAATGTTCAGTGCTGGGGTCCACAAGGACCAGGACTGACAACCACTGGCTTAGAATGCTACAGAACTAACCTGAAAAACCCATATTTTCCTTCAGATTGGACACAAATAACAAACCGTTTTGTAAATCCAAGCCCCCATTCATTCTGATTATTTCTACTATATAATTCAGACTCTGACACACTGCAGAGCAACGATTTGTCCAGCTGTAACAGAATAACATGAATTCGGGGACATCCTAAAAGAGCTAAGACAAGAAAGGAAGTTTTGAGGTGACTGAGATTGGCCCTCCTTTCATGTGCATCCAAATTGGATTCAGTGTTTGTAGGGAGGGAAAAGTGGTAGCTCGCAGTCCTCATTAGGCCTCTCTGTCTCCTCAAGTTGACCAGTCTCCAGGTCTGTGATGAGATGGACATTATGCACAGCAGAGAGAGGTGGGGGTGAGGGGGTAGCAGGTGAGTCAGTTGTGTGTCAGAAAAACATCACATCCAAATGTTTCATAATGAGAGCCAAATCCTGGCCCATGGTGGCCTATCTGACAGCACAATATCTGTGAATGATGCCTTAATTATATGAATTGACTCATCTTAGTGTTTTTGTCGAGGTTCAAGAGAACGTTTTTCACTTCCACCCTCTCCCCTCCCTCCCTGTCAACCAGACATAATTTGCAAGTCAGTACGTCTGCTAGCAACATTCACGCAACTGCTGGGCGGTGTGCGGTATGCCAGTGAGATGTAGTTTCAACCGAGCTGTCAATTGCCTGCAAGGATCAAACAGCTACAGGTTAAGGGTCTTTCGTTTTCCCACTTATCGACACTTATCAGGTTTGTATTAACTAGTTGTGGATGATTTGTGGATGTATTAACTAGGAGGAACATTCCTCTGTTCACAAAATGTGTTCCAGTGTAGCTGCATAAAGATTTTGTATAGTAAACTGTAAAGGCCAAATATATTTAAATTAACGCAAACCTGACAGTAAACTGAACCCGGAGTGCTTGTTGTAAGCAAATCAAACTACGGCCCTCTAAGATAGTGTAAGTACACTTCAATGGTCAATGAAATGCAAGCCCAATTTTCTTGTGAACTGCCCTGAAACAAATCAAAATGTAATTTTCACTAGTCTACTAGTTGTCCGGAAATGTATTTGACTAGTCAGCGAGTCAGTATTTACCTTATGTAAATGACTCAATGTACATCATGCACAATCAGCGGTTGTTGATGGACTTGAACAACTAAATATTTTCATTAGTCGACTAGTTATCCAGATAAGTATTTGACTGGTATCCGGGTCAATGGTTTCATTATGTAAATTACTTGACATACACAGTGCACAATCAGCAGTTGTATTAACAGAATTGAAAGGCTAATAATTTTCACTTGTTTACTAGTTGTTTAGGAACATATTCAACTAGTGGTTGAGTCAATGTTTTCCTTATGTAAATGACCCCATCATATATAATGTGTAATCAGCGGTTGTGTTGATGGACTTGAACAACTAAACATTTTCATTAGTCGATTAGTCATCCAGAAAAGTAGTCAATGTGTGTAACGGTGAGTAAATGGCTTTTAGTTCATTTTTAGTTGATCAAGTCCGTCAACACAACCGCAGATTGTGCATGATGTAGGGTGAGTCCTTTACATATGGAAAACATTGACTCAACCTCTCGTTGTATACGTTCCTGGACAACTAGTCAACTTGTGAAAATTAGTAGTCATTCAATTCTGTCAACACAACTGCTGATTGTACACTGTGTATGGTGAGTCATTTACATAAGGTAACCACTGACCCGACAACTTGTCGATTACATTTCTGGACTAGCCAACTAATGTTTAGTTGTTCAAGTCTGTCAACACAACTGTTGATTGTGCATGATGTGTGGTGGGTAATTTACATAAGGTAAACACTGACTCACTGGCTGGTTGAATATGTTTCTGGACAACTAGTCAAATAGTGAAAATGATGTCTGTCAACACAACTGCTGATTGTACACCTTGTATGGTGAGTCATTTACATAGGTAACCATTGACCTGACAACTTGTCGATTTCTTTTCTGTACTAGTCAACTAATGAAAATGTTTAGCTGTTCAAGTCTGTCAACACAACCACTGATTATGCAGGATTTATGGTGAGTCACTCACACAAGGTAAACATTGGTGAGTGTATAGATGGCAAGATTTAGCACTCTTGCTAATAGAAGTCCTTTAGAAATGGTTTAATGTACTGCCTGGTTTTAAGTTGGATTAACACCGTTTAATTGAAGTAATGATATCCCCATCACCTCCCCAAGAGAAGAGTGTAGCTTGTGATCAGTCTGGTAGTGGCCAGGAGGTTTTAAGTGAGTTCGTAATGAGGCAGGTATGGTGAGGATTAGAGTATGGATCACAGTCTGGTTGTGTTTCAGTGTAATACAGTATTTCATGATCACCACTGAGCCATGTTGATATATGCTGATTGATTCTGATTGATGAACACTCATGTCTCTGAGACTGTGTGAAACTGAGAGTGTGTTGTGGCTGCATTAGCCTTTGCAGATACACTAATCATACACAATTAATAAATCATTGCTTGTTCAGTTAGTAATTAAAGAAGGGAGGGCTATGAAGCACTTCGAGCCATGAAGTAATTAATGAGCAGGATACTTGATGAAGAAAAGGTAGTCTATGAAATACACCACCGCTCACAGGTTAATTTGTGCCATTTAGTTATATAAAATATAAAAATATAAAAAGCAGAATGAAAAAAAAGAGGAAAACACAATAGAAAAACCTAGTCAGTAGAGATGGGAATCAGAAGAGACTTAGCGATACCATATTATATAGATATCTGTGTTACAATACAATATTATTGCATTTCTTTATGTTTAATGTTTTGTGATTTAAAACTGTCATATATTGCAATCTTTTATTCATTTGTCATTCATCTTTATTGGACTTACAGTAGGTGTGTAAGGGGGTTAAAGGGAAAGGAGGCGAGAACCAGCTTAAATAATATTTAATTAAATAAAAAGACACACACAAACACATACAGGGAAGCTGCCTGTAATTCTCTCTCTCTCGAACTGTCATCACCGGCCGCCTTTATCCCTCGCGTGCCCCATCAGGCTGATTGGGGACCGGCTGTGCGTCATTCCAGCCCGGCCCCGCCCTCCTTTGCTCTAAAAGGTGCTTTGTGCAGTGAGTGCTGAACTTTCTGTTTTACTTTAACGTAGTGCAGAATCATAAAGCATAAATCATAAAGGATTTTCAGACATTTTTAAGCTATTGACACCCAGATAAGATCACTTAAAAGAAAAATAATGTATTATAAATACAACGTCCTAAGCAGGGTTGGGGAGTAACGGAATACATGTAACAGGATTACATATTTAAAATACAAAATATTAGTAACTGTATTCCACTATGGTTACAATTTAAATAATTGGTAATTCAAATACAGTTAGATTCAAAAACTATTTGATTACTGAAGAGATTACTGTGCATTTTATTGTCATTTGTTTCATTTAATATTTATTCCTTTCAGATGGAAAACATTTATACATATAAATGATGCGAAGTGCATTTGAACAGCAGTGAAACACTTTCTTACAATGTGTTACATTCATAGGAGCAGACAGAGAAGTAAGTCTGAAGTAAGTTTGGAGCATAAGAAATAGAAATAAACCTTGTGTAAATTGTCAGCTTTACGCTAAGCTAAAATGCTATTTCTAGCCATTTTACATGCACATGTTTCATATATTTTTAACCAAGAAAATTCACATTGGATAATAATTTCCTTTTTTGTAGTAAGACCTTTAATATTAGGACAAAAATCATATTCTTGATAATAGTTTTTGTTTTGTTTTGCTGTTAAAAAATATCTAAAAATCCATAAAACAAGATCAAATTGATTAATCTTGTTTTAGAAACAACACTGCATAAGATATTTTGGTTTTTCAGAGAGTGTGTTTTTAACATGTGTATTTTGTCTTACTGTACTGGCGGAGTTTTTATAGACAAAACAAGTGAAAAAATCTACCAGTGCTGGAGAAGTAATCCAAAGTATTTAGAATACGTTACAAATGACATTTTACAGCATGTATTCTGTAATCTGTAGTGGAATACATTTCATAAGTAACCCTCCCAACCATGCTCCTAAGCAACCAAATTGGTCTGGTTGCTGAGGGTAGAGTCACATGGGGTAACCTCCTCATGGTCACGATAAGTGGTTCTTGCTCTCATTGGGGTGCGTGGTAAATTGTGCATGGATCGCAGAAAATAGCATGAGTCTCCACATGCTGTGAGTCTTTGCGGTGTCATGCACAATGTGCCACGTGATAAGATGCACGGATTGAGCCACGCCACCACAAGCACCTACTAAGTTGAGGAAATTGGGCATTCCAAATTGGGAGAAAAAAGGTGTGCAGTTCTTTTTCAGTAAACCAACTGTTATGAAGTAGTTCCAGGTCTTGACTCAAGAATTTGACTTCGTAAATGTTTTCAGTTATTTCAAATAGCTGTACAGGCTACCACATCAAATAATAAATAAAACAAATACAGTGGTTAAGTACATCGGATTAGAATGACAGTCTATATGTAACACAGTTCAATGGAAAGGAGGAGGCGAGAACCGGCTTGACAATATAAAAAATATTTTAATGATAAACAAAAGACAAACACACACACATGACAGAAATGTCCTTAAACGATTTCTCTCTCCCGCACCATCCTCCGCAGTCTGCCTTTATCCCTCTCGGAGGCTTGATTAGCCTGATAAGGGACTGGGTGTGTAGAATCACGACCCGGCCCCGCCCTCCGCCCTGCCACACTATATTATCCTGAATTTATTTAAATTTCTGTTGGAAAGTGCCATTGTGCTCCCTCTCTCTCTCTTTTTCCTATGCACCCACACCAACACTGACAAAAAAATACATTCTTGCCCGTTCTCACAAACACGCACGCAAAGAGACACAAGTCGCGATTAACAAACAGAGCAACTTGATCAATAAAATAGTTTCTGTGTTATACAAAATATTATTTTCTATGTGTGGAAAGCACCCTCCTCCTATCTTTCGCTCTCTCACACACACACACACACAGACAGACGGACGCACACACAGTCTCACATGTGGACACACACACATTCTTGTGACTCACGAATGACAATCAGAGCCGGAATGTCAGTGCACCCCTGCATCTCAGTGTGGCTGTAAACAGTTGTTTAACAATGGTAAAGCTATATTCAAGAATGGCAACACGACCATGTTGATGCAGAGAATTGTGCTTAAACTTACATTAAACTTATTCCGATTTGAAGTGATATTACTTCTGACGCGAGCTGCCACAAGCAGGTAATTCACACAAGCAATCTCTCTCCGCTTCTCTCTCACTCACTCGCAGGCGCACACACACACACACACAAAAATAATGCACAACCGAGGTGTAACGGGGACTCCGCTGCATGTTGTGACCGCATTACCACTTCGGGGTATGCATTATTTTTCAATAATTCAATGGTCTTACATTTTTACATCCTATAAAGTTGGTTGTGTCTCTTTTTTCCATAGAGTGAGATGTAAAGAGGATCTGTATTGACATTTTTACAAATGAAACAAGCTATAGACTTTTATTCTTAGCTCGTTTTGAGTTAGCATTATGATCAAATAAAAATAATTGAGAGTTTGTTGAGGTAAAGCTGCAGTATATTTTCACTAACAGTCACTTTTTTTCCCAAAAATATTAATCTAATCTAACATCAATCTAATCACAATTATTGTCATTAGAATATCAATACGGTCTAATGAGTTAAAATATTGCATACTTTGAAATATTGATCCCCTGACTAGTCAGGGAGAATAGCATCGCATATAGTAATGACCTCTGCTCTTTCCCATTGCTGCATATTTGCTTCAATATTAGCAAAATTCTGCTGACAGTAAGGAAGCTGTGATGGAGGCTAAAAGTTTATAGACACTACAACTGTGGCGCACACACATTCTCAGCATAGATTGCGTCAGCTCTCTCTCCCCAGTATCCCGCATGCTTAGCGCCTCACACACACACAGACAGACATACACACATACCATTTGCTAGGAAACTTTGGAAGCAATGGGGAACATCATTAGCTCACTGGAAAGCCCGGCAAAGATTGAATAGGCGAGCAGAAAGGGTGTTGTGTTAAATAGTCCAAATGGAAAAGGCGATGCCCACGGGGAGTGTTGCTCCACCTCTCAGTCTATTGACGTGCAGAGAAAAGGGATGGCACTAGGGAACAACAGAGAATAGGCCATATCTCAGCGCAGCCCTCTGCTTGGAGCCTGTAACATTACCAGTCAATTTATCTTAACAAAACACTATTCAAATGACTACGCCTGATGGATTTGTGTGACTGAGTTTTCATCATAATGTCATCTAATCTTTTTTTCATTCACACGTATTTTTCCGGCCCAAAAACGTATTTTATATCTGCCTTATATCACTAAATACCTACCTTTTCTTTCATTTAGTAGACATAAGTAGCCCGACATAGAATCTGCACACTTTTATCACACATTTTATGTACTGATTGTGATGAAAAATGTGGAATGCGAAATGGATTTAAAATACAGTGGGGTCCAAAAGTCTGAAACCACATTGGAAATCTGGGATCTAAAATATAATTTAAACCTAGAAATAGAAATAACATTTTAAGATTGAAAAAAAAATAATGTATGACTTAAAGTGAATAAGAAATATTTAAGATTCTGCACTATTTATTAACTAAATTAATAAGTAAATGTGTGACTTTAACTGCTAAATCCTTTTTACAAAGGGACAGATTTCCTTGTAGGATTTTCCACTGTAGTGCACAAGATACTCTTTGGAACATTTTCAAATCATGCTGGGAAAACATGGATCATCAGGTTTTGCACAAACTTGTGGATTCCATGCCAGCTTGAGTGCATGTTGTTATTAAAGCAAAAAGAGGGACATGCCAAATACTACAAACTATTTAAGAAATTTAAGTTTTTCAGTCAAATTGTTATGCAGGTAATATAATTTGTTATGAAAAACGATATTGCAAATTTACGGAACCCTGAACTGCTAGGAAAAGAAAAAAAAAGTGTCTTAGTGCCTTCCTGAGCCTATTGCTAACAATTAGTGTGTGGTACAAACCACTATCAGTAAGTACAAAATATTATCCTAGCAAGGTGACAGAATATCTGTGGTTCTTTATCTGTTGATTTTTAAGGGTCCAAGCACCGAAGGTGCAGGAACCCTATTGTATTTGTTCTGATTTTCTTATTATTTTTCTTCTTATTAGTGGTTCAATTCCGAAGGGCTGAAACCCTGTTGTAACTATAAGGATTTTTATTTTTTATTCTGTCCTAAAACTGATCATGCAGACCAAATCGTAAGTCGTAGAGAGCTGAAACTTTGAGAGAAGGTAGTCCCCCAGAGTACTACAGCTGTCTAAGTTTCGGCCCGATCGGTCTCAAGGTGGAGCTATAGTGATCATGTTTACGTTTTGACCCATAGCTCTTAAACTGTTTGTTGAACACTCAAGTGTCTTACATCATTGGATTACTTAGCTCAAGAGGAATTTGCATAATCTGAAACATTTTGAACTCCTCCTAGGCCGTATGTCTACAATGAACCCTCCTGACAAAAAGTTATCAAAGGAATTTTGATTTGTCGAAGCATTGCAAAGATAAGACAACAAATTGGTCAACATGAAATCTGAATGGCTGACTGTTACAAAACTTGAGATATTTGTAGACAGTGTCAGAATGAGGCTGTGTACCACGTTTTATGAAAATCGGTCACAATGTGGCGCTATAACAAGGACGTTTATGTTTTCTTAACTTTTTATAACTCTTTTTTTGGCTGTATTTCCCACAAAAATTGGTGTGTCTCTTCTATGAACCCTCCTGACAAAATTGTATAAGTTTTTTCACCTTGCAATATAGGGCAATTTGTATCATTTGCCATGCACTGGATTATTTCTGTCAATTTTGATTGTTTTGGTTATTTCTTCACATGTGCTTGGACCCCGATATTTAGATTTACAGTTATAGTATTATAGAATGACAATAATGTTTTGCAAATCTTAATAAAAAAGGATATAATTTTAGACAGCCTTCTAATACATGAAATCCCACAATTAAATTAACCCCAGGTTGCATGTGTGTTCATGTGCAGCCTCTTGATGAGGAAAAAAAGAAACAGGGAAAACTAAATTAAAGAAAAAAATCAGAGAAAGAAATATACAGAGATAAAATAATTTCAGAGAAATAAAATCTGAGAGGAAACGCATTAAGGGGACACAAATTAGGACAATGTTTTTTCACCTTGCAACTTAGGGCATCCATACAAATTAGAAAAAGTCTAAATTGAAAGCATTTTCACATACTTTTAGACTCCACTATATGTTAAATTGTGTTAAGTTGCCGAAATATCTAAATAACAAACATGTAAGAAGGTGGAAATATAAAACTTTCCAATTGACGTTGGTTGCAGATCAAATGCAGACTTTGACATTAGTTAATAAATAGATATTTGTACAGTATTTGAAAGTATTTTGATTGTAATTACAGCCATTTGGATCCAAAACACATTATTCTTTCATGCCATTGATTGGCATGTTCTTAGTTTTGAGTGTTTTGTGAAAGCTAACGATCTTTGGTGTGTCCACCCTGCTGCTAGCAGTGGCATATGAGTGTGAAGTGCAGAGAAGAATAGCAGGTGGGGCATGCGCATAGATAAGCAGCATCTCTGCATTGTTATAGTGGGACCTACAGAAACAGAATAGCAAACACATACTGTGTGTTGCGCTGTAAATAATTTAGTAGGAAGCTGTCCACCGCTTTTGCTTGTTCGGCTTGCTGACAGCCATGTTTAATAATAATCTTATTTACTGACCCCAGAACATATAAAGTATAGCTTTAGCAAAGACCTGGACATTAAAATCATCAGTAGAATAAAAGTTTGCTTTGTGCAGTGTTGTGTTTGTGTTCAAATTTGAACTTAAAAATCAAATGCACTGCACCTTAATCTTGAGGCCAACAACTCAGGTTTTTACAGTTTGGCACTCTTTGCTCAATCTTTAAATTTAGGAATAAACAAGTACTCAGAGTTCAAAGTAAAACTAATACTGTAATGGGCCTCTCCAATGATATTAGCATTGCATGTATTGGGACCTCTGTCTTTTAAAAGACAAATTTGTCTTCTATGAAAAAAGATTGTGACCAAAAAGACTGTGAGACTATGAATTTATTTTCCCTAAGAAATGGACAGGTGTATTAATCAGAATTATGGGAACAGTTGATAGGCATAGAATATAACTTTGATCCATAAAGACGAGTTGACATTTTTACACACCAGACTCATAATTTATTAAAGAAATGTTAAATTTAACATAAGTCCATTATATGAATAAAACTAAATAAGTTATTATATCAATATCTAATTTCTAACCTTATATCATTTTCATTGCCATGCATATCCCATGAATTATTTCTCAAAGGACAAAATATTCCTTTGGAGTCAGAATGAATCCTTAGGATTACATTTAAAATATTTGTATTTCACTCTGTGTAAGATGGAGAACTCGGGATGACAAGGACATTTCACAATTTTGCAAGGTCTTTCATTCAAATTGAGTGAACCTTTAAGCTAACATTGTGAACAGAACTTGAAAAATAAATATAATTTAAAATGTAAGTCACACAGTTTTGAATGCTAGACTCATTTTTGTCAACAATAAAAACTGCATTTGGAAACTTGCATGAACAGATTTCAAGCAAAATAAATTTGCTTGAAATTGTATTGCTGGCCAATAAAGGCAGAGCGCTTTTTAGTGGTGACATTATAGACCTGACTTAACAGTTGCTGACCATGACAGTCAACATACAGTGCCAAAAAACCTTGTGTGTGTGTGTATATATATATATATATATATATATATATATATATATATATATATATAATTGCCAAAACATTTTAGAGTTTTTTCCTATATCCTCAATATGACTTTTCATCTTGTTAAACATTTGTAATATCCCTTTAACTGAAAAAGTACTATTCCATCAGTATGACAATATCAAAATATCAAATTGACACACTCATGTATGTTAACTCTCAATCTTTCACTGTGCAATGGCTGTCTTTAGGTCTCTATTTCAATCCAGTTAATTTCAAACCTGTAACAAAGCTGCATATTTACTTTGCATGACATGAAATGGTCTTGAAAACCTGTATATAAAAAAAGCACTTTTCATAAATATTAAATTACCTTTAGTTCAGTCAGGAAACTCTATGGCACAAGCTGATAGGTTCTTACAAAGTAATATCAGTAGCCAATCAACTCATTCTAATTCAACTACGTCAAACATTTAAACAAGCCTTACCTCGTGTTACCGGCAAGCTGGACTTACTGCACAAGATATGAGAGTTTTACCCTTGTTTACCCTCCTCCCCCCCAGCATCACTTGTCTACATCTGCTTCTTGGGATCTCATGCATGTTTTGTTCAGCCACAGCAGCATGTGTTGCATGCTTGTTGTAGCATGTCTGTGTATGTCTTAGCAGTAGCAAGTCTTTGAATTTGCTCTGCAGCAGTAGTTGCAGCAGCGGCAGAAGCGCAAGCAGATCTAGTCTGCCAAGACCAAACCTACTAACTGCCAAGACCAAACCTACTTACTGCCATAATCATTAATTAAAATATTTTAATAATTCATTCTGTGAGTTGTCATGACTGAACTACATTCAGATTCTAACAGTCTCCATGCTGTGTTAAAATCAGTTTGTTGGATATTATCATAATTAAAGACATTTCTGTTGTTTTTGAAAAGGTTTTAGCCATTTTAATTTAGCCTCAGTCTCTTTTTTTTAATTATCTGTAAATGTAAGTAAGTATGTGTGGACACAATTAATTTAAGAGTATTAGACACTATGTCTGTTGCATGTTACCATGTGATGTTTCCCGTAATGGAACTGAGGCACTGATGTAGACCAAAAGGAGAAAGTGAGGGAATGATGGACATGACAGTGTCTATTAATTGTAATATGAATTATAGCAGTCCTCTTTTTAAGCTACAGGTCACCATGTGCACATCTGATCTTGTCAGACACAGAGACTCATTTCCATTAAGTGTGGCCCGCACACAAGACTGTGGTGAACAAAGGTTTAAATCCATTTAACTTCTCAGCTCTATTTTAGAAACAGCAATTCCAGCTCCGTCATGAGCCAAGCAGAATGACAGAAAACACTGCCTATCTGAATTAAAGATAATAAAGATCATTCTGTGGCTACAAGCAATAGACTGTGATGATCTCCTCCATTCTGTCTTGTCTTTTTTTTGCCATGAGAGAACATTGTGTTAGAGCAATTAATGAATGTCTCAATTTAGACCTATGTTCTGCTACCCTTGGGCATTTATTTCCAAAGTTTGTGTTTAATCCCGAATCTCAACCATGATGCTTGTGACAGGTAATTTCCGTAATGCTGCTGACAGAGATGGATTACATGGAGGCCTATTTGATCCTATGCTTTTGTGTGCCAGTGATAAGACCAGGTAAGGGTTATCTTAGTATGAGTGCTGGCACGGTACAGCTACCTAATAAGTCCCGGGATAATACAGTGTGTGCATTGAGGGAGCAGTCGTCTGACGACAAGAGCAGTAGCTTCTCCTGAATAGAAAGAAAGGAAGCATGCAAAGAAAAGAATAAACAAGCTTGGGTTGCATGTATTGGTCAGAACAACACTGGAAATATGCAATGGCTGCGTGTGAAACCTTAAAGGGATAGTTTTCCCAAAAATGAATATCTCTCATCATTTACTCAGCTTCATGCCATCCTAGATGTGTATGACTTACTTTCTTCTGCTGAACACAAACAAAGATTTTTAGAAGAATATTTCAGCTCTATAGGTCCTTACAATGCAAGTGAATGAGTACCAACATTTTGAAGTTTTAAAAAGCACATAAAGGCAGCAGAAAAGTAAATGATACAACTTCAGTGGTTAAATCTTCAGAAGCGATATGATGGGTGTGGGTGTGAAACAGATAAATATTGATGTCCTTTTTCTATAAATTCTCCTTCCTTCACAGTAGGTGACCATATTCGCATAGAATTTGAATCACAACAAACAAAAGAAGAAGAATGTGAAAGTAAAAGTTGAGATTGATAGTAAAAAAGGACTTAAATATTGATCTATTTCTTACCCACACTTATCATATCGCTTCAGAAAACATATTAAACCACTGGAGTCTTATGGATGTTTATGTTGCCTTTGTGTCAAAATTTTGGTCACCATTCACTTGCATTGTATGGACCAACAGAGCTGAGATATGCTTCTAAAAATCTTCATTTTTGTTAAGCAGAAGAAAGTAATACTCATCTGATGGCATTAGGGTGAGGAAATGATGAGAGAATTTTTATTTTTGGGTGAACTATTCCCATAAGAATGCTGCGTTGGCAGGCAGTATGCTATGGAAGTAGGAAGGCATCAACGCATGTCCAAATCCAATGCTTCATGTGGTTGGTTTTTGAAGGCAGCATGGCTGTGTCCTTTTCTGGCTTTGATGACTTGTGCGTGCGATTCGGGAATTGATGGCAATAATTAAAATGGTGTTTAGAGTGTTTAAAAGAAGCAAATTAATTGATAATTATCCATTTTTCAAATGTATTTATTTTTTGGTCCAACTTATGATTCCATTTCTACTGAGAAATAAGCATTTGTAGTTTTCTGAACGACAAGTGGACTTGTGCTGGAATATGTCATTTCTCTGCTAATAGCATCACCAAATCGGAATTGCACAAATAATTATTGGTTTTATAAAGGTTTCTGAAAAACTCTGTTAGGTTAGCTGGGGTTTGGCTGCTACCAAAGACTTCTCCTAGCAACCCAATTGATAAACAATGCTGCAATGCTAGCATTAGTGCAACAGGTGTACTATTATTAAAAGAGAGTAAAATTGACCATGTTTTGTATACCTGTCTCTGCAAACATTTGAAAAACAAGTTTTAATATAATGTAATGTAGAAACTTTGACTAATTTATCTATATTATTTAATGAAATGTAATGTTTTACACTTAATTTATATCTCCCTGGGTGCCGACATGTTTGTGTGATGTCACACACCTGCATCTCAGCGAAGTCAGTGTTTAATATTTCTGCATTCATTTCTGAGTTGGAAATCTGACTTCAAGTCGGGTTCCATTGCACTTTTCCAAGTTGGAAGTTGGAAAATCTGACTTTCTGAGTTGAATGGAATTCAGCATTAGATCCATCTGATTGACTGGGATGATGTCTAGGTATTCGCTTTTCTTTTAAATTGGAATCTGTGATGGAACTGTTGGAATATTAATGCTTTTCTGAGTCGTTTAGCAATTATGGAGCTAAGGCAAAGCAACATGAGTCCCATTGTGGACCTCCTGTAGTGTTCTATCATCTCTGTGGTGCATTTAATAATTGGTACTCATTTTCATTCCTGCCACCCTAGTAGTTCAGCAGCTGGGTAATTACTGCAAGGCAGCTTTAAGACTATGCATGTCAGAGCATAGTGTGTATGTGTGTGTGTATATGTGTGTGTGTGTGTGTGTGCGTTCCTCAACATGTTTGCCAAATAGTTTTACCCTTTGCTTCTCATGTAACTTTTCACATTGCTCTCAAAACTACATTTCACAATTAATTTAGTAACACCTGGCATTATTTGTAACACACAGTATTGTGTTACATCACATAAATATAAGAATGGCATCCCTCAAGAAAATGCTGGCACTCAAGAAGTGAATTTATCTCTGTCCAAGAGGAGCTTGATCCCATTTGCCCCAGACAACAGAGGGCTGAAATTTGTGGTCAAGGCCTAAATAAGATAGGGACATGATGTCCAGGTGTAATCTATGGGGCACTAGTTCAACTTTTGCTCATTGTGCATGGCTTGAATAAGCTCTTCTCAGAATCAGACTTAAACTTCTATATATGCAGCATGGGAACAGGGGGATGTTTCTTATACACCAGGATGCACTGTGGGAAGACTGCAAGCTGGTGGAGGGAGTGAGATGCTCTGGGCAATGTTCTGCTGAAACACTGGGTCCGGCCATTCATGTGGATGTCAACGTGTCACCTACCTAAACATCGTTGCAGACCAGGTACACCCCTTCATAGCAATGGTATTCCCCGATGGCAGTCACCTCTTTCAGCAGGATAATGCCACACTGCACACATGATATGGGAATGGTTTGAGGAACATGATGAAGAGTTCATGGTGTTGCCCTGGCCTCCAAATTCCCTAGATCTCAATACCATTTAACATATGTGGGACGTGCTGGACCAACAAGTTTAATCCACGGCGTGTATATTAATTTAATTACAAAACAAAAATTTTATTTAAAAAAAAAAAAAGGTTTTTGACATGAATGTCTTGGACCGAATAATTAAGAAAATAAGTCACTAAGTGCCCAGCATATTGATGGGAACTCCTTCAATACTGTTTAAAAAGCATCCCAGGGTGATTCCTCAAGAAGCTGGTTGATAAAATGCCAAGAGTACATTTCTGCAAAATCTAAGCAAAGGGTGACTACTTTGAAGATGCTAAAATATAACATAGTTTTGATTTATTTTGGATTTTGTTTTTGTCACAACATAATTCACATATTTCCATTTCTATAATGTATATAATGTATTAATAATAATAAATAATGAGTATGTGACCCTAAACGTATAATATATATATATATATATATATATATATATATATATATATATATATATTAGTACAAACACTAGTTTTTGTAACTAGTTGTCACGATTCACTGTTGTCTTTTGTTTTTGTGCTTTTATGTTGAAGTTTAGTTTAGTTCCTGTTTGGTTTTTGTAGTCCTTTGTAGTTTCTTTTTATGATTGGTGTTCCCCTGATTGTTCTCCTTCCCTGATTGTTCCCCCAGGTGTCCCTCATTCCCTTGTTTGTTCCTTTTTGTATTTAAACCCTGGTTGTCTGTTCATTCTTGGTCGGTCGTTCTGTAACGATGTGGACGAAGACAGAGGCAGACGACGAGGAGGTGGGATCCAAGTGCAGTTCTTTATTTAAATCAAAGTGCAAGTAAACAGACAGGAACAAAAGAAACTACCACGATGGGTAAACAAAAACTTAAACACGAACACATTTAAGGGCACACGAAACGGGAAAACATGACTGAAATGAACACGGGAAGACAGGCAACGGGGAAAACATCAAAACAGTTGAAAACATCCAGAACATTAACATGCAATGAAAACAATGACCGACAGAGAATGAACAGACAACCAGTGTTTAAATACAAAAAGGAACAAACAAGGGAATGAGGGACACCTGGGGGAACAATCAGGGAAGGAGAACAATCAGGGGAACACCAATCATAAAAAGAAACTACAAAGGACTACAAAAACCAAACAGGAAACAGGAACTAAACTTCAACATAAAAGCACAAAAACAAAAGACAACAGTGAATCGTGACACTAGTAAGGTAATTTAAGATCATATACTGTGATTGGACATCAATACATTTTTCACCTTTCTTTTTGCTAATGGATTTTGAGTGTCTTTTAGTAAGTATCACTATGTTAACATGCTTGGTGTAAGGCAAAATCTAGCAGAAATATATTTGGAACTAGATTGCTTCAGTCAGTGGTTGATGTCCGTAATGCTATGCATCAAAATTTCATTCTGTCAAATCTCATAAAACTGAAGCCATATTTTGCTGGTATGTTTGCCTGTACACACAAAAAATAACAGAAGAAACCGTACCATCTGTCTTCCTTTTACCAAGACAGACTGGCTCAGGAGTTCAGCGTAAACATCAGACATTTTGATATAATTTGACAGCTGCTGGGTTAGCTGGCATTTGAATTACAGGTGCCATGGCGAGTTGGTTTGAGCTGAGGGTGTATGAATGAGCAGGGTGTGTCTCAAAGCATCAGCTGATGATTACAGGGAGTGGTCTCTAGAGACAAGTATTCCTGCGATTGTTCCCTACCTCACGCTGCCTCTTAAATGATGGTGAGTCCCACCGGAGGGCCTTCGCTCTTTTGCAATCTACATAAGGAAGTGGGAAGCTAATTAATGATATGCTAATGGCTTCAACACGACGTCCCTTTGCAAGACTTTCTCGATATTGATGTACTCGGACCGGCATTATTTTACACTGTGGAAAAAGATGTTGGTGTAACTAAATCACTTAAAAATGCTTCTTTTGTTTTTGAGACTATAGCCTTTTTAAAAAACAATCAAATAGGGAAAAAAGCAGAGCCTTTTGTTTATTTTGATTGAATGTTTTTATTAAAGGGGCACTTTTTTTTTTCTAAAAAAAAGTTTTACGTATAAAATAATGAATAGTAATCATGTAACATGAGGTGAAGACTCCAGTGTCATCAGAAGCTAATAAAAGCTGTTTTATTTTACATAGAGCTGGTTGCATCATGGGGGCCACCATGTTAAGATACATAACATGACTAGCCAAATACTACCTGTAGGGAGAGGTATTATCAGACACATTTGCTTTCAGAATGGCATCGGTAACTGCAAATGACTGTTTTAAAAGAGTGATGCTGCATCGACACTGCTAGATGTCAGTTTGCAGTTGCACGTCCAAGATGACTGCTTTATCAGCCAGCAAAACATAAACAAAAAATTACTGAGTGCACCTTTAAAACTGCACTTTTTAAAAAAAAAAATCCATTCACTAATTATATAATATTCACATAAAGGTACAAACATGCAAATCCATGCAGCAACCCTTTTACATAATTTATCTCACAGGTGGAAAGGTTTTTCATTACTGGTGTGAATCTTCCTTTATGCCATGTGTCTTTTTGGGATTTTTTGTGGTTTGCTCAAATCAAGACAGTGCTAAGCTCAGCGGCACAGGAATTTCAGAGCTCCACATATTAAGCCATTAATTAATGTACTCCTGTCCATGCGTCTCAGCCGGATCCGTGGTGGAGGAGGCCTGCACGTCAGGTCTGATGGATCGTGATCCTTCAGCTCTGAGGCTTTTCCTGTTGGTCGGTGCTGAACCGTTACTGCATGTGACAGCCCCTGGTCCTGTCAGAACGAATCGGCCCCTCCTCACAGGCTCTGCAGCAAAGGAAAGTGACACATTAATGGAAGCTAAAGCACTCTAATGGCAGTGCCTGGTGAAAGCACGGGGAAGACATCCACAGCGTTTGCCCCAGCTCTCTGAGATGTCGCTCCGAATCGCCGTCTGGGCATAAAGAGCACCCACCCTCGCCCAGCCCTGTCCACAACCCTACCTCTGTCCCTCTTTGTAGAAACATCCTTCTCATCCACAGCTTTGCCACAATGCTTAGTCCGCTCTCTATCATTCTTTTTTTATATTGCCAGTATATCTGGTCTGGACCTTTGGGGTTTTGATTATGAGCCGAAGAACTAATTGGTAGAAAAACATTTCAGCATCCCACAAACATCTAATTAGCACGCTACCAATGGCCTCCGTCTTTTCTGAGTTTTTGTATTCTACAGTATTTAAAGAATATTCAGTTTCCATGGTTTTCTTATATAGGCATAGTGGTGGTAAAAAAAGGGAAGAAACTAGAAAAAGAAGCAAAGGAACTGATTATTTTACATTTAGTTTCCACAGAGGTGATTAACAGTGAGATGGGATTTTTTTTTTTTTTTTTGCCAATTAAAAAGACAGTAAAGTCTTAATGCGTCGAAATGAGCACAGATCATTAGCTGCTGTCAAGCCAGAGCCGGGGGTGGACAGCTAGCATCTCTGCGGCTTCTTCTCTAGGTAACCAGCTGTGTGGAGGTGCTAAGGATCGCTTGGCTCGTCCCACCCAGTAATCAATTTGCAGGCCCCTAGCACAGACAGCAGTGGAGTAACAAACGACTCGCATTTCTGTTGCATCCAGACGCACACACTCATGTGCTAATGAAAGGCAGTCTCAGCTGCCATGCAATCTGCCTGCACTCCTCATTGCCCCTGAAGTCCCCGATGCATTGGGCCCATTGTCTCTGCGCCACAGTATTTTTGCCAGAGCCCCATCTGTTTCCATAATTACTGTCATGTAAACTGACTTTTCCAAATTGTGCAATGTGCAAAGTAAAAGAGTGGCAAGGAATCTCTGATTAGCCTCCAGGCGCTGATCGTCATCAATGCAGCCGTCTGCGTTTGGAAAAGTGTCACATATCGGGAGATAGTTTGAATTCCTGTGCAGACTGTGACTATGCAGACATGTCAGTCTGTCTCCCACCACCGAGTCAGCCTGCCGTGGCTTTGTGCCCTGCCACAGTCCCGCTGGCTGCTATTTCCAGCCTCGAATCTCAAAAATCTATCACTCCTATTCAGTTACAGTGTTTTTATTTTATTTTCCTATTGGAAATGATTGGGGAAGTTGCTTGCATTCTCCTGCACCTGGGAGAAACAAGCAATACTATTTACAATGAGTCTCACCCATCATTGCCCAAATGTCTGGCTCATCAGTCCCACTCAGCCCTGCAAGATAATGGCTGATTTTCTGTACAAAACCCATCACACTGTGGCTGAGAATGTTAGCCATCAAACTGACTTAGGATTAACATTAACCAAGCTGGGATGGTAATGAAAAATAACACTAACAATGACCAAACCGGCTCCCTGCAATCCACCTCCATGTGACTTCATCAATCTTCCCTCCACGTTCGGCACCTGCCGCAGTCCTGTCAACTTCCTGACACGGGGTGGAGGCAGCCAGTCCTTCCTTATTAGGCTGTCAGAGATGGTGATGCTCACATTGGGTGTGCAGGCTGAAATAGAGCCCGGGCCTGTAGCTCAGCACCCTGCAACTGAAATACACCCAACCTGATCCTAAATGACAATGTGGCAAGCACTGTCACAGCTCATTTACTCAGACACATAGAGGGATCTAAACATGCCAAAAAGTTGCGTTGCACCTCACGAAGCTGCTGTTGTTTGCTGCAAATATCTAAAGAGTGTATTTTTTTTTTCATGTCATATGTGTGTATACTTTTCTAAATTCTCAATGGTTTGTTATCTTTTTTTTGGTGTTTTACTCTCTAACAGGGACAACAAAAACGCAGGGCGTACGTGCTAGCACATTGTTTAGCAAGACACATATCTCCATCTTTGACTTTGGTTCTCTGTTGTCGTGTGTTTGAGAGCATGCTGTCTCATTAATAATTCAAATAACATAATGGAAACAACCAACCATACCCTTTAACAGGAGAGTCAATTTGTTGTTGTATGTTGTTGTAGCGTTCTTGTTTTAGAAACAGAATTCATGGGGAGGGATTTGTATTCTTGTTTGTCATATCTAACTGATAACGCCACAGCTGAATACTGAGTGTATATTGAAAATGAGCAACAGAAGAGCAAAATAAGTAATACGGATTAGCCACTGACAACAGGGTTTTTTTTCTCTTCAGGTGCATGTGTAGGCCTTTCTCATTAGCGTTGTCATGTTCTGTGGCACACAATAACATTTATTATACATAGCTCACTTCTTCTGTCAGTTACTGCAGCTATTAAAAATGGTCAGTGAAATTAAATCTAAACAGTAAAGGATGTAAATAACCATAAACTCTAATTTCCAGCTCAGAGTCTGAGATTACATTTTCTTCTCACCTTAAATGCTTTCTTCCTTATTCTGGGTTGGTTTCTATTATTGTTACCCTATTATATAAAAGCATAGAGTGAAGAAAACATTTAACTGTGCTAATACTCTATATTTAGGTCCATCTAAGTAGAATAAGTCCAAGTTTCTATTCAAAGTAGAATATTATTGTGCATAATTCATCAGTGCATGTTATTCTGAGGAAAATAATAATTGCTTTCATAAGCTTTCATTAAATTGTAATATCTTTCTCCACCTTTGAAATTACTTTTCTTTTTTTTTTTCTTTTTTGCTGATGTAATCAAGGCTGCGTGGGTGGTGAGAAATAATATTAACCAATAATATCATAGCCTACTCTGCGCAATTTAAACAAATCCCAATAGATAGAATCAAGTCCCGCGAAATATGCTGTTTCACTAGGAAATACATCACATTATGGAACTTGTTAATGCAATTTCATGTTGTTGTTTTTTTTTTGTTTTGTTTTTTTTTTATGTGAAATTTGAAAATACAGAATTTTAGAACCGAGGTAGAACAAACTGTTATCTAAGCTAATACGCTAATAACTTCAGCAGTCTTTCAGCATGGGTAAAATCGAAGTATTTGCTTATTTTATTATTAACAGAAATAGGATGTCTGTGATGCTTTAAACAATAGGCTGTTCTCCAGTGTAACTGCAAAAATCAAAAGAGGAATGGTCGATAAATTTGTCAATATGTCACTGTTTTAAGATTATTGTATCAGCCAAAAACTGTTCCCACTTGGCCGGTTAACAGATGCATAAACTCTCCATTGTCAATCAATATGCACAATTTGTCTTCAAATACTTTTTTTGTGAATTTCAAGGAATGTTTTATATATATACACACACACACACACACACACACACACACACACACACACATATACACACACACACATATATGTGTGTATGTACTCCCTGGCAGCCAAAAGTTTGGAATAATGTTCAGATTTTGCCGTTTCAGAAGGAAATTGGTACTTTAATTCATGAAAGTGGCATTCAACTGATCACAAAGTATAGTCAGGACATTACTGATGTAAAAAAAACTGCAGCATCACTATTTGAAAAAAGTGATTTTTTTTTTTTTTAATCAAATCTAGACAGGCCCCATTTCCAGTAACCATCACTCCAACACCTTATACTTGAGTAATCATGCTAAATTGCTAATTTGGTACAAGAAAATCACATGCATTTATATCAAACACAGTTGAAAGCTATTTGGTTTGTTAAATTAAGCTTAACATTGTCTTTGTGTTTGTTTTTGAGTTGCCACAGTATGCAATAGACTGACATGTCTTGAGGTCAATATTAGGTCAAAAAAAGAAACAGCTTTCTCTAGAAACTTCTAAATCAGATATTGTTTTCAGGAATGAAGGCTATACCATGCTTGAAATTGCCAAAAAACTGAAGATTTCATACAAAGGTGTACACTACAGTCTTCAAAGACAAAGGACAACTTGCTCCAACAAGGACGAAAAGAGATGTACCATCTCAGAAAGGCCAGATGTACAACTAAACAAGAGAATAAGTACATCAGAGTCTCTAGTTGAGAAACAGATGCCTCACATGTCCTCAGCTGACAGCTTCATTGAATTCTACCCACTCAACACCAGTTTCATGTACAACAGTAAAGAGAAGACTCAGGGGTTCATGCTAGGGTTGGGCAATGTCCCCTAAATTGGCAGTTGACGATGTTGACAGTAAAACATCGCGATGGACGATGATATCGTCGGTGGGGTGGGGTGGGATGGGGCGGGGGGGGGGCGTAGCGGGATTATATAATTTCATATAATTTTCAAAAATTATATTTAAAATGATAATTTCGTTATTTTACTAACCCAACTAATGACTCGTCGGCGCTTTATCAGTAGGTTGCACGACACGTGAAGCATTTTTTTTTTTTTTAGCTTTCACTTAAGAAGAGTTGTGCACTTTTTATTTTAATATATCTCTTTACATAAATACTATTTTCCACTTAAAAACTATAATTTCGTTATTTTACTCACTGATGAGCAAAAGGTTGAGGCAGAAATGACCATGTACCTGCAGGAAATGGCCATTGATGGGGAAGAGGACCCGCTGACTTGGTGAAAACGAACGACAAAATGTTTCCGTTCATGGCAAGATTAGCACGGAAATATCTGTGCATATGTGCTACCAGTACTCCATCTGAGCGGGTCTTCAGCACAGCGGGTAGTGTAGTTACTCCAATCCGCAGCTTATTAAAACCAGATAAAGTGAATATGTTGGTATTTCTGGCCAGAAACATCGAAATTTAAACCTGGTCTATGGTGAAAGATATTAGACTTCTTTACACATTTTTCGCCATCCGTTGTGGAGCTATTCGATTTTGCATATTATTTTTTTAAACGTTCATTTGTGTAGTTCATATGACCACTTTACAATATTTCAATAACATAATTTATTTTGTAGCCTGTGCTGAAGTTAATTGTGCTGCTAATTATAAGTGAAATGTTTAAGGCCGATTTTCGGTCTGAGTGTTGTTCCCATTTCATTTGTTGTTCTTCTATGTTTTAATAAATGTGTGTTATTCATATTCACCTTGTTTCTTTCATTTGATTTGACATTATGGATTTATGGCCAAGGACATTTTTCTTTAAAAGTATTAACCAGACAAAAGTTATTTGACGTTCGCTGGTCTGGGTTTATCTTAAACTGCCGCTTCAGTGTATACAAGAGCTATGTGACAATGAGCAAGATTTTCTGAGACACTACAACTACTAATAATTAATTAATAAAGGCTATTTTCTTGTAGCCTACAACATAAAATATTTTAATCTAAATGTACAGTGTAAGACATGTAAAAAAAAAGACAAGAAGCTAACAATGTCAAGATCAATATTTGTGTAGCCTGCCTGACACGGTATTTTCACAGACTAACACGTCACGTCTCTGGCATAAACTACAGTATTTAAAATAGCATTTAGGTTAACTATAGAAGAGACTTGGATTAGTGAGTCACACTAGCAAGACTCGCAAAAGGGGGCGTGGCATCACGATGGTGGCTCTACATCGTGATGTTGGTCAGCCATCACGATGGACGATGATATCGTCCATCGGCACAACCCTAGTTCATGCCTAATGGGAAGAGGTGCAAAGAAAAAGCAACTTCTGAAACAGAAAAACAAAAAAGAAAAGGTTAGAGTTGGCAAAGAAAGACACAGACATTGGACAACAGATACTTGGAAAAGAGTGTTACTGATCTTAACCCCACTGAGCTTTTGTGGGATCAGCTAGACTGTAAGATGTGTGAGAATTGCCCGACAAGACAGCCACATCTATGGCAAGTGCTAAAGGAAACGTGTGGGGTGAAATGTCACCTGAGTATGTGGACAAACTGACAGCTAGAATGCCAAGGATCTGCAAAGCTGTCATTGATGCCCGTGGAGGAAATTTTTTGAAGAGAACCTTTTATTCAAATTGTAATTGTAATTTTTCTTGTCCTGACTATATATTGTGATCAGTTGTATGCCAGTTTGGTGAATAAAAGTACCAATTTCTTTCCTTAAGAGCAAAATCTGTAAATTATTCCAAACTTTTGGCCACCAGTGTATGTGTATGTGTGTTTATATATATATATATATATATATATATATATATATATATATATATATAATATGCACATTATATTGGCAGTCAGCCACTGAAGAAGAGCTTTACATCCAGGTTGCTTCCGTTCACCCTCACTCTCTCCCTCTCTGCCCATCACAGACAGGCCAATAACACAATGTACACAAGAAATCTGAGAGTGAGGCATCACTGACAAACAAAGAGATAAACGAGGTTTCTCTCTCAATATGCAGTCCCTGCTTATTTATTCAGTAAAACCAAAGACAACAGACACACTGTAAAGGGCAGCCATGCCTCACACATGTCAAAGGCACAGTGACATGCAGAGAAATAAACACTACTATCTGCAATGAAACGCGAAGAGAATGCTCTTTTGTTTCTTTATAAGCACAAAAAAAGATGCACTGGTGAATGGTGCAGCTAATATATTGTAATCAGAAACATTAAGACAGGGGGAGAAAAGAAACCGTAGGAATGCGGTGAAGAAAGTCTGAAGAGATGGTGAGGACATGTCTATGGGTGGAGGGGGGAGGGGGGAGACAGTCTTGCATTGAGGCTATGAGTGGGGTGGAGAAGGAGAGAGTAAAATGGAGCAAAGCAGTCTGCTGCCCTCTCCATAATACATGTGTCCCTGCTCCAAAGAAGACAGTTTTAATTACGGACCCTTTTTAAGTAACAAGGATATGGAATCTTGCTATGGATTTGCGAGTGACCATGAGTTGTAAAGCACTAGAAAGAGGGAGGGGGAAAAAGATAGGTGAGATTAAAGAAAAAGAACATGAATAATTCAAATAATTTTCCCCCTGCTGTATATCTTTGCAGTTTGCGCTCAGACCTTGGTCGGCTCATCTGTTGAATTTCAGTTGTATTTAACAGCTGTTAATGAATCTATAATAAAAGCCTCGCTGCTGATAGGGAGGTGAGGCCAGAGTGAATATAAGAGAAGCTCATGGAACAATAAGTGCAAACATTTGTGTGGTTTAGTGAATTACAGTATTTAGTGCCTCACATTTGCCCTGTACATGTGAATGTTCTTTTATGACTCAGATAAGCAAATAAAACTGATATTTGTATGTCTTACGCCCTTATATGTCTCTCTTTCGGTCTGCTTAACCTTGGAGTGAGGCTTCCTCTTCAGTTTTAATATGTAGTAATATGACTTATCCAAAATAATTTTTTCTAATTGTTGTTGCATTTTAAAAGGTGGTATATTTCTTCAGTCTCAAACTGACAATACAAATGCATGCCATATTTTTTTGAGTGCTAATAATTTTTAAGAGTGCTAAAAGCATTAGCCTATGTAAACTTTATATAATGAGCATTATATTGGACAGGTCGTACTTACCGCACACTATTTAAATGGCATATAGATGTAATTGCAGTTTGTTTACGTGCTGAGATGTATCTAAATAGCCATACTGTAGGTTAAGTTGTGCGCGCACCATTTACGTGGCGCGTGCAGAGATTTCATAATAATACATTATCGGGACGATTCAGTTTCATGCAAAAGAAAAAAAATTTGAGATTCCCCACCACACCCCGGTTAAAAATGAATGTGTGATTTAGGACTGTCTCCCGCCCCGCATCTCTTTCCCCCTCCGAGATTCAGATGCTGCTCAATGAAACAGACGGTGCGCGCGGACGCGTCTGACAGCAACTGGAAAACAGACGCACGCGGCGCTCAACTTGAATACGTTCAGTCATCAATTCTCTTACCTCTTTCCCACGGCTCCGTTTATTTAGAAGACCAGAGAGCGGGAACACGGGCTGACTATAGTTCGGTGTGTGATTACAAGGGCTTCGCTGAGAAAGAAAAGAAAAACACCCAGTAGTGTAAAAAAAAAGCGCTATATAAATATAACATTCACTCATTCACACGCGCGTGTTGTGTACATTCTCTTCACACACACTCCGCGCGGTGCTTCGAAGCATTATAACCGAAACCGGTCCAGCTCAAGCAGTCTCAACAAACGCGTGAAACTCGACGGACAGGACAGGACGGAACAAGCGGACAAATCAAACACGATGCAGCATCCCTTGACGGGCGGAACGTGCGTAGCCCTGCCGAACGTGGACATGTGTCCGCAGCTCTCCTGTGCCTTGACTTTCATGTACTTACAGCAGGTGAGTGAGTGCGCCACAGTCCCACTCTGAACCCGCGAAACGCGGCGTGTGTTTGCGTGGGTGTGTGCACGAGTGTAAGTGGACAGTCAGTTTGTTAAGAGAGGGATTTTTTTCGTGGCTGTGTTGTTGTGCAACCTTTACGAATTATCTGTGTATATTTAGGATACTACTTTTTATTTAATAATCTGCGATGTCTTCTCTTTTTTAATAAGCTTTAAAAGTAGTTTATAAATAACCTCACATCCTAATCTTGTTTAAAAGAGCGTGAGCTGATTTTTCACTTCTCGGGAGAGGTAAAATACTACATTTCGTTTGCTTTTGCTGGGTGATGAATAATTCTGCTGACTCTTCGAACTTGTCTACATGATATCCCCATGTGCTCAGCATATTGTGTGTGTATGTTGTCTTGAGCATGTTCTGTGTTGTTTGTTTTTAATTCTAATTGTAGAGATTCCTCTATGCTTGTTAATAATTATACGTAGTAGGCTACATCATAATCACTTATTAGATATTATTTAAATTATTTTCACCATTAACCTGGATCGTACTCGAAAATGTAAAAAAAAAAAAACAACAAAAAAAGTAGACTTCTAAAAAGCATTAATCTGCTCCAGTTTTGTGGAGTCTTTAATGTTAGTCCCCTGGGCATCATTTCATCCCCTGATTGTCTGATACACACTTGATTGTCAACAGTGCCTTTTCCAAACAGTGAATCAGCTCCTAGAGTGATGACAATTCAAGGGGATTTATCAAATCAAAAGGTAATCTATGGTATTGATCAGTCATCAGGTCCTTGTGCCAGTGCATGTCTTTCTCCAGACTTGACGTGACGGAGATCAGTGATCTCATTTAACTTTCATCTGTCGTATCGAGCCACCATTAACCTTCAGTGACACCTCTAACCTTTGTCTTATCCAGTAGAAATTGCATTCCATGTCACTTTAATTGCAAATGCATCTGAGTGATAAATGTATATTTTTTTCTAACAAAGAGACAGCTTTCATTACTCCAATTAAGGCAGAATGTGTCAGTCCTTCATTTCTATTTGAGTGCAAATACTACAATAAATGTATGAGACCCATGTAGTCACATTGCGTTGTATATGAGGATTTCTGTATTATTATTGTTATTGTTTAACTTTTTTTGTTGATGTTTTTTTATTGCTGGTTTTTGTTTATATTAAGTAGTTTTGTGCAGGGCAATACAGGGGCTTATTCAGGGCATTTTTTGGGGGGGGTGGGCAGGGCATCCTATAAACATTATGATTGAGTTACATTTATATTATATTTATTTTTTGATTCTCAAAAGTACCTGAACAATCATGTGTGTGTGTGTGTGCGTGCATGTGCGCGTGTGTGTGTGCTTGTTTGTGTGCTTGTGTGCGTGTGTTGAGTGAACTGGGAATCTGGGTCTTTGAGACTATTTATAGCTGAGATGCAAGACATTTTGAATACATCTCACTACAGCTGGGGACTCATTCAGGACTATGCACAGGCAATGTTACTATGCTTTATTTTTTCTCTATGTTCTTTCTTTACATGTGGATCATGTGTATATACTGTAGCATGCTTAACAGTGTTCTCTAGGAATACCTTGCATTTTCTTTTAAGTTGGTGTGGTTAAGGAATGTATACATCTCTTAAAGGCAAATGGCAAGCCTAAAAATGTCTAACCAGTATGACTTTTTTTCTTTTGTGTAACACAAAAAGAGATGATTGGCAGAATGCTAGCCTCAGTCACCATTCACTTTCAATGAAAGTGAAGAGACTGTCATTCTGCTTTTTATGCTCCATGGAAGAAAGGAAATATTATGGGTTTGAAACTACAATCGACTGAATTTTCATTTTTGGGTGAACTATACTATTAAGGGACGTTTACATGCATTGGCTTCATTATTTGTATCAATGTAAACTAATTACTCTTATTATATTAGACCATCTCTTGAAGACAAATGACATTTTAACGTTGAACTTATAGTCATTTAATTAATTGCTTCTATTAAAAGTCACTTCAGTGGCTGCATGAAAAGCATACATTATCTCTTGTTAAATGCATGATTTTACCAGCACATTTTAGCAATATTATATGTATGTTTGCGTTCACCCTCAGGACTTGGGTGTTTTTTACAGTGTTTGTTGCAGGGCAGGTTTAAGCAGCTGCCATTTAGACCTTACCTGACCCTTTAATGCCGTAGGCATCTTGCACCCGTTCCTATCTCCCTCCTGCCCAGGACCCTGGCCTGACCTGGAGTGGGTGGTGTGGGAGGTGTGGTCGCCTGGACTTCACGGCTAAAATCAATCCGCTCTCTCCTTGGCCCATAGTCACATGGCTATAGCTATCTTTCAGCAGATCTGTACATCCCCAATCTCTCTCTCTCTCTCTCTCTCTCTCTCTCTCTCCCTCCCATCTGTGCTGACTATGCGCAACTGCTCCTCTCTCCTTGCTTTCCATTACATCTGCTCAGTGCTGTTCATTTATTTAAGTACCCAGCACACCCATACACCATCACATTTCCTGGACACTTCTGCCTTTCTCTGGTTATTTCTCAAAATGCTTGTTAATCAAAGGAAATAATAAAATAAAAAGGGCGAGGCAGGCCGGGTGACGTTGAGTAGTAGGGTATTTTTTTAATTGTTTGATGCAAAATTAAATTCAACCAATTTTGTTGCTGGTCTGTCTATTTTATTTATATATGATTATGATTTATTTATTTAATTGCATCATAGCATTGCATTTTTTTACCTTATACTGTACCTTTAAAAACATATTGTATTTGAGTAGTTGACATTAAATATTTTGATAATGTTGGTATGATGTACTCCACCTAAACTATTTTGAACAGTCTTTGATTATTATTATTATTCATGCAGGTTTTACCTCATATTAATTGAGACTATATGGACTATTTGTACTTATATATAGTAACAAAAATATAATTTGTCACAATGCAGGACCATTTAAAAAGTGAAGACACAAAATGTGATTAAAAAATGATGAAAAGAATGAAATTGTGACCAGTTACAAAAGTCACATTTGTTTATAGATTCATGTCAACTTTAACCTTTAATCATGATGTTGATTAAAAAGAAAATGTCAATGATTGTACTGTACAGATATTGTACTTATTTAAAAGGAAAACGTTTCTCAATTTAAAGATTTGTTTTTATTTATTGATTTTATGGTTATTCTATTCTATTTAACATTTGTTGTTTATTTTTCCCCTCATTAAAAGTAGTGTACTGTTTTTAATTTTAAAGAGAGATATTTTGCCCAAAATCTTATATCAATTGCAATTCCCTTTAAAAGTATCTTAAATGTCACAAATTAATTAGAGGTTATTAAGAGCTCAGTCTTCAAAGTGAAACTGCTGTTTCAACAGAAGCTCTCTTTAGGGCAAATATGCAGAGAATGAGATATGCATGTTCAAACAAAGACATTGACTTTAACACTTATCTTTCATTAGAAAAGATTCCAGTGTTTGTTTGTGTTTTTATGTGTTTGTTTGAAATGCTTAAATCAAGATGCATTAAAAGATAAAGAAATTTTAATGTGTATTGTTCTCATGGGTTTGAAATCTAAATCCTTGGCTCTTTTGTTTAGTGCTTCATTTATTATATCCTTTTTTGCATCTAGCAGCACTCAGTGAGTCGCTGAAATGAGAGATTGGTCATGTCATCAGGTTCTGATGAGTTTTCAAACCCTTCAGTAAGCATTGACAGCCAGGTAAAGGCCAGGGCTATTGCGCCATGACTCTAAATTATCACATCCTTTTGTCTGCTTGTTTGCATGCTCTTAGTGGAAGTTGGTTATTGCTTGAATGCAAACAAGAGGGTAGTGAATGTCCTAGGTCATGTGTGCATGTTGTGCAGTGGTGCATGGCCCTCTGGGAGAGCAAAATAGAGCGAAAGGGAGAGAAAAAAAGGAAGAGAGAAAGAAAGAGAAATTGGTGAGGGATGGAGGGGGGGGGTGTGCGTCTATGGAAATGGGGGCGGAAACCATCTGCCGAGCCTTGCTGGGTACATGTGCTCCTGTTTGTGTGTGTGTAGAAGAGTGATTAGGCTCACACATTCATAATAATGTCTGTTTGCTTTTGCAGCTGTTGCGCAATTTAGCAATTCCCTTTTTTTGCGTGTCTGCATTGCAAAAGTGGCCTCTGTTCGCTGTGAACATTTTACAGTTCATTTGAAGCATCTTTATAGTTGCTGTGGTTTTGATGTATTTCAGGGGGACTGCTGCATGTGATCCAGTGTTTTCAGGAGATCATAAGAAGTGCTTTTGGTATTAGGGCTGACCGGTATATGGAAAATAAACTGTATATGCAATGCATTCAAGTATTCAGACCCCTTAATTTTTTCATATTTTGTTTTTATTTTTTTTATAGCTTTGCAAATGTATTAAAATGAAAAAACTCACACTACATAAGTATTCAGATCCTTAACTCAGTACTTAGTTTAAGAACGTTTGGCAGCGATTACAGCCTCAAGTCTTTTGGGATATAATGTGACAAGCTTTGCACACCTGGATTTGGGGATTTTCTGCCATTGTTCTCTTCAGATCCTCTCAGGCTCTTTCAGGTTGGATAGGGACTCTTGGTGGATCTTTCCAAAGATGTTTGATTGGGTTCAAGTACGGGCTCTAGTTGGGCCACTCAAGGACATTCACAGAGGTGTCCCTAAACCACTCTTATGTAGTTTTGGCTGTGTGCTTAGGGTCATTGTTCTGTTGGAAGGTGAGGTCCTGAGCACTCTGGACCAGGTTTTCATTAAGGATAGCTCTATATTTTGCTGCATTCAGCTTTCCTTCTACCATGACCAGTCCCTGCCACTGACCCCCCACACACACACACACAGCACGATGCTACCACCACCATGCTTCAATGTAGGGATGTTTTTTTGCAGGTGATGAGCGGTGCCTGGTTTCCTCCAGACATGATGCTTGGAATTGAGGCCAAACAGTTCAATTTACGTTTCATCAGACCAGAGAGTCTTGTTTCTCACAGTCTGAGAGTCCTTTAGGTGCTTTTTTGCAAATTCCAAGCGGGCTTTCATGTGTCTTGCACTGTGGAGAGGCTTCCGTCTGGCCAATTTGCCATAAAGCCCAGATCTCCCATCTCCACACATGATCTCTGGAGTGCAAACAGAGTGACCATCGGGTTCTTGGTCACCTCTCTTACCAAGACCCTTCTCCCCCGATTGCTCAGTTTGGCCAGGTGGCCAGTTCTAGTAAGAGTCCTGGTTGTTCCAAACTTCCATTTAAGAATTATGGAGGCCATTGTGCTCTTGGGTACCTGCAATGCAGCCACATTTTTTTGGAGCCTTCCCCAGATCTGTGCCTCAACATAATCCTGTCTCTGAGCTCTGCAGGCAGTTTCTTTGACCTCATGACTTGGTTTTGCTCAGATATGCATTTTCAGCTGTGAGACCTTATATAGACAGGTTTGTGCCTTTCCAAATCATATCCAATCAATTGAATTTGCCAATCAAAGTGTAGAAACATTTCAAAATGATCCAGAGAAATAGGATGCACCTGAGAAAAATTTCAAGTGTCATAGCAAAGGGTCTGAATACTTATGTCAATATGATATTTAATTTTTTTTCTTTTTAATATATTTGCAAAGTCATAAAAAATATGTTTTTTGCCTTGTCATTTTGGGGTATGGAATGTAGATCAATGTGAAAAAATGTATTAAAGCATTTTAGCATAAACTGCATCAATCATACAAATGTGAAATAAATTAAGGTATTTGAATACTTTCTGAATGGACTCAGTCTCTCTCTCTCTCTCTCTCTCTCTCTCTCTCTCTCTCTCTCTCTCTCTCTCTCTCTCTCTCTCTATATATATATATATATATATATATATATATATATATATATATTGATAGAAATATGTCAACATGTAGATATATACACTCACCTAAAGGATTATTTGACCCCCTTTCGCCTTCAGAACTGCCTTAATTCTACGTGGCATTGATTCAACAAGGTGCTGAAAGCATTCTTTAGATATTGATAGGATAGCATCTTGCAGTTGATGGAGATTTGTGGGATGCACATCCAGGGCACGAAGCTATCGTTCCACCACATCCCAAAGATGCTCTATTGGGTTGAGATCTGGTGACTGTGGGGGCCATTTTAGTACAGTGAACTCATTGTCATGTTCAAGAAACCAATTTGAAATGATTCGAGCTTTGTGACATGGTGCATTATCCTGCTTGAAGTAGCCATCAGAGGATGGGTACATGGTGGCCATAAAGGGATGGACATGGTCAGAAACAATGCTCAGGTAGGCCGTGGCATTTAAACGATGCCCAATTGGCACTAAGGGGCCTAAAGTGTGCCAAGAAAACATCCCTCACACATTACACCACCACCACCAGCCTGCACAGTGGTAACAAAGCATGATGGATCAATGTTCTCATTCTGTTTACGCCAAATTCTGACTCTACCATCTGAATGTCTCAACAGAAATCGAGACTCATCAGACCAGGCAACATTTTTCCAGTCTTCAACTGTCCAATTTTGGTGAGCTCTTGCAAATTGTAGCCTCTTTTTCCTATTTGTAGTGGAGATGAGTGGTACCCGGTGGGGTCTTCTGCTGTTGTAGCCCATCCGCCTCAAGGTTGTGCGTGTTGTGGCTTCACAAATGCTTTGCTGCATACCTCGGTTGTAAGGAGTGGTTATTTTAGGCAAAGTTGCTCTTCTATCAGCTTGAATCAGTCGGCCCATTCTCCTCTGACCTCTAGCATCAACAAGGCACTTTCGCCCACAGGACTGCCACATACTGGATGTTTTTCCCTTTTCACACCATTCTTTGTAAACCCTAGAAATGGTTGTGTGTGAAAATCCCAGTAACTGAGCAGATTGTGAAATACTCAGACCGGCCCATCTGGCACCAACAACCATGCCACGCTCAAAATTGCTTAAATCACGTTTCTTTCCCATTCTGACATTCAGTTTGGAGTTCAGGAGATTGTCTTGACCAGGACCACACCCCTAAATGCATTGAAGCAACTGCCATGTGATTGGTTGATTAGATAATTGCATTAATGAGAAATTGAACAGGTGTTCCTAATAATCCTTTAGGTGAGTGTATATTGATAGATATATGTCAACATGTAGAAATATATAAAGTGTTATATCTGGGGAGTGATTTAAATATTTAGACTCCAAGTAGTAAAGTTAAATCTGCTCTGCATACTGTGTGGCAGACGGGCAATTATAGTATAATAGGAGCGATTTATTTATGGCACGTCACACTTCTTATTTCCGTTGTGTTACACTGTGTAACTGAAGGTTGTTTAAGGTTGCCAAGCAGCGTTGCAACCAGTGTTGGTTAAGATACTTAAAGTAATCCACTACAAATTATGAACTACTTCTCTATAAACTGTAATCAGATTACTTTACAAATTAATTGGAAAAGTAATCACATTACTAATTACTATACTTTTAAATTACTTTCTAAAACATTTTGTTAGTTTTTCCGGTCAACAAATTCTAAATAATGTCTATTTTCTCCTTATTCATTGTTGCACACCCTTCAGCTGTCACAGAAATGCAAAGAGACATACATATGACGTACTGTATTAATTCACATTTTAATTGTATTATACATAAATAGTTTTGTATATTTGTAACCCAATTAATGTACTTACAATTACTTTAATTGAAAGGCAGTAACTGTAATCTGATTACAAGTATTAAAATACAATGTGTTACACTACTTTTGTGCCTAAAAGTAATTAGATGCAGTAAATTATTTGTAATCCAATTACACCCAAAACTGGTTGCAACAGAGTATTAATAAAGAATTCAACCGTTGTGTGGTCACACCATCACAGGTGCGCATACAGTATATCAACAATTTTACAATGGCTTTAAAAATGGCTTATCCGATCATATTTATAATTTATTATGACTTCAAATCTTTTGTTTTTGTGTTATATAATGAGAAACAGCTGTTATTGTACTGAATGCAGACCTATTCATTTGTTATGAATAATTTAGTTTTGGTTGTGTCCATCAAAATAACCATTCACTTTTAAATTATTTAAATGACTAGATTAACAAATTAGGTATTACTACATGGTTATGTAATGTATAGAACATTTTGTATTGAATTTCCATAAAAATATAATTGTATTATGATATAAACCTTTGCCCTGATATTTAATTACTCATACCATGATAAACAGTAAGATTTTGGTCATACCACCCACCCCTGTTCACCATTAAACTGCTTTGTGGTCTGCTCAACAACAACATGAGGTCACTGTTGGCTCATGCCACATTCAGCAGCTCCCATTTTCGATACCTGAAAATATTGACACACAATAACAGCTACTCCTGCATCTAAGACTGCAGACAGAAATGGATAGAAAGTGAAAGAAAGAAGGAACGAAAGAAAGTGAGACAGGTAGTCATTGAGCACAGAAGCAGACGGGGGAGCGATTGTGCCGAAGTCCCGTAATGCGCTTCAGTTTTGTGTTTGTCTTCTGGCTGCCTGAAAGTAATTATCCAGCTGCTGAGCGGTCGGGCTCGAACAATGTTTTATGAGCTTTTGTGTTTAACACATCCAAATGAACAAATGTCAGCTCCCGTCGTGCTGGTTAACTCTGTCCAGCAGGGCCTTCACTCAGCTGTGACAGGCCTTGCTTAATGTGAGCGCTCCCTGCTTATGGTCAGTCAGCAGAGAGACCAGAGCCCGATGCAGGGAGGAGGTGGAGTTGGCATGTTGATGGCTTGCTGTAGATTACGGCCACTGTAATTGCTCTGAAATGGAACTGCATCCCAGCCAGCAGGCAGCTTATTAGAAACAAACCCCAACATATCAAGTGAACCTCAGGGAGCCATGGAGGAAAAAAAGAGAAAAAACTGCAAAGAAAAGCAAAGGAAAAACCTGCCTCACCAGCCTCCACATCTTCAGCTGTGTCTGTTCAGGTCCTAAAACAGTTGTTCAATTATTTGGATTTGCAGGAAAAAGTGGGACGGGGGTGTCGTTACTGTTAATCAGTATTTAATCAGATGCAAAAAAACTAATTAATTTGCCATAAAAATAGCTTTAGCACCACTTCCTTCAGCCATTTCAGCAATTGCTGTGTCCAAAACCTAAGGCAGGTACCTTGTTGCCTCGCGACCTAGACAGTCAATCAGGCATGGCTCATTTATATGGGCAGGTAGGGCAGAACCCCGCCTAAATATTCATCCACTTGAAAACATAGAACCATACTATAAACTGCCAATAATGTAATTTGTTTGCCCATAAATGTGTTCAAAATGATGACATATGTATTTTAAAGCAGACCTAGTATAAATTATTATACTATTTTTAATTAATAAATTAGCCTAAATCTCCGTTACACGGTGTTTGTTATAGATATACAAGGATGTGTGGCAGAGAGTCTGCTGTGCTCCTAAACTCCACAGCACCCCTCAGTTTTCCAGTGGAAATCTGTGGTAAATAGATGTTCATATATGTTACTGCAATGAGCCCTCGTTGAAACCTATTGGGGCAGAAATAAATCTGCCCATAAATGTAGTGCCAAACCAAAGGTAAACTTAGTGTTGGTGCACGCCAGCAGTGTGACATGATCGTGAACATGATGAGTGCTTTCGTGTATTTAACAGCGTGTCATTTCTATTGCAAGTTTAAGACAAATTGACCATCAAACAAGTTGGTCCTGAAGAGGCAGACCTAAAAAACAGTTTGGCAGTCAAAAGATTAGGGTAGGTGATAAGACATTGTATGTTTTGTATGATAACAAATTGTATATCACTAAGCACTGAGTCTTGACAATTTCTGTATTAAATGCACTGTGATTTAAAACAACATTATCATTAAAAAGCAGGGGCGAAGTTTCCAGGGGAATGATAACTCCCCCAATAATCAATAAAATAACCCCCAGTGAACATTTTAAGATAAAGCATACTTATTTAGAATATAGAATCAACATTATGTTCTAAGGGTGCCGCCTTTTGGTTGGGAAATTTAGATGATCTATTCGGTGCATGCCATTGAAGAAAATCAGAAAGCCATTCCCTTATAGCCTTGTTTTCAATACTGTCAAAAATGTACAATGGCTCTACTCTCATTAAGGTCTTTTGACATTAATTAATTAATTAATTACTTATTTCATAATTTTTCTATTCTCCCAACCAAGCACCACCATTGAATTTGGATGTAAACTGATGCCTTCTTGCCTGCATATACTGCTTGCTAAGACAGCATTTCTCAGCTTTCGGATACAGCTTACTCTACTGTATTGTACTGTTATATTGAATATCAGCATGACTGTGATTCACCAGTAATAACAACCATGGTAATATTCAGTACAGCAGAACATTTGAGAGTGATATTTTGCTTTGAAACATTTTTATGAACAATAAGTTAATATTTAATAACTCTAAACACGATATGACCCAGTAGTTTTGTTTATTTTTTTTTATAATTTTACAAAACCATGTTGTTTCAAACCTGTATGATTTTCTTTTTTCTCTGGAGCACAAACGGAGATGTTAAGCAGAATATTAGGATGAGGATCTGACAGCCTCAATTGTCATTCACTTTCATTGTATGGAAAAGAGATGCAATGAAAGTGAATGGTGACTGAGGCTGACAGTACCTAACATTCTGCCTTTTGTGTTTCACAGAACAAAGTCAGACAGATCTGGAACAATATTGGGTGAGTAAATGATGACAGAACTTATGTTTTTGAAAACTTTGTGTGACAGAGAGTGTCTGCTGAGGGATGTTGTCAGGGCAGGGCTCTCCTCTCACTTACGTTTGACTGACTGTAACCCCGAGTGCTGGGCTCCTTGGACCCCTCCCTGGCCAAGGGCGCCAAGACAGCCTGTTTTGCTCATGCCGTAATTAGAGTTGGAGTGATCGCTCCACTGCAGTGCTGCCCAAACTCAAGCATGCTGTAACAGCCCCTAGCTCAGCTGAGGTCTCATAGTGTTTTGATCTCACTTGCCTCCTATATTTGCTGAAGTCACGCATACCTTTTATGCAGAGAGGGTCAGAAATTGGAATGAGAAGGGCGATCTGTTAGTTATTCATGCTGAACTCTGATATTGTGGAGGCTTTAAAAATCATATAAATATAAAACACCTTTCTGCACTATTCAAACAACTGGGTGAATGATTTTGCATAGTGACGTTCAAAAAGGTATATTTTCAAAACCAACAAGTCTGTGATTTGCCTTTACAAATAGTTTATTTAGTTGATTAATCTGTCTGGAAAGGATAGTCAAAAACGAAATCATGACATCAATTGCTCAACCTCATGTTGTTCTAAACCTGTATAACTATTTCTCAGCCTGATTTTGCAACATTTTTGACGTTTGGCAGCAGTTTCCTAATGAAATGTCCAGCGGGGGGCGCAAAAAGCAATTCAAATGATGTTGTAATCACACTATGTTTTTAAGGTATATATTAGATAGAGGTTTTAATGAGTAAAACTTACCTCCCTAATCTGAAAGTTAATGCCGAATTTACACTACACGATTTTAAGCCCGATTTTTGGTCACCGACAGTTTTGTGGAAATCGCCGACAAAAGCCTGAAATCATGAGCAAAACAGAGCTCATTCCCGTGAGCGACAATCGCAATGTATGAACTATCAAAGACACAATTTGAGAGAATCGCCGACGCGTCGCCGATGTCAGCGAGATATCTAGAATGTTAAATATCTGGACCGGTGTGCGATTCCAAATAGTGCAATATGAAATATGTTTTGACTGAATACAACAGCAGCGTTGACCTACAGCCAATGAGAGAGCAAGAAACGGGGCACAGGAAGTTTCAGTGGAGGAGTCTTGATGTACCTGCCACAGAACATCAACTTGCATGGCTGCTGTATCAAGAAAGTCTCATTGGACAGAAAAAATGGAGGAAAAATTTGTGGAACATTGGCAGGAGCACCAGCACCTTTTTGGTGTTTCTTCTGAACTGTAGCACAACCGGGTGGAGAAAGAGAAGAGTTGGAGAGAAATTGCCAATTGTCTTGGACAGTCAGGTAAGCAAATAGGTAGATTTTACAGTAGGAGGTACTTTTTCATATTGTTACCAATAAAATATATGCTGCCTTTAGGCGATTAAAAACAAACACATCATATTCTGAAATGCATAACATATGATCATGCATGTTTTCTATCTTGTATCACTTCTCGTGTGTACTCTGTTGTGAAACGTAATTTGGAGTCCAGGCAGAGTCGTCGGAGATTTGTCAATAGTGAATTGTTTTTGTTCACCCCTTTCGCAGATTCGTTGTGTAATTTGAAAACGCTACGACAAATGACAAGAGAGACAGTTGTGTAATATGAACGTTACCACGATCCGATGTCTTTGAAAGTCGAGTAGTGTGTAGTAGCCATAAACCTTACCAGTGTCCTAAAAGATAAATGAGATGTGAACAAAACAGACATATTTACCCTTAACCAATGCCTAAACTTAACCGACTGTGTTTTAAAAACAAATTTGATTTGAAAATAACATTTACGGTAACAATCATTTAGATTCGCTTCTATGTACTTGCGCTTCACTTTCAGTTTCACTCCGAGCGTTCTTGGCTTGGCTCAAGGCTTGTTCTCTGAGTCCAATATCCAACACTCTATCAGGTGAGCTACAGCGGAAGCTAAGCATGTTGGAAAACGTGTGTAATTGTAGTTGGGTCTGTAATACAAACGTTTTTCAAATGATGCGTGAGATTAAAAGTGTTCCGATATCATAACATAGCAGTGCGTGAATAAAAGATTGAAAAATAAGTGTTATCTGCTGAAACCATCTTAACATTCCAGAACCAGCTGAAAACACATCTGTTCTGAGAGCACAGAACTAATCCACACTAAATGCACGTACTTACTATTTAACAGTTTAAAAAAAAAAAAACTTGTGTGTCTCTTTTCTTCTATGATAGCGTCTATACTAATCCAGCCACTTTGAGAACTTGGCAGTGCAAAACTTCAGATATTGTTGAATTTTGTATTACAAATTGTTATGTTCCTCATTTGTAAGTCGCTTTGGATAAAAGCATCTGCTAAATGACTAAATATAAGTGTTAATGTTTATAAAGTCATTAACAGCCATAGTACCCGTGATTTGTGTGAAAGTGAATGAAGCACACAGTTGTGCGCCTCTACTGTTTTCGCCAGGAAACTGCAGCAAAATGTAGAAAGCATGTAAAAATGTTTTGCAAAAAACTTTGTGAGTGTCAGTGCACTTATGTTGTAAATGTATAAATGTACTGGGGCATCATTCTCCCTGTCTTCTCTCTCTTCTTTTGCTCTTTTTATCTTATTATTTCCTACTGTTTGTCCCTTTAGTGCTTTCTGACTTGATTTGCTCAGCAAGAAACCCTGAGCAGTGCAGCAAGCTTAGCACTTTGACATGTGGTTGAGGTTATAAAACACTGAAGGATAGTTGAAGTTATCAGGGTAGGTTTGCTGACGATCACTGGATTCATCACTTGTTTACCTCAGTAATAGAGTGCCGGGTCTCTCTAAATAATGTAATATTTTAGTAATATCTGCAGGTTTTATAAAGGGACACATTTCTTGTTTGGATTTTATTTCATAAACCCAGGTCATGTGAGACACTCAAAGCCTGTGATATGTTTTATTTGAGGTGACGGGAATGAGTGCAGAAGTTAATTTAAATGCAATAGATGGGGAGGAAAAGATAGTGTGTGGATATTAGTAATTTGAGCAGGGAGGTTGTAACATGGCAGCTTGGATTAATTAATGCCCCGCTTGAGGGGAGAGAGAAGTCAGTGAGGAAAGCAAAGGCAATAGCACTTTTGAGTTCTCTCCACTTACCTTAACACTGCAGAGAAATATATATAGTCCAAAATGAACATGATGCTTATCTGTTGCTTCTATACTGTGAAAAACTCCAATGGAAATATGTTTTTAAAAGCACACAAAAATGAAAATATTTTTTTGTTCAGGTCATTATTCTCTCACCCTCATGTTGTTCCAAACCAGTATGAATGTATTTCTTGAATGGAATACAAAAGAAGAAATCAGACAGAAGGTTAGCCTCGGGCACCATTTGCTTATATTTTCCCTTTGTTAGTTTAGTACAGTGAATAGTAATAGTAAATCTTTAAAGACCCCTTGAAATGCCTTGACAAGCACATATCCTTCCATGATTTCTGTCCTGACATATTTACTGTTTACACAGGAAGTTGAGGCTAGACTTTTTGAAGAGCTTCTAGCCTTTAGGTAATGTCAAAGACACAAACCATGATTTGCTGCTGGTGGTATTAGGAGGAGGGACATTCTCATTCTATCATTTGATTGGACAAAAATCTTTATAGTGCAAGATGAGTCATCAGTCACCTTGAGAGCTTGGCAGTACAACATTGTAGATGTTATTGAACTTTGTATTTCAAATCGCTTGCTATGTTCCTCAGTCATAAGTCACTTTGGATAAAAGTGTCTGCTAAATGACTAAATGTAAATGTAAATTTTTGTTCTGCAAGAGAAAGACTGTACATTTTAAATGCGAAGATCTGCCAAAAGTTAATTTTCAAAAATGTATCGAGTGCATTACATATAGATGGCTTCAAAGCTAACAGACACAGACTAAAACCTATTATAAAAAAATAAATAAACTGTAAATGGTAAATTAAGACAACACCTTTCACTCAAAGTTCCCATCATATGACAGTCTTTGGCCAGTGACAGCTTGAAGCCAACACAGGCATTTTAGACAGTTCTGACAGTCGTGTCGTCAATCAAACGACATTCATGGCAGATATTTCTCCAGTTGTCCATGGCAACTCATTTCCCTGTCTGGTTTGGGATGAGTGGCTCGGCTTTAGGTAGTGGACAGGTTCATCCTCCACAGGGCCCACCCACAGACCCCACGATCAATATCAGCAGACAGAGGCAAAACAATAGGGAGGCCTTATCATAGGCCCAAGCAAGGGCCCTCAACTGGCTCCTCCATTTCAAACTTTTGGGCCTTTGATATTCAAACATAGCGCACTGAATAATTAAAGAATTGGTGGCATCACAAGACACCTAAGCCTTTCCCCCTTACAGGAAGCGCTAGCCCAGGCAGGGTATGGGTCACAGTTGTTAGACTAATACTACATAAAATGACAGAGAATCCAGGATTAAGTCTACCCTATTAAGGGCAGAAAAACACAATTAGGTTCTCCTTTTGTGATCTTTCTGGAGATCTTATGGTGACCTAATTATTTTGTTTGCATCTCCATGTTGCACAACAGAAAAACCCACTCAAAAGAGAGGGATGGGAAGAGCAAAGGAAAAAAAGTGAGCGAGCAAGCTCCCTCTATTCAGTCTCATTACGTCTACTGGCATTTTAGCTCCTTTTGATGATTAAGTGAGAAGAGAGGCAACGGGCTGCGTGTTGTCTTCTAATTTCTGACACTATCTCTCCGCACTCTGATTTCCCCTTTGTTTCTTTACAAAATGTGCTTTGGTGGAGAAGGAGAGAACTCTTTAATGTTGGATTCCCGAACGAAATAAATCCTTTATTTTATCTAGGTCAAAACCGCCTCAAGAGCCTCATCAAAGGCCGAAAGGGTATGGAGGTTCTAGCAGAGACAAAGCCGGGGTGGAAGGCTTTAAATAATTTTGCCTTCCCTTGTATTTTTTATTACTCTGCTTGAAAAAGCAGCTTCAGTGTTCACGTTTTTGTTATTTGGGTGCACCTCTGGACACTATCCCCTCCTTTCATCCTCTTTTCTTCCTCATGCCATTTAGTTTTGTAAGGCCAGCTAAATGAGGACAGTAGAGTCCATCTCAAGCTGGCATGCTGTGAAACTCAGTGAGATCTAAAGAAATTGTAGGAATCCTTACCGAACATGTCGAGCTTGATGGTGGAGCCAGGTGCGTGCCAAATGATGCCTGGGATCGTGTGACCATACAGAGAAGACGAGGTGACTCTGATGGAAAAAATGGTGTGCGTTTGCATCCCTGTTGCAGAGCTGCATGAGTAGGGTATTGTGCATGGCTGTGTCCACAAGATGTAGCACTATACGACAACAGCTGTGCCATTGTGTCCCCTGTTTGCACACAAGCCAGTGCAGTATAGGATTATATACGCTGCAGTAACTAGAGGGGAAGGAGAATAATAGGAAGCCATGAAAGGATGAGTCCCTCATGGCTAACCACAGCAGCTGGACAGTAGACCGGCAGCAACCTGGAAACAAACATATGCATTTGATAAGTGGGCATGTTGACTTTATTTCTAGAGGATATACCAGTGGGTGGCTTGGTAAATATTTAGTGGGAGGCCATTATTCTCAGCTTTTCTCTGCGTGCTCTCACAAAGATGCACAGACCATTTTTTATTAACGACAATTGTGTCGTGAAGTTGAAGGTATTAAGTTTCAGTCAAAATATGATCCACATTTTTCTGCGCCATTTAGAAGCTGTAGACTTTTTTCCTGCAATTTCTCCTCTGATTGTGAGGGAAAATCTGCAGAATTCTGTGGAAACAATTTTAAAGTGATTTTTTTTTTTATGGAATGTTATGCAGAAACTGTTCCTACAGCCTGCAAGATACCACCAAAATCATTGTCCTGAGAGATCTCACCAGTCTCTATAATAGCACTAGACAAAAATGTGATGGCAGGCTGCTTTCACATTCTTTGATCAGCAGACTTTGATACACTCTCTGCCTGTCAATAATTTTGCACATTCTCATAATGTATTAGTTTAAGGGGATCATTCAGGTTTAATGCCATAGAGACCCCTTCATTATCTTCCATTACATTATACTTCGTTTAGCTGTTTTGATCGCTAAAAACACAAATTATGTAATCACCCTCTAAGAAACATGTCCGATTGGGGTCAGGTGAATGCAAAACCTAATTATAAAAGGCTTACTTAAAGGATTAGTTAATCCAAAAAATCCAATTCAGGCCATAAATTCAGCATAAAAGTAATCCATAAGACTCCAGTGGTTTAATCAATGTCTTCTGAAGTGATCCAGTTGGTTTTGGTTGAGAACAGACCAAAATGTAACTTATTTTTCTTTTTACAACTTGACAGCAGTCTCCATGCGATCATGATTTTAAGCTCGATTACCCTTCCTATAGCACCATCTAGCGCTACGCATGCGTCAAGAACTAGGAAGTGTAATCGAGCTTGAAATAATGATCGTGCCTAGAGATGCAGTGAGTTGCATTTTGGTCTGTTCTCACCCAAGACCAACTGGATTGCTTCAGAAAACATTGATTAAATTACTGTAGTTGTATGAATTACATTTATGCTGACTTTATCTCCTTTTTGGAGCTTTTGGAGCTCTGGTCACCATTCACTTGCATTGTATGGACTTAAAGAGCTGAGAGGTTATTCTAAAAACCTTACCTTAATTTCCGGACTATTGAGCGCACCCGAATATAAGCTGCACCCACTGATTTTTAAATAAAATATTATTTTGAACATAAATAAGCCGCACCTGTCTATAAGCCGCAGGTGCCTACCGGTACATTGAAACAAATTAACTTTACTCAGGCTTTAACGAAACACGGCTTGTAACAAAAATAAATAGGCTTTAACGAAACACGCGCGTGGCAGCGGGGCCGTGGTCAAGCGCCCGTCCGGAGAGAAAAGCGGTAAGAGCGCTTACACCTGAGCTAAATTATGTCTAACACCGGTGTCTAATTTCAGTAAGCATGGGGAGAGTGGCATAAAAGGCAGCAGCCACAGAGCTGAGAGAGTGACACACGTCAGTCTAGTGTTGGCGCATAGAAGAATTGAGAAACTTTATAAAATTGATTGTAAACATTGCTGTGGCCATTAAAAGCCTTACCTGGAACGTCAAGTGCCCTGCTGTAAACTGTCACACTGGTGCCCGTGTGACAGTTTTCCCAAGAAGGACACGTGAAGCAGGGCACTTGAAATTAGACACCGGTGTTAGACATAATTTAGCGCAGGTGTAAGCGCCCTTACAGATTTTCTCTCCCGGACGGGCGCTTGACCACGCCCCCGCTGCCACACACGGCTTGTAATAAAACATTTGCAGTAAATAGTAGCCTACCAAGAAAGTCATTGGTCACTATCTTCCTCGTCCTGTGCACTGAAACCACTGAAGTCATCTCCTTCGGTGTCGGAGTTGAATAGCCTCAGATTTAGTTGTCTTTTTGCACTGAGTCAATTCCTCACGCTGCTGTTTCCAACGTCTTATCATCGACTCATTAAGACCAAGCTCCCGTGCAGCAGCTCTATTTCCTTTTCCAACAGCCAGATCAATCGCCTTCAACTTGAAAACAGCATCATATGCGTTTCTCCATGTCTTTGCCATGGTGAGGGTGACAAAATTACTACCGTAATCAGAATGATGGGAAGTTTGAGCGCGCTCGATTTAATCTAAACAGTAAACAAAAAAAGTTGTTTTGACCTTAACCCGTTCGGCAATTTCACTGGTCTAATGAAAGCTTCACGCCGCCAAAACACTGAGCACGTCACAGAATGTTTTTTTTTATATATATATATATAACATTTGAAAGCGGGAAAAATCCATATATTAGCTGCGTCATTGTATAAGCCGCGAGGTTCAAAGCGTGGGAAAAAAGTTGCGGCTTATAGTCCGGAAATTACGGTAATTTGTATTCAGCAGAAGAAATTCATGCACATCTGGGAAGACATGAGGGTGAGTAAATGATGAGATAATTAAAATTTTTGGGTAAACTATCCTTTTAACATAATTTAGTTGACTAGTCGTTTAGACAACCGACTGATTTAACCCGTTGTACCAGAAAGTATAATCAAATTAGCCAAATTATTAACGAGCATGCAATGGACTTTGTGAACAATGGGATTTCCAATTCTGCAGCAATCTGCATTGTTTATTACAGAGTTCTAAAGGTTCAGATTCCATGTGGACCTCCAAATAAGTGACTTTAGAGAAAAGACAGCGGTCGTTTTGTACTCTGAGATGTCTGCTGCTTCACTCCAGGTTACGTAATATCCACAAGGATGCAGTAACGACTCTCCAGCTAAGATGTGAACACACTGCAGCCTGGACCGCTCCTGCTGTTGTTCCCCTCTCCCTCCTGCAGCCATTGGACTGATCACTCCTGTAAACACTGCTACTGTAAATTGATCCCAGCGTGGGCTTATCAGAGGTTGCTAGCCGGCAGGTCCAGGACTCAGAAAAGCAAAAACCATATAAACATTTAACACATTCTCCCTGTCCGCCAGCAGATAGCAACAGCATATCAAAACCCATCTTCCTGACATCATTGTGCCGAAGCTGGGGCAATGATCTCAGAATTGTTCGCTAATGTAGGGTCTTGTTAAATGTTTCGGGAGGGAGGAAAAAACCTTATTGTTGCTCATGAAATCTGGGAGGTGAATGTCAGGGAAAGGTAACAGTGATGAGGGCAGATAGAAAAAAGTTATTTGGCTTTGAGTGGCTGAGGAGAAACAGGTGCAGGCCACGGTAGGTGTCTAAAGCCCTGGATCACAATGCGGCATGCGCTACACAATTCATATCCTTGGCTAAGAGCTAGGGCATCTGTTTAAAGGCAGGAAGAAAATCTACAAAACAAAAATGAGGAAAATGAGCACTGCAGTCCTTGTAGATAGACTAATTTCCAATGAAAATAATGAACGTCTGCTATACAATGTGTAGAGAATGAAATTTTGATGAGATCCCAGTTAGGAAAGAGGTCATTACTCTGTTACATTTCCTTGTTTATCTATTTAGAGATACAGAGAAGGAGAATAAAGTGTCTCTCTCTGGGTTAGGTCATTTAACAAGCCTTTTGCATTTATCATTGGAAATAATAATTATCTCACATAGAAAAGACACAAGTTGTGAGTGTAATGCTCAGTGAAATTGAATACCTTTAAATGCTGGATCTGATAACAGTAAACAGTGATTTTTCAGTGATTTTGAGTTGCTACTCATAGGGAACTTATTTGATGTGCATAATCCAGGCGTGAGTCTTAATTCGGCTCGCCTCTTCATGACGAGGGAGGGAGCAAAGTGTATTGACAAGCGACGCCATCCATTTCACCACCGTCAAAGTATGCAGATAGTTTATGATGTTCGCTTGGAAAAATATTCATAACGACCTTGGGAGTGATTGCCATCAGCTCCTATGCATGCAGGAAGCAAGTTTTAAAAGGTGATTTTCTGCCGTGAATTTGCTTGATGAATCCCGGCTCATTAATATTCACATTTGATGAAGTGCCAGACTTAGTCGAGAAGACCTTTTAAAGATGCCAAAACATAACCCAGAAGAACCTCGTGTGGCTGGGGCTAAAAGGGCCGGCGGTGCTGAATACCAAGGCTGTAAATTATTTGGCAATTCTGTACCTTCACCTCTATCTATGTAGCCCCTTGGGCCAAGCAGAGCATTTCTGTGAATTAGGGTATAGGTTCTTAGAATATCAGACCAGGTGTTGTGAAGGGAGAAATGTGGACTCTGAGATGGGCTTATGGATAGCTGTTACAAATCTTTAGTTATGAAGGTTATTTGTTTACTTGCTCAATTCATGACCTTTACAAAGGGGATTCATACGGCTGGTAATAAAGTAAAAGCAAATCTCTTCTGAGGGCTCTAAGGAGCCATGTAGCTTGTCACTGTTAAAAGTAAGCAATTGCTTTACAAAAGCTCACTCAATGAACACAGAACTTTATATGTCATTTATGAAAAAAGGGTTCTCTAATAGGTTCAACTGTAGGCAATTGTAACTTTTTTTTTTTTAATGTTTTCCAACATAACTCCCAGGTTGCTACAAATATTCATGCCAACTTTTGATATAAGAAACATATAAATGTGCCAACATTAATAATACCATTAAACTATTTAATTTGAGAACAACTTTATCATAATATTGTAAGCAATACATTTAGGCAAGAAGTTTGAACATTACAATTGCCCTCATTATGTTGTCAATAATGTGTATTTATATCAGAAGTCAAAGTGATACATTATAATTTTTTGTGAATAATTGTAACTAATATATACTGATCAGCTGTTAAGCCACAAACAGCCTAGATATTTTACAAATGTTAAATAAATATTTTACTAAATGTTATACTAGATATATTGCAGAAGTAATGTTTTAAATCTTGTAATTCAATCAGAATGTATAAGTAGTGTTACAATTGCAACATGCTAGATTTAAATGGTAGTTACCAATAAGTGTACTTTTAACCAGCAAACTTGAAATAAAATAGATAAAAGTTTACATTAAAAGGCATTTAAACTACAGACAGCAGAGAAAAATACTGGAGATTGAGAAATAAAATCACATTTAGAGTTCAAAAACAGTTTTTTGGAAATCTGTATAAATAAAATGACACACATAAAAATTAAAACAGAACAGCTTCTCGCCTAGCTAGTAGGGCTGCACAATTAATCAAAATTACTTTCACCTTGTGCAATTATTAAACCACAAAGGGCTGCGAATTAATACAATTATTAAATAGTGTGCGCACGCTGCTCGCTTCAAATTTTATGTCCGCTGCTCTGTCCTGTCTGTATTGTCCAGTATACATTTTAAGAGCAAGCGTGAGGTTCACAGTCTTTCATGTTACAGACCATTTTAGTACATGTGCCTAAATTCCATCTCATGCTTATGCTTCAAGATTAAGTCAGAGGTGGGAATATCTGAGTTGAAATTTCCCACTTCTGCCCTCAATCACACATCACGGTCACACGAACAAATGCCAAATGCATAAATGCATGCACAGACTTCCAGATGCTAGCTGGCTATCTAGTAGCTATTTCACAAGCAAAATAGTTGAAAATGTAGGTATTGATTGAGGCACATCATTTCCTGCAGTGAAGATACTTAAAAGTTTGTGTTTATGCTTCACAAAACCCAGCTCCGGTTTATGCTCGGAGGTTGTGCAATTTTTGAAATTATATTAAATTACGCATCTCGCTGAAGTGCAGGTTTATTGATCTACCTCGAGCAGGCCCATGGCAAAATCATGAAACTGTCCCCCACAGTTTGAACTTTAAAACATTCATAACCACTTAAAAGGTTTTAAGTAGATTTGTTTAATAGAAAGCACTAAAAAAGAAGCACTATACATAGCTATATAGCTCAGTAGATGATAAAAAATAACATGTCCAATAGGATTTTTTCCTAACATGAAGTTGTTAGGTTAAAATGTACATGCATGCATGAGGAAATATGTGTATTTTAGGTGCTGTGACAAGTCACCATTTTATTGCCTTATATTGATTGCCTTTCAACTTTTATTACATTTACATTTATTCATTTGGCAGACGCATTTATCCAAAGCGACTTACAAAAGAGGAAAACATAAGCGAATCATCTTAAGGAGACAGTGGTACGAAAAGTGCCATACTACAAAGTTTCACTTTCATCAGAATAGTATACAAAACAGATTTAAGTGCAACAAGAATTGTAATTGATTTATTTTATTTTATTTATTTATTTATTTTAGTTTTTTTTTTAGAAGTGCAAATAAACCAATACCTCAATTAATATGAGGTCATGGAAACTGCAAGTATGATTATTACTGGGTAACATTTTACAACAAGGTTTGCATTAGGTATCATTACAATGTATAGTGCAATTTTCCAGCATTTATTAATTGTGACTAATGTCAATTTATAAAAATCCAATGTTTTTATTGTTTGTTCATGTTAGTTCATATTGTATTAACTAATGTAAATGTTAAAAATTAACTAATATATGTAGACATTAACATTAACTAAGATTGTTGGTTCATGTTAGTTGTAACACTTTACAGCAGAAGGGAAGGAGAACACAGGGAAGCAGGTTTTACAGGCTCAGGTGAGACTTTTAATCAGCCACTTCAGTGCTTTACAACTTCACAAACTCATCAGCTTCACAGGCACGTAGTTACTTAAACACATCAGTTTCCCAAACACAATAGATTAAATGCAACAGCTTCAGAAGCACCGTGGACTTCCTTGTGCTAGTCTCTCTCTCTCCTCTCTGCTGGTGGCATGGTTGCATATATACCGCTCTCTCCATGCTCACTGGAATTAGAAACAGGTGTTAAACATAATCTAGTTCAGGTGCAAGCGTCCTTACCGCTTTCTCTCTCCGGACGGACGGTTGTCCACGCCCCCGCTTCCACACTAGTGTACAGTAGTTAACTAATGTTAACAAATACAAATATAAATGTTACCCATTAAAGTAACACAAAATAAGAAAATGCTGTTTAAAATGGTTTTAGATGGTTTTATTAGTATATGACACTGCTGAAAATGGTTGAAATAAAATTTCAACTACCCACATATTTATAATTATAAACACGATACCTCGAAATATAAATTTGTAATCAAATGTAAAGAATAAAAACAAACCTCTTAGAGAGCAGGGGTATTTGCAGATAGGATGGTTTGGCTATTTTCCAGATTAATTGCTCATATTTTCACTCTATACGGGTTTTTTGCATCTTTATATCGCCAGTGTCTGAATTTCATCCCCAGCAGATTATTTTTGAGAAAATGTGACAAGCCCTAATGATTTGACAAGCACTGTTTCTGCTATCCTTTACACAAAGAAAGACTCAAATAGCCACAAAATAACTATAACTTATTTCCTGCATTTCTGTCATGCATGTGTTGTTCAGCAAGGTGGTGCAATCTGTGTCTAATACTACTGTTATAAGAAGCGGCACTCAAGTACCTAGCAATGCTTTGCGTTATGAATAAATTATGCAGATTAGTGTGTACTGCTTAGCTTTAATTCTTGCCAATTTGAGATATACTGCTGTTATTTTATTTGTTGTAACTTTCAGAGCTCATTCTATACTTAATATGTTGTTTTTAGTTTTCACCGTCATTGTGATTTGTATGTTAAACAGAAACGACTCCTGAGGTACATGTGCGTTATAAACTATTTGACTGTGGATAATTTCAAAATGAAAGTCATAACTGTTTCATAATCTTTTGATTTGTTTATTTATTTTACATGTGTTAGCGCCTGACTGTCCACCATGATAGTAGGAACTTGGATTAACTGGACTACTTAGCAAGTTAAGATTTTATTACAGAAATATATTGTATGCTACCCTGAAAGAATAGCCTAAGTTTTTTTATTTTTATTATTATTTTATTGGAAGTAGAGCATGGGCAAAACATTACGACATTTTAGTCGTAAATGTAAAGGAAGCACTTACTAGTTTGTTTTATCATATTGCAGTTCATATTGCAATTGCAATATTTAAAAAATGTATCACAATATAAATCTTTGTCCAAATCTTGCAGTCCTACAAGCAACCCACTGGAATCTTTCTTGAAATACCATAAAATTTGTCAAGACATTTTTAAAAACTGAAAACCGAATGTTATGACAACAGACTGCAGACAACTTCCTGTAGTGTGGTGGTCCGTTTTAATGGTCATTTTTTGGTTGTGGGTGGAGCGGGCTGTTCTCTGTGCTCTTGATTCATTAGTTAGTCTCTGGAGAGGGCTGACGGCAGGCAGGGGTGCTCCTCTGTCACCCTAATGGAATGGAAATTCACTTACATGTACAGACGGCTGCTGTGTCTGCGCTCAGACATGTGAAGGCGCCAAAGGGATTTTTTTTTCCTGCCCTGATCTGATTTGCTTTGATTGGAATCGCTTAAGGACAAGCGTCATTGTGTGCACCTCCTGTTTACAAGCGCCGAATATGTGTGACCTCAAACGTGCACAAAAGTTACACATTTGAAAGGTTTGTGTAGGTTTAAGTGTTTGGCTGCTTTGTGGTAGGCAAATCTAATGACCTCAGCAGGAATACAAACATTGGAAGATGTGAGAAGTCATAGTTATACATGTTAGTATCTCTCAGCTAATTTTAAAAGTTGTTAAAAGCTAGGAATTAACAAGGAAAGCACTTATAAAGAAACACTGACTGATACTTTTTAATACTGTTAACCCCAGTGTTCGGTGTAATGTTATTACAAAGTAATCAGTTACTGTAATCTAATTAATTTGAGTCAAAAAAAGTTGTAACAGATTTTATTTTAAATTCTAGTAATGTGGAATGCGTTTGAAAATTGAATTACACTCAAACGTGAAGTCAGTTCAGAATAGTTTTTAGAGTTTTTAACCATTTACGATTAAACTGGTGTGATTACACTAGGCTGGGCTCAGAGGCGTAAGATCACTCGTACTGCTGTTTACTTGCTGCTCGAATAGCCTTTTCAACATCACAATTTCTTAATTTTATTATGTTACAAACATTATAACAATCACTGAATAAAAGTTTAAAGTCGTTACTGTCAGAGCTGACTGTTTTGATTAATTGATGTGGCGCTGTGTTCTGACCTCAAACAAAGAATATATAAACTCGTTAGTCCACAGGAGCCTTCTCCCATTCCGTACATCACTCATTCTCACCACTTCCAGTGTAAAAAAGTGGAAGGCCTATGATATTAGAACCTTCTGTGCTTGATGATCTCAGTATCCTATGCTGCGTTGCAATTTAAATAAGATGGTGGCGCACATAGCCGGCAATCACTTTCACAATCGCGTTCACGATCGCATCTTATCTTTCATAATCATTATCTGAAAATCACATTATATGTTTGATAATATATAATCTGTCCTCCAATGCATCTGCTGTGAAGTATAAGTTGAGATTTTTTTATTTTTTATTAAAGCGCACATTAAAGAACTTGCGCTGGGGGATCCGTCAATACAGGAAAAACTGACAAGTCATTGTAATGTGTGGTGTTGAGTGAGTGTATAATTGACATGTACTTCATTAGACGAGGAGGGAAAATAAACATTCCCCGTCTGTCGTTCACTTCGACATTGTGTTGAGTGAAGCGACACTAGTGGACTTACTTGAAGGCCTCGGTTACCTCTGAACTTGAGAAAAGGCCAATGAGAATTTGGCAGACAGAATTTGCATGTCCCTTCCTTGGACATATGGGTATAAAGGGAGGGAAACATGCCTCTGTACATTCAGATTTCTTCTTCAGAGCCGAGCGGTTGTACGATCAGCAAGCTGAGATCACTTACTGTTCCACTCACCCCTGCAGAGCTTATGCTGTTGGATCTATGGCGCATATCAGCGGCTTTCTCCTTCTCTACACGGCAGTGCAGCTTTGCCCCTGGGCGCTTCGAGAGCGCTGCTAAAAGGGAGTATTTTTTGATGATGCTCATGCAAAGACACATTATAACTTGCGTCCGGCATCAAGACTGGTTTGCATCGATAGACCTGAAGAACTCTATCTTGCCTCGACACAGACCCTTCCTACGGTTTGCGTTCAATGGCCAGGTGTATCAGTACAAGGTCCTCCCCTTCGGCATATCCCTGTCCCCTCGCATCTTCACAAAGTTCGCAGAGGCATCCGCATACTCCGCTACCTTGACGACTGCTCATCTTAGCCCACTCTTGAGTCACTGTGCACCCGCAGGGACCAGGTGCTCAGGCACCTCAGCCATCTAGGGCTTCAGGTCAACTGGGAAATAGCAAGCTCGCCCTGGTTCAGAGCATCTCTTTTCTCGGTATGGAGTTAGACTCCGTCTCAATGACAGCGCACCTCACCAACGAGTGCGTGCAGTCGGTGCTGAAATGCCTCACCTTATTCAAACTAGGCACAGCGGTTCCACTAATACAATTCCAGAGGCTCTTGGGGCATATGGCATCCTTCGCGGCAGTCGCGCCACTGGGGTTGATGCATATGAGACAGCTTCAGCACTGGCTTCAGACTCGAGTCCTGAGATGGTCATGGTGCCATGGCACATACTGTGTGTTCATCACCCCCGCCTGCCGCCAGACTTTCAACCCTTGGACAGACCTCTGTTTTCTGCGGATATGAGTCCCCCTACAGCAGGTGTCACGATGCATTCTGGTCACCGCAGAAGCCTCCAAACAGGGTTGGGGCGCCGTGTGCAACGGGCATGCAGCCGCCGGCTTGTGGACGGGGCCCCATCTGGGTTGGCACATCAACTGCCTAGAGTTGCTGACTGTTATCCTTGCCCTGCGGAGGTTTCTCCCGCAAATATGGGGCAAGCATGTCTTGTTTCGCTCAGACAGCACTGCTACAATAGCGTACATAAATCGCCAAGGTGGCATGTGCTCTCGTTATATGTCACAACTCGCCCGCCATCTCCTTTGGAGCCAGAAGTGACTCCTGTTGTTGCGTGCCACTCACATCCCGGGCAAATTCATTGTGGCAGTGGACATGCTGTCACGTCAAGGCATGCTCAGTGGAGAGTGGAGTCTCCACCCCCAGATAGTCCAGCTGATTTGAGAGCAGTTCGGCAAAGCACAGGTAGACCTGTTCGCTTCCCAAGAGACCTCCTACTGCCCGCTCTGGTACTCCCTAGCGGAGTCTCCCTTTGGGACAGACGCGCTGGCACGCAGCTGGCCCAAGGGTTGTGCAAGTACTCATTTCCCCTAGTGAGCCTACTTGCACGGGTGCTGTGCATGATCAGGTCGGAAGATCTAAGTGGCCTACCACCTGCTGTCGTAGACACAATCAACCAAGCCAGAGCTCCCTCTACCAGGCAGCTTTACGCCCTAAAGTGGCGCTTGTTCGCGAATTGGTGTTCTTCCCGATCAGAGATGCGCAATCAGATCAGTGCTCTCGTTTCTGCAAGAGAGGCTGGAGGGGAGGTTGTCCCCCTCCACCTTGAAGGTTTATGTAGCCGCCATATCGGCTCACCACGAAGCAGTGGACAGTAAGTCTGGTTATCAGGTTCCTTAGCGGCGCCCAGAGGCTGAAACCTCCCAGGCCATGCCTTTTCCCCTCATGGGATCTCTCTGTGGTCCTTTCAGGCCTTCAGAGACCCCCCTTCGAGCCGCTAGAATCAGTCGAGCTCAAAGCCCTCTCCTTGAAGAAAGCCCTCTTGATCGCGCTCACTTCCATCAAGAGGGTTGGGGACCTGCAAGCTTTCTTTGTCAGCGACACTTGCCTGGAGTTCGGTACGGCAGACCCACATGTCGTCCTAAGACCGCGACGGGGCTACGTGCCCAAGGTTCCTATGACCCCCTTTAGGGACCAGGTAGTGAACTTGAACCTTTTCGTTGCTATGTCCGGTACATGCTTTTCGTACCTATGTGTACCACACGCAGAGCTTTAGATGTTCTGAGCAGCTCTTTGTCTGCTTTGGTGGACAGCGGAAAGGGATCATTGTCTCCAAACAGAGGCTTTCCCACTGGGTAGTTGACGCCATAGCTTTGGCCTATCACACCCAGGCTTACGGGTTCGAACACACTCGACGAGAAGTGTGGCATCCTCATGGGCACTGGCCTCATCCAGTGTTCTCTCAGGTCTGAGCACGTAGAACTTGGGAATGCAGAACGTCTGACCGGGTGTTCCGCTTACCCACAGCAAGCGTCTGCTCTTTTTCCTCAGCAGAGTCCACTAGATTTGCACTCCCTGGATGTTCTTCCTCCCTAGCCCTCTGGTCTACGAATTCAAAGGAATTCCCTGACTCACTTCAGGTACTAAAATTACTCTGTACTGGAATAAGTGCTCCACAGGATGAGCCCTTGTGGATTAATCCCCCTGTGTGTATTTTCCATGCTACAGTCCCCCTACGGGTGGACCCGTGTCTCCCTTGGGCAGCCCCATCTGCCCCCCGGTCGCCATGTTTGTAGCAACTCCTCCCTTTCAGCAAGTAGGATCTACCTCCACACTCCACAGAGTCTTTTCCCCCTGAAAGAATAGGAGCTAGAAAAGAACACCTTCCCCGATGCGTGTGATAGCGTTAAGATGGCCCCAGCCATTTTAACTCTATGTGAGAAATATATATAGAGAAAAGGCACAGCTAGCGCGGCCTGCTCCCATGATTGGCATATTGCTATGCACCCCCCTCCCCCCCCCCCCCTCCAGGATGCTGGGAACCTAAAATGTTTATGAATATTTTATGGGGCATTGGGGAAGGGTACGTGCTGTCTGACGCAGCCTGTCGCTTTGGCACGCAACTGCCTACCCACACCTGCATCAGCAGCGCACATACACGGCTCAGCGCATGGCGTGATTGAATAGGGACCCTAGTGTCGCTTCACTCGACACAACGTTGAAGTGTGCAACAGCTGGGGAACCTGATGGAGGGAATGTGACGTTGTGTCCCCCTGGCCACAACGCTGAAACGAGCCACTGAAATGGCCGAACAATGGCTGAACAGAGGCAAGTTTCCCTCCTTTTATACCCGTATGTCCAGTGGAGGGGCATTTAAATTCTGTCTGCCAAATTCTCATTGGCCTTTTCTCAAGTTCAGAGGTAACTGAGACCTTCAAGAAAGTCCCCTAGTGTCACTTCACTAGACACAACATCTCGTTTCCTACATCAGGGAACGGAGGTTACAACAGTAACCTAGATGTTTTGAATTTGTTTAGCAGAAAAACAAACACTGAAATGGAAAGTGTTAGGATCCTTTTTAGAAACTAATGAAAAAAGTAATTAGTAATGTGATTACTTTTTCCATGTAAAATATGATTACAATTTTAGAGAAGTAAATTAGTCATCTGTAGTGGATAAATTGTTTTGAGTAACGTACCCAACACGGGTTAAAGCAAAATCAAATTTACCAAATTATTTAATAATCGAGCATGCAATGTATGGAGCATGAGTAGTACTTAGTAAATGACAGGCTTGGTGTGGGCTTCATGGTAAAAACAGCTAACAATGGCCAAAACAATCACTGATATATTGTCAGCTAATTTCATGTTTACTTTTTTGGTAGGCCCACTCATAACATTTGAAATGTAAAGCTTAATTCTGGGAGTTTATAATATGCCATCTCTACAGTTGTGGACTGCTCTTTTAAATGCTTGCAAAAATGGTATTGCTGCCAAGATTTTTGGACATTGTTCTGTGGTTAGACTAATTACAGGTCTTGCAGTGGAAGCCCTGAAAGTGTAACTGAGTGGAATCATTGCCATATTTGTGTCCTCACTGCAAAGCCTCATTCTGTCAAAGGTGCTCCCACACATTTGGACATGCAACAGCAAGCTGGATTTCTCAGACAAAGAGGCCTGATACAGGAAATCTAGTGACAACCACCAAGGATTTCTGTATCTCCAGTGACTCCATTGGCTGGTTTGATACATGTGTTAAACTGGCTTTTTCAAAGAGGATGAGATTATTAACGGCTACTGTGGATTCTGTCCTGTCTTTTGTGAAACATGTTGATTTTGACAGACTCGCTGGCAGAAAATTACTTTTGATTTTTCTGCCATGCATTTTATGTTAATTTACCTGTTTGAAAGCATAATTTCATCTCATAATTAACTCAGATGTGAGCAGACCTAAATGTTTTTATTTTTCCTATACAAAAAAGTAAATTGGTCCTATGGAGCATTTAAAAAATTCTATTAATAAGTTCCTTAATCAAATTTATGTGACTGTCTTGCTTTAACACAAGCTGAAACCAGAGGTTGCAGCTCCCCAAAGGCGTCTGATCTTAAATGTGAAGGCATGTTAGGATATGGGCAGTATGCCTGCTAATTAGTGGAGACTTCCATCCTTTGAACCCTTACAATATGCCACATGTCCAACCTCTGCCTTAGAGTTAAGAGTCAAATGCCTCTCGGGTAAATTATTCTGCATTTGCTATTTGCATTTTTTGGTTTGGGGCTTGATTCATCATCCCATGAGCACTGTGATTCTGTCTCATGAAAACAAGCACATGGTACAGTTCAACTCGGGAAGTGAATTGGAAAAAACGTATATGCTATCAAAACTGTAATCAAGATAATTTTTATTTTACCAACATTTTTATTATTGCAAGAACTCAGGGATTACAACGATCAAATGGAAGCATAAAAACAAATTACTAATGGTTGCTAGTTTTTGCCAGGAAAGTTAGGATCACATGATGAAAATTAGGGTGAGGGGAAAGTCTTAATCTTCTGCTGAAAAGTGATTTTCCTTGCTAGTCTAGTTATTGCTGGCCTAGCTGGTGCACTTTCAAAACATGGTCAACCAAAGAAATCTTGCTAGTTAGGCTAGTTGAAGGGATAGTTCACTCCCCTAAAAAAATTTCCTTTTTAACTCAACCTAATGTTTTTTTACGTGGAACACAAAAGAAGATGTTGAGCAAAATATTGTAGCCTCAGTCATCATTTACTTTTACAGCTTTTTTACTACAATTAATGTGATTGAGACAGTCATTCTTCCTGCAATCTCCTTTTGTGTTCCATGAAAGAAGGAAAGTTGCATTGGTTTGGATCAACATTAGGGTAAGTGAATGATGAAAGAATTTTTGTTTTTGGGGTGAAATATCCCTTTAAAAAGCCTCATGGGTACACCAGGGTCCTGTTGCACCAGCTGTGCTTAAGTTAAAACTTAGCCTAGTTGTGGCGTAAATGGGCACTAAATCACAATTTACGTACTACTAAATATTTGAGTGTTGCACCATTAAATTTAGGTATCACGTCACCCAACGTAAACTAAATATTTACAGAAGCCTCTGACCAGGAGTAACAAATGGAATAAAAAAAGCAGACTGATATTTTGATATCAGTATTCAATTGATATCAATTAGCTCATGTTTTACGTGACAGGCATCAATCATTTCGACGTACAGTATGATGTTGACGTTTACACTCGTTTACATTTACAAGATAGAAAAAAAACTTTTAAGCATCTCTTCAGCGTTAAACCAATCTAACGGTGCAGTTTTCAGTGTGCGTCACCCGGTGTCAAGTTTAAACACATTCAAAATATATATAGGATATTAAAATAAATAAATGTCTTTTCCAGCCTGTTGTATTAATATTTATTGTTCACCCCTTATTTATTTTAGATACAGTTCCTATATAGTGTTATTTACACAGGGCAAATATATTTATCAAATCTACTTTTATAACATATCATATTTTAATGGGGATATAATTTATTACAGCTGACAGTTACATGAGCAGACAAGGTTTGAACATCATCCACCACAAGATCATATTGAAGTTCACAGCTTTGTAACACTTCTGTGCACAAATTTGATGACTGCTTATTGGATCAATTGAGGTAAACGTCATACGTGATTACGCATTTCTTTTCGGAGAGCTTACGGCCTTCTAGTTAAGTCTGGCCTTAAGAACAGGTGGTGCAACCAAATTAAGCATTGACTTAGTTACAAACTAACTAGTAGTTACTAAGCCCATAGCGTGAACTTAACGTCCTAATTTACATGAGATTTTACACACAGCTGGTGCAACCCTACCCAGCATACCAGTATTTTCAAAAACAAAACATACAGTTGGTGACCAGCTATACCGATCTTTTCTGTAGGGTTTTCCTATTTAAATAGTCCACAAATGGTACTCCATTACCATGTAAGAGCCTCAACACAATTTTGAAACTTGAGATAATGCTGCTGACTCTATTGTTTCTTACCACGGGTGCTCGAGTAGCTGACAGCATCACAACACAATCGATTGTGCTCCCATTGATCCCTGCATTTTTTACCCCTCCTATAATGGCTTCCACTAAAGCGTATGCATCAAGACTGGGGCATTATGAATGGAAGACAATCTGAAAGCATCCTGTCATCTCACAAAGTCTTTTCTCTTCCCTCTTGAGGCCTCTTATTTCAACATTTACCCGTAACTCCTTCCCTCCTCACTGTCACGTCATAAGATGTGCGCATGTAATGGTGAGGCTGCTCCCCAACAAGGAACTCGGCACTGCTGCACTTAGAGCAATAATTGGAATTTTTATGGTTGAGAAAGCAAACACTTTTAGTACAGGCAAAAGCCCTCTTGCAGTCCAAGTGGAAGACAGTGGGAAATCAAAAAGATGGATCACCCTAATCTGTGTATTGACATATCTCATGGCAGAACAAATGGTGCAGTTGAGCTATATTCGCCTGTATTGATCCCGTGGCTGCTTAACATTCATGCCCTTGCTCCTGGAGGTTGACCACAGGGCAGGGGGATTTGCACTCCAGTCCAGCCTTTCCATGGACTCACTAGTGCCACCACTCTTCCAATTCATCCATAGCAGACTCATGTCAACACAGTTTGGACACACCAGTGGAGTAACTTATCATCAGGCAGTCTGAATTAAGACTCTATATATTTATGTGTCCCTCTTGAAAGAGACTATCTTAAATCAGCCTGGTTTGCTGGTCTTGGCTGCTATAATATGTAATGCATTCAATCAGTGTTGTACTCCTATTGTATGTCTCATATTACATGGTAATATGAGTAACATTGAGTGAGTCACACAGATCCACGAGGCAAAATGGCCTGGCTGGAAGCTATTGTAAACATAGTGACATCCTACAACATGGGTGCCCGACACTCTCAGAGCTGCTGAGTGCTTGCCTTGTTTTGTTCTTGTGGTCCCTTGTAAGGTTTAATAGGCAATTACTAATGACCATCCATCCTGCTGATGGGACAAAATGCAAATGCACTTTCTGAGGCTTTTAATGGCTACCATCATATGACCCCCAGTATGCCTTCCTGCTTAGCAGGGTGGATGTAGACTTGGAATGAGCTATTTAGTTGTAAATGAAATAGCAGGGAGCCTATATGACTGGCCGAAACATGGATGATCAGTGCAGGATTCAATTTCGTTTTTTGATGCAGAGTCAAACCAGATCAATTGGAGTGCATTTTTTACCCAATCACCAGATGGATTACCTTATTCATTTTTAAGTGTTTAAGTGTATACATTCTGTTGCTATGACAAAATGTGTTGAATAGAGATTGTAAGGAATTTATTGATGATTCTGATTCCTTTTCCACTTAAAGGAATATTCCGGGTTCAATACAAGTTAAGCTTGATCAACAGTATTTATGGCATAATGTTGATTACCACAAAAATTTATTTTAACTCATCCCTTTTTCTTTAAAAAAAAAAAAAATCAAGGTGACAGCGAGGCACTTACAATGGAAGTGAATGTAGCCAATTTTTGGATGGTTTAAAGTCAGAAATATGATGCATATAATTTTATAAAAGTACTTACTGTAATTCTTCTGTTAAATGTGAAATTACTACTTTAAATGATCATGGCAACAAAGTTATAAAATCACTTTACACAGCAATTTTATCACACGGAAATCACGTTAACACATAATGTTTATGTCTCATGGCTTTACTTTTTAAACATTGATTTTTGTAATAGTTATGGACCGGCCACATTCACTTTATGTTTAAGTGCCTTACTGTAACCCAGATTTAGCTTTTTTTTTAAGAAAAAAATGTCTAAATAAGTTTTTGTGGTAATCAACATTATGCCACAAATGCTATCAAATGAGCTTAACTTGTATTGAAACTGGAATAGTCCATCTCAGACCAATGCAATTAAAATGAGTTGGCTCTTAAGAGACTACACTGGTCACGCTGAGACTCAAGAATCATTAATGGAACCGAACATCATGAAAATAATTATTTAGTTTTTTTAAATGGAACTGAATAAGAACCAGATCTCGATTCTCAACCCTAGTGTCAAGTGGTCTAAAAAAAACTATTTATTTTCTTAAATCAAAGAGTCTGTGATTGGTTAATTCTCAGTGCAGTTTTGAGTCTTGTTAAGCACGTGATCGTGTATAGTACCGTGGCAGGGAGCTGTTTGATCCGCATTTGGCATGCTGCTTCACAGAGTTCTGCTCATCTGAGAAGTGGGTCATACAGCATACACCCCATTAATCAGGCTCCTGTTGTTTTTGACCTGAATGAGAAAATGCTTGGATCACCAAAAAGATGATTGACTGTTACAAATTCAGCAGATCCGAATGAGTCTTTTTGTCATCTCTGCTCACTTTGTCGTGACTGTGTATTTCACCAATATTACCTTAATTGTTTCCCTCGCAAGGTTTCTTTCTCCTAGTTTTTTCTTGGAAAACGGCAGCTTTTTAACAAAGAATTTGTTGTAAGTTGTGTTTGGCCAGTAATTGTCAGAGGCACTGATGGTTTCTGTGGTTTTGTTTTTATGCTAGCTTGGAGTGTAGGGTCAAACCAGGGTTCAGGCTGCTCCAGAAGCTACTGTCTAATAAATAATTATAGCCAAATAGCAACTAGCATGCTATGTTAATAGAGGCTGAAATTGCTTTTGAAGGTCCTCATAAGTCCCCCTTATAGATTAAGTGCCTGCATTGGAAAAATAACAGCACCCAGAAGAAAATGGGTGAAAGTAATCAGGTTTAATGGACTCAGAAGCTCGCTGAGAATTAAATAACCATTGATTTGTTGGAATGTTCTGTTATTACCAAACGCCACTACACACATCAGTGAGGCTGATGATATTGATGTTGGGTCCTTTTTTATTTCGTCTTTATTGTATTAACCCCCAGTGAACCTGATTGTTCTCCGAGCTCTGTCTTCAATTTATCAGTACTGCAGATTAGAGTTGGGCAGCTCCTTAACTTTGCTAAATTTAAAGAAAAGCTTCCAATACTAAATAAGAATAATGGTAATGTCAAATGGCATTGACTCCCATCCCCTAAAATGTAATCACATATTTATGGTGGCCTGCACTGCATATCTTATGGAGGTTATCAAGAAGTTCTTCTGAGGGAAAGCTTTTTTTATTGAGGCCCCATTAAGGCTATGGCCATGAAATGGCTTCTACTGAAGGAGATTCCAGCAATGAGATTATAGATCAAAAACACTCCTTATGAACCCATTATCTCAACTACTGAGACTTCATATGGGTAGTAATATCAACAAAACATGATCCCTTTAATCCATTTTTAAACCCTGGATTTCTCTGCATATCGAGGAGACAGCACTGGTGTGCCAGCAAAACAAATGCCTGAGTGCTTATCCTCCATATGCAAGAGCTAAAGGCTTAGCCTGACAGAACAATCAAAAAGCAACAATGGATGAACATCCAGAAATGTTTCAATACTTTGCTGTTGGATGTGTTTTTAATATTTTTGCTTCTTTTGTTGGAATAAGACTCACCAGCCCTCTGAAGTGTGAAGGCGCTGTACTCTTTTGAGTGTTCTTTGCAGTTTTACCTCTGTAATGAACTATATTTAGAATTTGCAAGCTTGTTATCCAAATTCAGACTGTTGGATTTATGTCATTAGCAGGTACTGGGAATCACAAAATGTTAGCTGAAGCAGATATGCAGTGGGGTTCGAAATCTGAGATCAAACTGAAAATCTTGGATTCAAAATCTAGTTTAAACCTGTAAAGTTTTAGGGTTTTGAACATTTTAAAACAAAGAAACTTTATGATCTAAATTAAATAAGAAATATTTAAGATTCGGGGCGGCACGGTGGTGCAGCGGTTAGCACTGTCGCCTCACAGCAAGAAGGTAGTGGGTTCAAACCCTGGTTGCCCCGGCCTTTCTGTGTGGAGTTTGCATGTTCTCCCCGTGTCTGCGTGGGTTCTCTCCGGGTACTCCGGCTTCCTCCCACCATCCAAAAGACATGCAGGCTAGGTTAATTGGTGTCTCCAAAAAAAAAAATTGCCCTAGGTGTGGATGTGGATGTGGATGTGGAGGTGAGTGTGAGTGTATGTCTGTCTATGTGTGGCCCTGCGATGGACTGGCGACCTGTCCAGGGTGTCCCCCGCCTTTCGCCCAATGTTAGCTGGGATAGGCTCCAGCCCCCCGCGACCCTGTACACAGGATAAGCGGTTGACGATGGATGGATGGATGGATATTTAAGATTCTGCACTCTTTTTATTCTTCAAATTTGTGACATTGACAATGGTAACTACGTTCTACAAAAGGTCAGATTTCCTTGCTTCCACTGAAGTACACAAGATGCTCTTTGGAACATTCTCAAATCATGCTGGTATAACATGGGTCTTCAGGTTTTGTACAAAATTGTGGGGTCCATGCCAGCTACTGTAGAGTGTATGGTGTCATTACAGCAAAGGGGGAAATACACAATGCTGTATTTAGAAATTTTAATTGTTTTATTCAACTTTTAACTTATAGATAGGGTGTTCAATCTTTTCCAGAATTTGTTTTTTTGTTATACTGGTTGGATGTCTCTTCACATCCTGATAGCAATCAATAATTTAAGTGGTCTAAATGTAAAAATAAAAAATATATATATATAGGCTATATATATATATATATATATTTTTTTTTTTTTTTTTTTTAAAGCTAGCTTGCTAGTTGCTAGCCTCTCTGAATTACACATCCTAGCTTTAAATTGGTTTGCTGATTATATCATTTTAAATGAAAAATGTATTTATAAATGTCTAAATTTCAAAGGCTTGCAATCACTCCTTAGCTTCTTGACATTTAGACTTTATTAGTCTATTAGAGTTTTGATCACTTATATTATGGTTATTATGGAATATTGTGGCTGAACCGATCTTAACAGAGCTTTGAATTTTTTTATTATTATTATCTGCACCATTCCTTTAACTCTCTGAAGGCATTTTCACTGCATCTGAAAATGCATAATTTTCTACTTGTATTGCAAAACAATATGGCAATAGAGAAATATGTTTGAATTTATTTCCTATTTTTTGAGAAATTTTGAAGTGTTCACTGACAGGACTCTTCACTCATAATCCAGCGGGAGCTGGTAAAACGTGACATTCAAATGCTGGATTTAAAAAAAAAAACAGCAGAGAATCTGGAGTCGGGCAGCTCTTTTCAACTGTAAGTGCTATATATACCAAGAAAGTTGTTCCTTGTGCTTAAATGGTACTTAAGTGGAGCAAATCATTTTCACAGTTGTTGTTATTACATCATGTATTTGGGTCAGGGACAATACACACGTTTTCAGATGAAGTAATTATGGAATCTATTCGTGAAACTCGCTTACATACCTAATGAACATTACTGTTTTACTGGCGGAGTGGTAAGTCCATCCTTCAAATCAGGCACATTTACACATAGACATCAAAGGGGACTTGAGCACCTGCCCTTTTTCTTCCTCGAAAGAAAGTGCCCTTTATTCTGTGGTGCTATATGTATATAAAAAAAAAATTCAATATAAATTAATATATATATTCCTGTTTGCGCACAGTTTCCCTGTCAAACAAATCTAAATATCATGTTGGGAGATGAGACTTTTTGAGTTCCAATGCCCTCCCTCCCTCCCTCTGCATCTCCGCGCAGCAGTGCAGCACACATCAGCATATCAGACACACATACAGGCAGACAAACAGGCAGCAGCCCCTCCCAGCTCCTAACCCAGTCGTGTTTTTCTTGGCTTATGTGGAGGTGAGTGGTGATGGACAACAGACTAAGCTACCAGTGCCTCAACTTTACAGCTAATTAGCCAAAAGACAAATATAGTTAGCTTGTGTCTCGCTAACATGGATGACTCATGAGCTACAAGCTAATGTAATAAGTTAGATAAAGTTTAGCGAAGGCAATATATCATGGCCATACAGGCTAATGTACTGTAATAAATGGAGACACTACAGGTGAATACAGTAAAATTTGTGTCTAATAATGTCATCACAATCACCACATTGATATGCAAATTAGGCGTTAACTAATATAAATTTGCTAATTTGCATACATTTGACAAGGCGCTGCAGGTGAATTGGATAAACAAAATAACTATATTATTTCAAAGTTCAAGACTTTTTTTGTAATCATTTCAGTATTTTTGTATTTTGTCAATTATTTTTGCAGTGTTTTTTCCTGTAAAATTAACAAAATAGCAGCAACAGCCTTTTTCAGTTTAGTGTAAAGATTTTTGTTGATTTTGAAGTGTTATGAATTCCAAAAACATCAAAAGAATTAAAACAATTTATTGCCTTGTGCAAAATAAACAAATTATTAGTGAAACTACGTCCCTCTCCTTGGTGCTGTCATTTATTCTAAATATATACTTGAAACTAGTAGCATAGAAAACAAACACAATGTGGAATAGTTTCCTTTGCTATTGCCTGCTCTTGAGATAAACCTGGTGAATACTAAAGAAGACCATGGTCTCTGTGTGAATAATTATTTTGTGGAAATCTGTATGAAACAATTGCGTGAGTGTGAGGGAATTAAAATAAACTGGTAAGGAAGTCAGAGTTGTGTTAATATATTTAACGTTTTGTTTAAAAAGAAATTGTTTTAATAAATAATTATGAAACAAATTATAGAACTCTCATCAAAAAGAATGAGACATTAGTACAGCAACAGCTTAGGTCAGCTATGCCACAAGCTATGTTTAGCTTTCGAGAGGTTGTCTCCATGCCACTATGGAAAATAATCTCTTACCATGCAAGTAAATGCAAAGTTTGTGCTTTGATATGTCATCATAGCTGTAATATTTCTCCTCCAAGTGAACCCTTGGATAACCATGAGGATGGATCCCTCAGATGTAATAGATGGAACGTGAGGAACTAGAAAGTGATCCCAAACTGTGACCCAAGAAGTTCCCTTTCAGTGAGTGTGAAGGTTTGTCATGTTGACACTCCCATCTGAATGTTGAGGCAAAGCTTTGAGATGTCACATCACATAAGGTGGACATACATTTGCTCATCTACTGCTGCGAAGTCTGAAGGAGCTAAGTGCTTTGCAGTGCAAAAATATCAAAAAATCTTTTTAAAAACCACTGCAGTTGAGTAGGCCATGCAGATGATTACTAATGAGTTAGGGGTGGTTGGCAAGGTTATTATCATTAAAGAAAAATAATATATATTAATATAATTTTTTATATTATTCATATAAATTGTACTATGTAGTTTGGGATGGTTGGCAAGGTTATCATCAACGGAAACTATTACGAAAATAAAAACAAGCAATGAAAAATATTTTTTTATATAATTTAAAATCCAATTAAAACAAGATTTTGCAAAAATATAAAAACCCTGGTTGTCAATGCTTGTAGATGGATTTGTAGTGGTTGTGTAGTGAGAGCACATTGCCTCTGTGTAGTTGACTCAGATTAGTAAAGCGAAACCTGTGAGCTGGCCAGTGTTTGGCCACAGAGAGTAGGAGCAGGCGGTCAGGCAGTCTCAGGGACAGGGGGTAGTGGGGCGGATGGGGACATAAGCCCGGCAGGTCGGCACAGATGATGGGTCCAGATGGAGAGGTTCTGGGCAGTGCCAGGGGCGGAGGAACCACGAGGAGGGGCCTCTGCTCCACAGGCAGCACTGGGCCACTCTTTCCGTTCACGCCAGCTTGCACATTACCAGGCCCTTTGCTCTGAACTCAATTCAGCACCCGTATCACACAAATCCTTACCAGATTTGTGAAGGACATACGACTAAGGACAAACACAGAATGATAAAGGGCTGCATGCTCACAGGGACGTAACACAGGGAAATAATTCTGCTAAGCCCTGAAAAAAGGCTGTTTGTAGTTCAAATATCTACTAATTACTGCTAATGGACTAATGATTGGGAACAAGCTTATTACATATAGTGGTGTTATGGTTCTCTGTAAAAATAAAACGAACCGTACAGTTTGCCAACCATGGTTCAGTAAGCGTTTTGCTCCATAGTTCATCTCTAGTTTAATAACGCATCTGGATTATACAGTTTGGCAAAGAAAACAACGAGCCAAATAGACGTGCGCAGTTGTAACCTCTAATGCACCTGTATGGCTCTGTAGATGGACACACTCTGCCTGTGTTTCACTTGGGTCAACTTTCTACAAAGAGAAGCTGTCCTATTAACTGTTAGTAAGTTAAATCAGTTGATGACATCACAGTTTAGTTGGCAATATGGCAAGCGGAGAAAACATGATGCAAGAGAGAAGCACCTGCGTCATTTAAGTCTCCTGTCCGGGACCTTTTTTCCTTATGCAGTCAATTACAACAGCGATGGTCAAAAAACTTGTACAAAACAGGCACAGTTTGTAATAGCTATTTACGCTGACATCACCCTATTATATATAGCGCACGGTGCACACAGAGCCGATTGTGAGCCTGAAACTGCACACAGACACATTCCCTTCCGTCTTTAAGCAGGTACTCGGTGCTAGTTTGGACAGACATGAAACAAGAACTAAAGCGCTTGGGGTGTTCATAGCCAAAGTTATGTTGCCCTTACTCCATTGATGAAGATGTGGAATTTCCGAGTATGATTAAAATATTTGAGTTGTGTTACGACATCCATTCTCCTATTCATAATAGTTTCAACATCATAGTTCTCACACCTCACTCTTTCCACACTTCAGAACCACTGGAATGGACAGCAGCAATTAAGTAATCTGACCACCAAACACAACAATCTTAGCCTGAAAACACAAGGCACATGTAACATAGACACAGCAGTCTACATTCCTTAATATATAAATTTTATAAAACGGACAATGCACCCTAACATTAGAACTATAAAACAGCCATAACACAAGAAGGACATGATTGCTAAATCACCACTTCATAGCCTCAGACTAACCAGAAACAATAACCTAGTATCTATGACCTAGTATCAATAACACAGACTTTTAATAAATATATTAACTTGCCTTTACTTGAACACAATATCCATGCATCTCTGTCACTTTGTTGTACAAGTTTCGATAGCCTCTCTTTCTTTGTGTATTTTTTTTCATCCCCTTTTCTCCCAATTTGGAATGCCCAATTTCCACTATATAGTAGGTCTTCTTCGTGGTGCGGTTACTCACCTCAATTTGGGTGGCGGAGGACAAGTCTCAGTTGCCTCTGCTTCTGAGACCGTCAATCCATGCATCTTATCACGTGGCTCACGTGCATGACACAGCAGAGACTCACAGCATGTGGAGGCTCATGATACTCTGCAATCCACGCACAACTTACCATGTACCCCATTGAGAGCGAGAACCCCTAATCGAGACCACAAGGAGCTTACCACATGTGACTCTTTCCTCCCTAGCAACCGGCCCAGTTTGGTTGCTTAGGAGACCTGGCTGGAGTCACTCAACATGCCCTGGATTTGAACTCATGTGGTAGTAGTCAGCATCAATAATTGCTGAGCTACCCTGGCCCTCTCTTTCTCGATTTTTAATTGAAATGAATATATCTGTGTAGGTTGTCGATACGTACACTGCAGATATCAATTTTAACCCTTAATAACACATTAGTTATGTGAACTTGAATGTGTTGACACAAAACTAAAATCTAGCCTATCAGATAGCTTACTCATTTCGGTAAGCATGCTTACCTTGGCCATTTGTAGTAGTGGACGTGAATCAATTTGAATGAACATACAGTGTTGAATGAAAGGGCAGTAAAAAATAGAATCAGAGAAAGTATAACATAAAGTGCTTGTGCCAAAGTGAATTAATGAATTACTGTCTGTGCTGCTCAAATGAGATAAAAGATGACAAATTTGAATGAAAATAGTAGTTTATATTAACAATTCTATTTAAATATTTCAAAGTGTCATTTTCAGGGTTGGGGAGTAACGGAATACATGTAATGTGAATATGTATTTAAAATACAAAATATAAGTAACTGTATTCCAATACAGTTACAATTTAAATCATTGGTAATTAGAATACAGTTACATTCAAAATGTATTTTGATTACAGAAGAGATTACTGTGCATTTTATTGTCATTTGATTAATTAAATATTTAGTCCTTTCAGATGGAAAACATTTGTACATATAAATTATGTGATCCAAAGTGCATTTGAACAGCGGTGAAACACTTTCTTATGATGTGTTACATTCATACGAGCAGACAGAGAAGTAAGTCTGAACTTTGGAGCAGAAGAAGAAGAAATAGAAATAAACCTTGTGTAAATTATCAGCTTTACACTAAGCTAAAATGCTATTTGTAACCTTTTTACATGCACGTTACCAGGCAAAATGCACGTTACCAAGAAAATTCACATTGGATCATAATTTCATTTTTTCTAGTAAGACCTTTGATATTAGGACAAAAATCATATTCTTGATAATAATTTTTGTATTGTTTTCCTGTAAAGATATCTAAAAATCCTTAAAACAAGATCTGATTTAACCTGTTTTAGAAACAACACTGCGTAAGATATTTCAGAGAATGTATTTTTAACATGTGTATTTTGTCTTACTGTACTGGCAGAGTTTTTATAGTCAAAACAAGTGAAAAAAATCTACCAGTTCTGAAGAAGTAATCCAAAGTATTTAGAATACGTTACAGGCCTTGAGTAATCTAATTAAATACATTGCAAATTACATTTTAGAGCATGTATTCTGTAATCTGTAGTGGAATACATTTTGAATGTAACCCTCCCAAACCAGGTCATTTTTCTATTCACCCTTCTGTTTAGTAAGCACTGCTTGCCTTGCTTATATGGATGGCATGGCCCTGGCTCAGAGTCAGAAAACCAAGTGAGACTATTTTATAATCTACATTTGGCTGGACAATAAAAAATTTTGAAGCCATTTTCTTAGTTTCAGTGTTGCGTTTCTTCTAGTTACTGCATATTGGGTTTGTAGGTGACACTCAGTAACTACACATTGTTAAAGAATATTTCGGATTTAATAGTTAGGTTCGATGCACAGAATTTGTGACATTATGTTGTTTACTACAAAAATGTATTTAGACTTTTCCCTCTTTTTCTTTAAAAAAATAAATTGAATAAAATCGAGGTTACAGTGAGGCATTTATAAAGGAAGTAAATTGGGCTAATCCGAAACATTCAAATGCTCACTGTTTCAAAAGTATAGCCACAAGATGTAAACATTATGTAGGTGTGATCAAATTGCTTAAGAACTTGATCTGTGAAACATTTCAGCTCAAATAACACACCAGTTTTAAGTGAATAATTGTTATAAGTGCTTTTAATTTCATTTTAAACTTCACATTTCTGCATTCAAATCCTCCAAAAATGGTCCCCATTCTCTTCCATTGTAAGTAGGGATGTTCCGCTAAAATTTTTGGGAGCACGAATATGATTACTGATAACTCAAGCTCACATTTGAAGCGCACAGCTTATGCAAACTATACATTTATCTCAATAAATCGCAGCTTTTGCAGCTAAATAAACTCACTAGAACATTACGGAATTACATTTGTACGTCAGATGGTATCAGGTATTGGAGCATTTTTACAAGCATGAGTACAATTACCTGCGTGCGGTATTTGACCCGATTCCAATACCAGTATCGGGACATCCCTGATTGTAAGTGCCTCACTGTAACATTGATTTTTGCTTTATTTAAAGAAAAGGAGGGATGTCAAAATAATTTATGTGGTAATCAACATTAATGTCAATGTCGATTGAGTTTAACCTGTATTGAACCCAGAATATTAATTTAAAATTGAGTTCAACAATGATCTGTACTTTGATAAGTGTGACTTATTTTTGCTCAAATTCAGAGAAAACGGAGTGTGAAAATTGGAATACATTAAATTCAAGTAACTTTGAAATCTGTTTGTAGTTTCGCTTTTTGCCTTTGTTGGGCAACATGCATGTATTACATGCTGTACAAAGGATAATGTTTATGAATAAGCAAATTTATCTGCATAAATTCACAATGCTGTCAATAATTAGAGAAGCTTTGTTGATGCCTTTCAAAACAACAGAAAATGACATGGTATCTAGGATATCAAGCATGTATCTGCAGTCTATAGGAAGAGGGTATTCTTTACCTGTGCTATACAGTAGAGATTTCCCCCAACACTCTTGAGGCAACTGTTTCTCCAGTGGTCTCTCTGTGGGCTTTACAGTTCTGGAGGGGATTCAAAGTTAGACAGATGGTTCCTCACAAACACCTCCTCCAGCACTTTCATCCCTCATCAAACTATTAATTCATCTGTGCAGATGAGTACATTCACATGGCGCCATCCGGATGAATATTAATGACATTTTTGATACAGTAAATCCCTACATTTGCTTTCCCAGTAACTTGTTACATGGTTCGAGCTGATTAAAATGAATAATTTACATAATTAACATATGGTTCTAGCATTAGCTTTAATATGCTGATTATCCAAATACTTTTTTGTGTGAAATCAGTGGAATTTAGACCATGAAAATTGTTTGAAGTAAAAATGGTGAACTCTGCAGAGGACTCCAACATATTAGCCCAAGGGCCTAAAATAAATGTCCTACAGAACGTATTGAATGCAGAAAAATATCGCATCCAAAAGGCTTTATTGTGTTCTTCTGCGATGTAGTGTCTCCACGGAGTTTGGCTTTTCAATATAAATGAGAATTACTGATGAGAGCGCTGCCTCACCAAGACTTCGTCATTGTTGTTGACAGTAATTGCTATGCAAGCTAGCACAGTTGCTGGTTTGAGAGCTTGGTTCTGTCCCGGCTGTAATCATCTCAAACTCCATGTGAAGTGTGATCCATAAGTGTCCTTTCAACTGTGACTTTGTTACTAGTACAGTCAGATTATTCTTTATGCCAGCTTGTAGGACGATACCTTGTTCCTTTGTCAGCGTAAATAAGAAGAACAGCAGCAGATACGTAGCTACCCTTTACGTTCTAAGCCAAAGCCCCGTACTCTGAAAGTGACTCTGCAAGAGTCTGACAAACATTTGCACAATGAAGACAAGGCCAAACTTTTCTCACATTTCACACCACAGTCACAGACAGTGACAGCACTTCACACTGCGGAAGAGAGCAGCTGCTGGGATTTCTCACAGCAGGCCTTACTGATTTCCCTCCCCTGCTGAAACTCTCAAACAGCCAAATACCGTTCTCACTACCCCTCACAAGCCCTCACTGAAACATGCTTGTGTCATCGACTGCACCAGCTTCATGTAATGCAGCTTTTTCAGGCCATTTCTCATGCTCTGCTCCACAACATTTATTAATGGTTTTGATTTAGAGAAGAGAACATTTTGGTATGGCATGCATGAGTGCAAGATATATATGTGGATTCAAAATGTATATTGTTTTGATCTTTTTTGCCACTTTTATTTGTATAGACAGTGGAGGGAGGACTGGAAATGATGCGGCAGAACAGTGTCACAAAGGAAACGGCGGGGCGGGGGAGTAAAACCTTTTGTGGTTGTAATAAGAAGCTTTATTTATAAATGAAAGATATGCATGCTTCCTTCAAGTGTTTCTAACACTTATTTGTTTTTAAGCAGGGCCCTACTGGATTTTTTCCCAAAATCCTTTTTTCTTTTCCCATAATTCCATGTTTTAAAATTGTATTTCATTTCATTATAAAAATGGTGTCTAATCAAATAAAATTACTTAAACTTTTAAAAACTTAAAAGTAAAAAATAGAACAATTACTCAACATACCATTGCATTTTTTTTAACCAATTTTATTCAGTACAAAAGCACTGAATAAGGTGGAATGGGAAGGTGGAATGGAATTGGACAATGCCACAAACCAGATTCGAACTTGTGTCTCCCAGAAGAGCATTATGGCTAAATCCATTATATCATGTGTACTAACTGCTATGCCACAGCTCTGATAAAAGTTTAGTCTTTGTTCTTACAATTCTCATTCTCTTTTCTTTTCTGTTGTCCTATTTGTAGTCTTCAGGTGGGATAATGTGAAAGCAAAATTATATTTATCTCTATTTTATCTTCAGAATACTTTGCATGTCCTGCCAAACACAGAGGGATAAAATGACTATGACCCAGTTGGGAGTTTAGTGTTACACAAATGTGTCCACACCACTTATCCTGTGGGCACTGCGCTTTCCACTCTCTGCGCTGAGATGTTAATGAGCCCGAGATACTACTGCGTACCTGTAGTCCTGTTTAATATGCAGCATAGCGTGCCTCTCCATTCTCCAGCAGGAGGTAGTGAAAGAGACATTTCTGTACAGGAGCCAAAGTATCTATGTTTTCACCATCTATTTTAACTTTGACAGGCATTACTGCCAGAACAGGATGATTAAAATCAAATGCAGGGTACAGCATTTGTATTGTTTGTGCATTATGCAACTGTTCTCTACACATGCATCTAATGAGAGTCCATTGACCTTTTCTAGCTCTCAATAAAAGTAGGCTAGCTATAAACAAATATTGAGATTTGAGCACAGTACGGATAAAAGGGTTGGCACAGAGATGTCATTTTCACCCAGGCTTTCTTCACAAGAGGACCAGCATCTTTCCATGCAGAATAAATGCTTTGCCAGTTAAAGTACTTTATTCTTGGATCTTTTGTTTTTGAGTTATTGGGAATGCTCACAATGGATTAGCCCTGTTTGGAGCTGTTTTCTGGGGCAAGCCACATATCTCCCTATGCACTATATTTTACAGAAAGTTTGATGAGAGAAGAAAGAGAGAAGGAGAGAGAGGAAGAGGAATGGTGTTGGCGTATATGAATACAGATCCTTATACAAGAAGCATTACAGTGTGAGTGGGTAGGTTAATCCATGAAACGGGAAGCAATGAATATGAGTTATTGTTGGTGAGGTGATACATCGAAAGAAGCATAAATTGATTTCTCTGGTCACCAGGACTATTCAATAGAATTGTTGAATTGTTCAAGGAAATCATGAAAATTCTTTCATTATTTACTTTCACATGTCATTCCAAACCTGACTATTCCATGGACCAGAGATTAATCTTTGAAGAATATCCTGGATACTCTTTTCATTTCATAAGACTGAATGAGAAATGAGGTTATCAAGCTCCAAAATGGGGGGAAAATTGGATAAAAATAGTCAATACATTTTGTGTATTTGAATATTCTAAGACTTCTGAAACCATATGATAGCTTTATATGAGGAACAGACCAAAATCCATATTTTCGAATGTTTCATTTTGGGGTAAACTATTACTTTAAAACAGATTATTTAATCATAAAAGGCTCTAAAACATAAAAATAAAATAAAAAATCTGGTTTATGTAAACAAGTGTTTCTTCTTAAACTGTAATCACAAAACAAATGCAGTTCTTTGGCAATGAACATTGGCAGCAAGGTTTTCTCTAAAGATATACAGGTTCCTTTGCATTTTTTGTGTTACCAGCCAATTGAAATCTCAGTCGAACAGTATTAATTGAGTAAACATTTGTTTGTTGCCAAAATGATTGATTGTTCTTGATGATACTCTCCCTCTTTAATATGCTTACAAATTAGACATGTTAACAGATGTTTGCTTGGCTTACACCTTGCAATAGTTCAGCCTCAAAATTAGCATTTGTTTATCTAACCTTGATTAGGGTGGCTGCACTTGCTCTTTCCTGATTTCTGCAAATTGCTTGAGGGAGCGCACTTAAATATTGGCTAATATGAGATAATTTAATAGCACAGTGGAGCTGTGTGGAAAAACAAATTACCAGGCTACTAGTCAGTAGTTAATCAGGGGAACATGTCCTGAATTTGTAAGTCATCCTAATTTGCTGCATAAATTTAGAGTTCTGTTACACTGTGTATCATTAATCATGTTTCACTGGATTGAGAGTCCCACATACCATTCTCAAGAACTTACACCCTTTAAACCCTGAATACTTATGAAAGACTGTTAAAGAGCAACAATCAATATGGCATGACTCCAAAACTGAAAAGTTAATTCCAGTGGCCTTGCGCACTGCTTGTCACTCCAGGTCTCACAATAGGATTTCAGTCTTAATAGGAAGTCTCAGCAGCATGAGCTGATGTATCTACCAGCTTCAACAAAACAACAATAATCATAAGATTTAAAACTATATTAATTTTCTAATAACATGTTTTATATTTCTCCATCAGTTCTCTTGTATTGACCAAACATACAGTACTCAAGGACAAGGGCTTATGGGAATTCCACACAGCCAGTATTTTGTACTTGATAATTTTGAGTTAGTAATACTCTAAGCCAAAGTTTAAAGAGCATATACAGTTGAAGTCAGAAGTTTACATACACTAAAATTGAAGCCATTAAATCAAATTTTTTAACCACTCCACAGATTTCATATTAGCAAACTATAGTTTTGGCAAGTCGTTTAGTACATCTACTTTGTGCTTGACACAAGTAATTTTTCAAAATGTATTTACAGACAGATTGTTTCAATATGAATTGACTACGTCACAATTCCAGTGGGTCAGAAGTTGACATATACTAAGTTAACTATGCCTTTTAAGAAGCTTGAAAAATTCCAGAAAATGATTTCAAGCCTTTAGACAATTTTCTTCTGATATGAGGTGTACTGAACTGGAGGTGTGGCTGTGGATGTATTTTAAGGCCTACCGTCAAGCTCAGTGCCCCTTTGCTTGACATCATGAGAAAAGAAAAGAAAATCATCCAAAAAAAAATGTGGACCTCCACAAGTCTAGTTTGGGAGCAATTTCCAAATGCCTGAAGGTACCATTTTCACCTGTACAAACAATAGTACACAAGTATAAACACCATGGGACCACGCAGCCATTGTATTGCTCAGGAAAGAGATGCATTCTGTCTCCTAGAGATGAATGTAGTTTTTGTGTGAAAAGTGAAAATCAATCCCAGAACAACAGCAAAGGACCTTGTGAAGATGCTGGAGGAAACAGGTAAACAAGTATCTATATCCACAGTAAAACAAGTCCTATATCAACAACCTGAAAGGCTGTTCATCAAGGAAAAAGCCAGTGCTCCAAAAACACCATAAAAAAGCCAGACTACAGTTTGCAAGTGCACATGTGGACAAAGATCTTACTGTTTGGAAAAATTCCTTGGTCTGATGAAACAAAAATGTAACGTTTTGGCCATAATGACCACCATTATGTTTGGAGGAAAAAGGGTGAGGCTTGCAAGCCAAGGAACACCATCCCAACTGTGAAGCAGGGGGGTGGCAGCATCATGTTGTGAGGGTGTTTTGCTGTAGGAGGGACTGGTGCACTTCACAAAATAGATGTCATCATGAGGAAGGAAAATTATGTGGATATATTGAAGCAATATCTCAAGACATCAGCCATGATGTTAAAGCTTGGTCGCAAACGGGTCTTCCAAATGGACAATGACCCCAAGCATACCTCCAAACTTGAGGCTAAATGGCTTAAGGGCAACAAAGTCAAGGTATTGGAGAGGCCATCACAAAGCCTGACCTCAATCCGACTGAAAATGTGTGGGCAGAACTGAAAATGCTTGTGCAAGCAAGGAGGCCTACAAACCTGACTCAGTTACAATTGTTCTATCTGGAGAAATGGGCCAAAATTCCAGCAACTTGTTGTGAGAAGCTTGTAGAAGGCTACCCAAAACATTTTACCCAAGTTAAATATTTTAAATCAATGCTATCAAATACAATAAAATTGTACATAATCCTCTGACCCACCTGGGAATGTGATGAAAGAAATAAAAGCTGAAAAATAATTATCTCTAATTATTCTGACATATCACACTCTTAAAATAAAGTAGTAATAACTGACCTAAGATAGGGAATGTTTTCTATGATTCAATGTCAGGAATTGTGAATAACTGTGTTTAAATGTATTTGGCTAAGGTGTATGTAAACTTCTGACTTCAACTGTATATTTGAGTTACAACTTGAGGGTTTAGAAAGTAACGGTAACTTAATTACAACTAGTAAGAATAGTACAAAATAAAGCTTGTTCAATGAACTATTTTTTTCTTCAGATAACTATAATACCATAAAATACATTTGTCCATGAGGGTGAGAAAATAATAGCAGCATTGACATTTTTGGTTGAACTATCCCTTTGAGGGTTCTGACAGCTAAGTTAATCACAGCTGGAGCCCCCCCTTAATTGGGTCTGTCGGTGCCTATGTGTCACTCACTGAATATTCAACTTACAGTGTGTGCTCTTATTGTCTCGAACACATGGACACATATGCCCTTCCCCCCTATTTTATTTTGTCACATCAATTTAATGCAATCTGTCCTCTGGGTCATGTCAATCTTCATGTTTTTGTCTATATCAGAGAATGAGAGAGAGAGAGTGAGAGAGATGGAGGGCTGAACACCTTGGGATAGGCCTGCAGTATTATGGCACATTGAGGGAAGACTGGTTCCAGCTGTTTGGTCTCAGTAGGCTTTTTGCCTGGCCTGGTTAAGAGCCTGCTGCTCAGGAGAGAGAGGAGATGACTACACAGCCCCACTGGTCTCAGGTGCAGGATGGAAGAAGAGTAGGAGGAGGGGAGAAAGAGAGAAAAAGAGGGCATACTGTGTGACTCTCTGTAATGTACAGATTTCCATTTGTTGTACAGGTTTTAGATCAACCCATCTCATCCTCTCTCTTTGACTTGCAGGGTTAATTTTTCAATACCTTTCTAAAACTCTCTCTCTCTCTCTCACTCACTCACTCACTCACTCACTCACTCACTCACTCACTCACTCACTCATTCATTCACTCTCTTACTCACTCTCATGTACTCAGAGTGGAGGCTTGTATCTGTGAGTAGCTCTGCTCCTGCTGGGGCCTGGTGTAATTTTCTTGACAGGGTGTGGGAAATTGCACCATGTCAAGCAATGCTGGTACACATTGTGACATCTGCTCTATTGCTGACCAAATAATATCTGCTATTGCACAGCATGCTTTCCACTGTTGCTTGGGTTCATAGTATTTTATTTATGGGGACTGTCTATATATAGGGGGTATAAATATTTGCTCTGAATATGGTTAGATTAGATTTATGTTTTTTTTTAAATGATGCATCATGAAATCTGAATTTTGGTCAGTCTATGATTATGAAAATATGCCGATATCACTGGACGTACATTGAAAATCTCTACTATGGAAATAGATTGAGAATCTGGATTTGTGATTTTGTGAATTTTTTCAACTGAAAAAGTTTGGGTTGTTCAATTTTTGAAAGAGTACATTTTATAATCAATGTACTGTATATCATTTTCATTATCAGATTATAATCCATCAATACGTTCTTACTAAAGTTGACAATGTAATGTTATTTCAGTGTGATAACTTATATAAGGAATAACACTTTAAAACAATTAACACAATTAGTCATGCATCCTTACATATGTAGTTTCTGAAATAATACATTTTCAAACTTTTTCGAGACATATTTCTTAAAGTTTCAGACTACAATTAACTTGACACCGCATCATAATATGCTGCGTTTATGGCTAGAGATGCTAAAAAAAACGGTAATGCGAAGCATCCATCTGACACGTGCATTCCACAGATTGTCATACTCAATTGCAAAATTGACTGTTGTGGGCATTGCGTTTGTTCAATGATATGGAAATAAACCAAACAATATGTTGACTTCTAAAGACACTGTTTTGTATTGTCTAATCAAGGATTTCCACAATAAAGTAGTGTCTTTGTCTTGTAAATAATTCTAATCTGATTTATTATATTTAATATATACACTACCATTCAACATTTTGGGGTCACTTGCCTGAAAAGTTTCTCATGATCTTAAAAATATTTTGATCTGAAGGCATATGCTTAAATGTTTGAAATTAGTTTTGTAGACAAAAATATAATTGTGCCACCATATTAATTAATTTAATTACAAAACTAAAATGTTATTTTGTATTTTTTTTAAATGGATGACTTGGACCGAATAATTAAGAAAAGCAGCCACTAAGTGCCCAGCATATTGATGGGAACTCCTTCAGTACTGTTTAAAAAGCATCGCAGGGTGATTCCTCAAGAAGATGGTTGAGAAAATGCCAAGAGTACATTTCTGCAAAATCTAGGAAGAGGGTGACTACTTTGAAGATGCTAAAATATAATATCAAGTTTTGATTTATTTTGGATTTTTTAAGTCACAACATAATTCTCATATTTCCATTTATATTATTCCATAGTTGTGATGACTTTACTTTTGAACGGTATTTTATAAAATGTATCTTTATTTTGGGGCCTATTTTGGCAAATACTGATGTGGAATTATTTGCAAGTAATTTGATGAAAAAATTTCGATCCATCCATCTGTTTACATTTTGTGCATTTTTACTGTCTTTGTCATTTTTAGGGGCCAAGCTCCGAAGATGCTGTGGCACCTATTGTATCTGTTAGTATTCTTCTTCTTATTATTATTATTATTATTATTATGCCTGGGAGTCTATGGCAATCTTTTGAAGCATACATAGGAAAATTATGAAAATAGGCACACTGATAGTGGTGGTCATGAATAGCCCCCAAATTTGGGGTCTCTCAGACATACTCTATAGCACCACCACCATATCAAAAATCACTTTTCATTTGTGTGTATTTTTACATTCTTTATTTCTTTTATATCTGATTACTCTCTTCCTGATGATTCAAATGGACCGCTACACATGAAAACTCCTCCAACTACAGTAGCCGCCAGCTTGGATTATGATATTTATTGTTTTTTCACTACTAATACTTCAAACATTACCCAGTTCTTCGAAGCAAGGTTTCACAATACTCTCCAGACTGAGCAACAGCAATTGAATACATAAGCATTTAGATTTTTTATTTAAAAGTTACGGCATCGCAAAGTTAATGAGGTTGATTTAAAACCGGATATGAGGCTATGCCTCTGCAACTCTTTGTCCTATTGAAACTAAACTTTGTATGCGTCATGAGGACTATGGTCTGAGGACACATGCTAAGGTGTTGCTGTGCATGCTATGGGTCAGGAATTGTGAATTTATTTTTTATTTTTTGCCTGGAACTTTTGAACTGTATGTCCTAAAATCATGGGTTTAGTGTCCGTGAATTATTTGGGTCATGTGGAATTCAACTTTACCAGTTTTTCACATATTGGCCATTCTGCCTCTCCACCATATTGACATTTATTAAACAATTATATATCTTTTAAATGCATTGTTGTATTTTGAAGAAAATTGGTATACATCATCGACATCATGTCCTGATGATAATTAAGCAGTTTGGAGGCAGCAGCACCTATAGTTCAAAAGATAACCTACACTTGAGTGCTGACTCTAACCTCAGAAAGTCTCTTTGCCACACAATTGGCATGTCAACTGAGTGGCTCAATGTGTTAAAGCTCTTATTTATAGTTCAAAAGTCATGGGTTCAATTCCTAGGGTGACAAGTGTTAGAGTTGATGTTATATTGTACTGTAGATCTTTGTATTGTGCTTACTGAATAGTTGCAGGTTTTATCACATATATTTCTGTTTGCAGGTATGTTTCTTGTTGTCTTAGTGTTGTTCTTCTGATATAAATGAGTGATATATTTTAAGAGGATTAAGAAGTTTGGAGACAGCATCACATGTAGATGAAAAAAAAAACATGTCTCTGGTTATCATGCTACATGCTACGGTAGCTTAGCAGGATAATTGGTTAGCATGCTAACTGTTGAGCTTTCTGTCTAATTAGGCTTTTTGATCACAATAGGCTAACATTAGCTTAGCATACTAATTGGTTTGCATGCTAATCAGTTACACATTTGTGTAACTGATGTAACACATTTGTAAGGCTATTTCATCTCAATGCTATCCATAGGCAACATTAATTTGATAATCAGCTAGCATGCTAATTAGTTAAATACATCATGACCAGTCTGTTCTTTCTTTCTGCTGTGTTTAATTTCAGCCATATCGGCTCTCCACCATTTTGAATACTTTTTTTTAATTAAAAACTTGCTGAGTTTTAGCTTGGTATGTTTCTTCAGCAATTGTAAAACCTGTGGCAATGTGATCCAGCAATATGGTGCACTATACTTTTGTGCTGAGGAAATCGAAAGGTTGCTGGTTTGAGAACAGCTTGGGATGAATGGAAAAACTTGCAAAATGCCTCATGACCCGTTTGATCTTTTTTTCTGCTGTGTTTCATATAAGCCATATCAGCACTACACCATTTTGAATACTTTTTAAATGTAAAACATGCTGACTCTCATCTTGGTATATCTCTTCAGTACCTGTAAAATCTGTGGCAGTGAGGCCCATCAGTCAGTGCGCCATGCCTTTGTGTTCTGGAGATCAAAAGTTTGCCAGCTTGGGGCAACTTGAAAAAGTTTGAGTATTTGCAAAATACATTATGACCGGTCTGTTCTTTCTTTCTGCTGCGTTTGATATCAGCCATATCGGCTCTCTGCCATTTTGAATAAAAAAAATTGTATTCAAAACCTGCTGACTCTCAGCGTGGTGTGATTTTCAGCTCCTGTGAAAATGTGGTCCAGCAGGAAGGTACACCATATCTGTGTGCTGTGGAGATTAAAAGGTTGCCAGATTGAGACCAGCTTGGTTCAACTAGAAAAACTTTGAGTAGATTCAAAATACATCATGACCATTTTTCTTTTCTTTCTTTCTTTCTGTTGTGTTTGATATCAGCACACCACCATTTTAAATATTTTTTTCATTCTGAACCTGCTTACTCTCAGCTTGGTATGTCACTTTAGCACCTGTGAAACCTTTCTGTTTCTGTCACTTTTTTTGGTGACTTGTGAAGTAGTGTGGGGTTGCTTTGTATGTCATATCCATGCAATGTGTTGTGCTTTCTATGGTGTAATGCTTGCCATATCTGAGATTTTTGAACTCTGTTTACTGAGTGGTTGCTGTTCTTTTCCCCAAGCACATTTTTGAAAAGTTACATGAATATAAAGTTGTTCATCGTAACAGCTGTGCTGGGCTATGATCCCTCTAAGCTTGGTATGTCCCTTTGCTCTTTACAACTGTTTGGCTGTGTAGTTGAGTGGATAGCACACTGAACTCTAGAGCGGAAAGTCATGGGTTCAAATCTGTCCTGGGGTGACGTGATCTGTGCTTGCTCTGTGAGATCTTTGGGGTTATGTGCAGTTATGGCTAGTAATGGCTGCTTGCAGCTATATTTCACTATAATGTTTATATGCTACTGTGGCAGCGGGGGCGTGGTCAAGCGCCCGTCCGGGAGAGAAAAGCGGTAAGGGCACTTACACCTGAGCTAAATTATGTCTAACACCTGTGTCTAATTGCAGTAAGCATGAGGAGAGTGGCACAAAAGAGCAGCAGCCACAGAGCCTCGGGGGAGAGAGTGCCTACACCCAGAGTAGCAACTAAAAGAACGTGTGTTATACGATTGTGTATCGAACAGAAAGTGTATAATTAAAAAATCTTACCTTGAAGCCGACGCTGGTTCCCGTGTCTTCCTTAGTGGAAAGCTTCACAATGGTGCCGAAACCTGGGAATTAGCTGAAAAAATTTTCTGCAAATTATGGAACAGAGTCGCCCCATAGAGTCCTCCCAGCTGGCGGAAGTCCTCCAGTCCCTCGCTACTCTCCATCAGAGCCACCAACAGTCTGCTTGAGCTCCGACAGGACCAGGATCGTCGGTTCTTTGAGATAATGCGGGCTCAAGCAGAGGACCGGCTTGCTATTCTGAGCCTCCTCAGCCAGGAGGCCGCTCCAGACGCAGCCGCGACCCCGGACACCTGCGCCACACTGCCCCCACCCGCGCTACAGAAGATGGGGCCGGCAGATGATCCGGAGGCGTTCCTGGACCTCTGAGCACACGGCGGAAATTTGGGGTTGGCCGCATGACCAGTGGGCAGCCCGCCTCGTCCCTCTCTTGTCCGGGGAAGCACAGCTCGCGGCACAACAACTTCCGGCAACAAGCCTCCTGGCTTATACCGACTTGAGGAGAGCCATCCTGCAACGGGTTGGTCGGAGCCCGGAAGAAAGTCGCCAGCTCTTCCGGGCCTTGAAACTGGATAAGTCCGACCGCCCGTTTGCGTTCGCCCAGCGGCTCCGTGATGCCTGTCGGAGGTGGCTGCTTGCTGGGGACCGCGACGTCGAGGAGCTCGTCGATCAGGTGGTACTGGAGCAGTTTGTCCAGCGCTTGCCCCGGAGAATGGCGGAGTGGGTCCAGTGCCACCGCCCGGCGTCGCTGGAGGAAGCCGTACGACTCGCGGAGGACCACATGGCAGCGATTCCAAGAGCGGATGAGCCCTCTCTCTCTCTCCCCTTCCCCTGTGTCTTCCCCTGTTTTTCTCCCCTCCCCTCTTCCCTCTCACTCTGCTCTCTCCCCAGGGTCCGTTCCTGCCCCCCGCAGGCGCGGAGGATTCATGAGACCAACTTCCCGGCTGTGGGAGAACCCGCCTACCCCTTCCCCGTCCTTCAGCCGCTCTCCTCCTCAGGTGGGGGCGCCCGCCAGCACGGGTGCGGCCGTGGCGCCTGGGCCGGTCTGCTGGAGGTGCGGAGACCCGGACCACTTCTGGGATCAGTGTCCGCTGATGGAAATAGGGACGGTGGTGTGGGTCTCCGATGTCCCGCAGGCTGCCCCCGATCGGGCTGGAGCGTACCGTATTCCGGTAAGGATACAGGGGTACATACCAAGCATTGTTGGATACCGGCTGTAACCAGACCACCATCCACCAACGCTTGGTTCAACCCGGGGCTTTGGGCTCAGCTAAACGGGTGAGGGTGAGGTGTGTGCATGGGGATGTTCACAAGTATCCCATGTTGACTTTGGCGATCAAATTCCGGGGAGAAAAACATAGTGTGGAGGCAGCGGTTAGTTCCCGCCTCACCCATCCGCTAATTTTGGGAACTGATTGGCCGAATTTTAGAAATTTATTGGAGGGAGTTTGTGTGGATGGGTCCTGCATGAAAGTGAAGAGATGTGTGATGTGCGATGCTTTGGCAGGGGAGGCGGAGCCGGGGCCGTCCTTGGGGCCGTCCTCGGCTGCCGTCCTCGGTTGTCGCCCCTCCTCTCAGGGAATTCCCGGAGGGGGAATTCCCCTTGGAGCAGTCGCGGGATGAAACCCTTAAGCACGCTTTTGACCAAATGAGAGTAATGGATGGTCAACAACTCCGGCCGGGTGTCGCCGTTTCATATCCATATTTTTCGCTTATTAAAGATCGGTTGTACAGAGTGACGCAGAACGCTCAAACAAAGGAGGAAGTGACACAATTATTGATTCCACGGAGCCGCCGGGAAATGGTTTTCCAGGCGGCTCACTATAATCCTATGGCCGGTCACCTAGGGGAAAGAAAGACACTTCTCCATCTAATAGCCCGTTTCTATTGGCCGGGCATTGGCGGCGACGTCCGCAGGTGGTGTGCGGCGTGCTGCGAATGTCAGCTCGTAAACCCACCGGCCACCCCAAAAGCGCCTTTGTGCCCCCTTCCATTGATCGAGGTTCCCTTCGAAAGAATTGGAATGGACCTCGTCGGGCCATTAGAACGGACGGCACGCGGACATCGCTTTGTGTACGCAACGCAATATCCGGAAGCAGTGCCTTTGAGCAACATCTCAGCATGTAGTGTTGCAGGGGCACTCTTCAAAATAATCTCCCGGGTGGGGATTTTGAAAGAAATCCTCACCGACCAAGGCACTACTTTTATGTCACGAACACTTCACGAACTTTACAAACTCTTGGGCATTAATTCGATTCGCACTAGCGTCTACCATCCTCAGACAGATGGACTGGTGGAACGATTTAATAAAACGCTTAAAAAATATGATTCGTAAATTCGTACACGAAGACACTAGAAATTGGGATAAGTGGCTGGAGCCTCTGTTATTCACAGTACGAGAGGTCCCGCAAGCCTCCACGGGGTTCTCCCCATTTGAGCTGCTGTACGGGCGATGCCCACGTGGGGTCCTCGACGTCATCCGCGAAGCTTGGGAGGAGGGACCTTCTAATAGTAAAAATGAAATTCAATACGTTCTTGATCTTAGAGCAAAACTCCACACACTGGGGAAATTAACACAGGAGAATATTTCTCCAGGCTCAAGAACGCCAACGCCGGCTGTATGACAGGGGTGCTCAGCTACGGGAATTCGCCCCGGGAGATAAAGTGCTTGTATTACTCCCAACATCGAGCTCTAAATTACTCGCCAAGTGGCAAGGACCCTTTGAGGTTACACGACGAGTAGGGGATCTCGATTATGAGGTTAAACGTAGCGATAGAGGGGGCACGTGTCAAATATATCACCTCAACCTCCTGAAATTGTGGAGAGAAGAGGCGGCCTCTGTGACGTTGGCAACGGTAGTTCCGGAGAGGGCGGAGCTCAGACCGGAGGTAAACAAAGCCCACAATCTCAACACCCCGGTTCCTTGTGGAGACCACCTCTCACCGCGCCAACTCGCAGAGGTTTCCGAATTACAAAAGGAGTTTGCAGACGTGTTTTCTCCTCTACCGGGCTGCACAAACATCATACATCACCATATCGAGACCGAGCCGGGCGTGGTGGTACGTTGCCGCCCATATCGCTTGCCCGAACGCAAAAAGAAAGTAGTTCGAGAAGAATTGGACGCAATGCTTGAGATGGGAGTAATAGAACAGTCCCACAGCGATTGGTCCAGCCCGGTCGTCCTTGTTCCCAAGAGCGATGGGTCTGTACGTTTCTGTGTGGATTATAGGAAAGTCAACGCGGTGTCTAAATTTGACACGTACCCAATGCCCCGTGTTGATGAACTGCTCGATCGGTTAGGTACGGCTCGATTTTATTCGACCTTGGATCTAACGAAGGGTTATTGGCAGATCCCCTTGACACCAATATCCCGTGAAAAAACGGCCTTCACCATGCCGTTCGGATTACACCAATTCGTGACGCTTCCTTTTCGGTTTGGCAGTATGCGGTCTCATGGATAGGATCCTCAGACCGCATACTGCTTACGCCGCTGCCTATCTAGACGATATCATAATTTATAGCAATGATTGGCAGCGGCACATGCAACATCTGAGGGCCATCCTGAGATCGCTGCGGCGGGCGGGGCTCACGGCAAACCCGAAAAAGTGTGCGGTTGGGTGTGTGGAGGTACGGTATCTGGGGTTCCACTTGGGTCATGGCCAGGTGCGTCCCCAAATTGACAAGACCGCGGCGATTGCGACTTGCCCTAGACCCAAGACCAAAAAGGGGGTGAGGCAGTTCCTGGGGCTGGCTGGCTATTACAGAAGATTTGTGCTTAATTATTCGGATGTCACCAGCACGCTGACTGACCTCACTAAAAAGGGGGCTACAGATCCGGTCCAATGGTCAGAGCAGTGCCAACAGGCGTTTACACAGATTAAAGCTGCACTTTGTGGGGGGCCGCTTTTGCATGCACCTGACTTCTCTCTCCCTTTTGTGTTGCAGACGGACGCTTCAGACAGAGGGCTGGGGGCCGTACTCTCGCAGGTGGTGGAGGGGGAGGAGCGCCCGGTGCTGTACATCAGCCGGAAGCTCTCCTTGAGGGAGTCCAAGTACAGCACCGTGGAGAAGGAGTGTCTGGCCATCAAGTGGGCGGTCCTCACACTCCGTTACTACCTGCTGGGGCGGGCCTTCACCCTCTGTTCGGACCACGCCCCACTCCAGTGGCTTCACCGCATGAAGGATACTAACGCCCGGATCACCCGTTGGTATCTGGCTCTCCAGCCTTTTAAATTCAAGGTGATCCACAGACCGGGGGTGCAGATGGCTGCCGCTGCCTTCCTCTCCAGAAATGGGGGGGGAGTGGTAGGCAGGCCGGATGACGCCCCGGCCTGAGTCGGGTGGTGGGGGTATGTGGCAGCGGGGGCGTGGTCAAGCGCCCGTCCGGGAGAGAAAAGCGGTAAGGGCGCTTACACCTGAGCTAAATTATGTCTAACACCTGTGTCTAATTGCAGTAAGCATGAGGAGAGCGGCATAAAAGAGCAGCAGCCACAGAGCCTCGGGGGAGAGAGTGCCTACACCCAGAGTAGCAACTAAAAGAACGTGTGTTATACGATTGTGTATCGAACAGAAAGTGTATAATTAAAAAATCTTACCTTGAAGCCGACGCTGGTTCCCGTGTCTTCCTTAGTGGAAAGCTTCACAGCTACATTCAACACTTAACAACAGTAAAATAATTTCAGTAAGTAATATTGTATTACATGATTTTCATATCTTTATTTTAAAATGCATTCAAAGAGCTCTCTTCTGAATGATCGATAATGCATGTGCTGAACTCTCCAACTGCTCAATGACATGGCAGAGCAGCAGTAAGTATTTCAGAGGATCAGGAGAGGAGAGCAAAAGAAAACAGGAGAGAAGAGGGGAAAAGGAGGCATAAGGAGAAGAGAGGATGAAAAGATGAGACACCTTTGGGTAATTGTGATGCAGTTGATGATAAGGCCCTTCACTGATTCTGAGAGCTCACAGAGAGATGAAAAGCTTCTTCAGGCAAAGGTTGCTGTGAGAATGTGACATATGACTGAAGTTTAACCTCTCTCTCCTCTCTATTTCCAAACAGTGACTCCGAGCAGCGTAATCATCCGCTAAGCATTCCACTTTTGTTTAAGACTTAAATTGTATATGATAGTGACAACCGAGAGGGGTTTCCTCTAGTTTAATGAATCAATGATTGGTGTTATAGATACTGAAATATTGTTGTTGCACTGAGTGGCAGAGTAAGCGTTCAAGTGAGTGGTGTTATTTTCAACCCTATGAGTCATTCCCATCTCACCAGAGACTGTCTCCCTGAGCGGGTTTTTGGAATGAGAAATCTGAAAATAATCGTTCGGCTCTATTGTGACACAAATGGTCTTCCACAGTCTCTGTGTCCATTTTAATCTAATATGAGGCCACTGGTCCTAGCACAGCCATGATTCAAGCCATGATTTTGCTGGCCAAATTTGACCATATTTGTTGATCTGGCTCCATGCACCACAAAAAAACAGAAAATTTGTTGTGTAAGCCACTGAGAAAGAGCAAAGCAAATGAGCTATGTTATTAAAAAGCAGTGCTTCCTAAAGCCAGGCGAGCTAATAGAGAGCCATGCTAATATTTTTCGCCACGCACCCTCCTTGGCACTATGGCAGGTGAAAAGGGGGAGGGGGAGGACCAATTAAATTCCTCTTTTTTGAATATTGACCAGCTTGTTATCTGCGCTGAAACCCTGGAGTCAGAATTGCTAACCTCGGCAGCTTTCACAAAATGCTTTTCAATTGCCCAGAATTATGTGTGGAAAAATGCTGAGGATGGCAGGATCAAATGTGCCGTTTTAGTTATCAAGCTTAATACCTCCATTTATTCTGGAGACTGTGTGAGCTGCGACAGGTTTTTTTTTTTTTTTCCCCCAGGTCAGTTAAATGGCCTGAGGAGAACCAGTCACTCATTCAGCGAGGATCTGCTCTGCAAAGTGCTGTCACTCAGACAGTTTGAGAGATATTTTTCTTTGAGAGTCACACAGTTTGCCTCAGTCTCCCATATGGCTCTGTACTCATCTCATAAAACATTGCTCTCCGCCAAATAGGGAGCATATTCTTTTAAAAAATGGAAGCATGCCATAATCATGTGATGCTAGGCAACCAGTATTGGAGATTTAACCAGTATTTTTATTTTTTTATTTTTTTTCATGACCAATACTTATACTGATTATTTTAATGTTTAAAGGTCTGAAAAACAATATGCATAACCAATGTTTTTTAATTCTTTTTGCTTTTAGACACAATAACTAAATTATTCAGCATTAGCCTCTAGACGTGAACAGTGTGGTTTTCGAACTACTGCCTCCTTAAGATGAATCTCTTATTTTGTATCCTTCCTCATTTTGTAAGTCGCTTTGTATAAAGCATCTGCTAAATGAAAATATATAAATATAATACAATTATTATTATATATTCTGTATATAATATATAATATATTATATAATGAATATTTGTCCAAGGCTCTTAAATTAATCCAAGCACATTTTTTGCACATTTTTGTTTATACTCTGAAAAGTTTTTTGTTATTACCAGTACCAATACTGATTATTTTAAATTTTAAGTGTCCAAGATTTAATGATTGTTATAGTAGCTAAATTATTAATAACAAAATTATTAATCAACAGCCTCTGAAGACTAAAATTGTGCATAGTCCCTGAAAAATTTATATAATAAATATTAATGGAAATATACACTTGTTCACTTCCCTTCATTAATGCAAATTAAAAAATTATGTCTTTAGGGAATCAAATACTTTTTTCTCACATTTATTAGTTTATCTTTGTTTTGGCCAACATCTAACTATAGATATATTAAACCGATTACGTGGACTGTCTCTAATTGATATGCCACTGATACTTTAAATGAATCATAGCTAAGTGTATATTCTGAATCACTAGTTTTAACATTACATCTTAAATGAGAACATTACACTTGCTGTGGATATTGCTGCGAGACGGAGGAGATTTGATGGTTTAAATGTGCCAAACAAGGTTAGGATGGTTTAGCTAACATGTTGTTCTGATGAGCTGTTTTTCAGAAAGAAAACATCTCCGCGGCTGGCAGTTGGTGTAAGTGCTTGTGTAGGCTTTAATTTAATTAGAGTGCTTCATAATTTAGGCAGGACAGAATGGACAGAAGGCTACGTCTCAGAAAAGCTGAGGTGCTTAAACACCCCCCCCCCCCCCCACCTTCTCACGGAGTCCAGTCTGAAGGGAAATGGCAACACTTGACCATATAAAATAAAGATTCATTGCCGCCAAAGATGTAAACGCAAGCGAGCAAATTAGATTAATCAAAGTGTCACCAGTGTCAAACCAAACAAATAGCTGAGGGATTTACGTAAGTCAAATATGATGTCTGAATATGTGTGCATGTACTGAGGCCTCGGCTTGTTGCTTGGGGATTTATGACAGGGAGTTGTCTGTCTGGTGGAAATAACCTTTATGCTCCAGTCAAACTGGGGAATACCCTGGGAAGGGCTTAAGGCCAAACAAATCCAGATTAATCTTTCAGCCCCCCCAAAGAGCAACTGTCCATGGTGCTGATTGAGACTGAAAATGTATTCCAGGATATAGTGAGAGATGCACAGAGTGGCCAACACCACTTTTTTTGTCCTCAGGAAAGTCACCTTTATATCATGGTCACAGCTGGAATATTTTGTAATCGTGATTGCATGTATTTATTTTTTAAACAATCAAACCGTTCATCCATTTTAAGAGTTACTTTACCACAGTAAGTAATATAAAGTATTATATTTTACATAATCGCATTCTATGTTAATGCAAACCAAGATGCTAGGTTAAACTGAATTACTTTGCAGAAGAATGGTGTATTTGATTGTATTGCTTTTGCCATCATTTTATAAAAGCAATAAGTCACTTGAAGCCCTGTGTTATAGTGATTTTGCCACGGTTAAGGGGGTTTTAGGCACCCCCCTTTGCAATGTGCCTAAGAGCATACCTTAACCATGGCAAAAACACTATAACACACAGCCTCTTGAGGCTTATTGCTTTAATAACACATGGAATTGGGTGCTGATCATATGCTTTATTGCATTACACTCTATGAAGGTATAACCTTAATGAATAGGTACTGTATTATGTATTATATTTGTGGTTGCAATTATTCATTGAGCATTATGCATTGATATTATAAATAACTTTATAATTTTTTATACAATCTTAAAGGAAATTGTTAACAAATAGTACCTTTGTAAGGTTAAAACACCTCATTTTTATATATGGTTGACATGGTGTTCACACTTACTGTTTGATTTCAGTCAAAGAAGCTCCAATGTGAACTTTCTGGCTTTAAAGTGTCAGAGGGTAATTTCTCTTCCGTTCACATTTAGTCTATTCTTGAAACAAGGTCCCTTGCTCACGTGTTTCATTGAGTGAAAAGCTATTTGTAGAATTGCCGCAATGATTGAAGCTCTCCAGGCGTTTCTACAGCACAAGCTGCTGAGAAGTGGATTTAAATGACTTTATGCATCCATCATCTTTTTTTTTATTATTATTTAATGTATAATCTATGACCCATTTCACCACCCATCACTCGTCTTCAGATGCCTCGGTGTCCCAATTCTTATGGGCCGGCCGGAAATGGTGGCAAAATGGAGCTGGGTTCAGCTGCCTTTTAATGTGTTTGATGAGAAGGGTGAGATATAAATGACTCCGGTGGGAATATGCTTGTTTATTTCACTCAAAAATGAGAACATGCTGAAGTAAATGAAACATGGCTGAGGGACATCAATCAGAGGAAGGGACTGTTTATACAGTAATTACTTTCATGGATTAATGAAAGAATCTCTCTCTCTCTCTCTCTCTCTCTCTCTCTCTCTCTGTCTCTCATTTTTTGCTGTGGAGTATGTGTCAGGGTGTTTGACAAATAATATGTGTACCTACTAGTTGTGGTGTCTTGCTAAATGTAATTATTTTGATTCTTTTTAAGAGCTTCCCTTTAAAAAAATGGTCTTAAATAATGAGAATTATTAAGCTGCAGCCAATTGATTGTATTAAAAAAATCTCAGAACTCAATAATGTAAAAACTGCTTGGCAAAAATTGGGTGGGTGGGGGTATTGTGCCAAAACCTGTGATAAAAATAAATGAGTATTCAAAAGTGAATTTGTTCAAATGCATCTATTTTGTGTGTTATTATAAATGATATATCTAAAATGTGAAATTTGTGTTGAAAGTAAATAGGACTTTTCGTACAAAGAAATGGTCAATGTCACATATTTGGTAATTTGATTAGTGACTAAAGAAATAGTGTGGAATTGGAAATATTTCTTTCATTATATAATAACTAGAGCTGTCAATCAATAACAATTTTTAATCGAATTATTTACATGGTGTCCCGATTAATTAATCACGATTAATCGCATTTAATCGCATATAAAAATATTTGCTGAGAAAGCCCCTCATATAACAATAATTCAATATATAACGATGAAATTATACATAGTTATCTTTAAATATTAAAAAATGTGTGTATATATATATATATATATATATATATATATATATATATATATATATATATATATATATATATAAATAAAAAAATTTAGATAAGTAAATGCATTACATTCTTGTAGCAGAAGAGTAAATCATTGATAAGGCGATGCAAAAAAGTGGCTTTAGAATACAATGTACTGTTTACTACCATATTATTTATCATAAGTCAGTCATTGGCACACAGTTCACAGCAATCCATTTCACAAGTGAATTTGTCAATCAGTTGGAGATTTATTATGTTTAAGGACCCGTCAATTTACACTTGTGTCAGATATGCTTGTGTAGCGTCTCGGGTACGTTGCGTCATAAACATAAAATGTTTAGGTCACTGTGTCAAGTTAAATATAGTTTAATACTCAATTTTAAACACATCTTGAGATCCCTTAGTTCGCATTTGCGCTCCAAGTTTTTTGAATGCAAGAACGTAACGCATGTTTGTGTTGTGTGTCTGATGAATGTTGTTTTCTTCATTTCCTCAACTGTGTGTTGCTGGAGTAAACAGGTGGTATTACAAGCTTGCATTTCTCAGGAATCTTCCTTATTAGGGTGCGATTCATTGCGTTAATTTTTTTAACGCGTTATTTTTTTTGTCAAATTAACTACACTGAATTAACGCATTAATCGACAGCTCTAATAATAACACTTTTGTTCCCTCTTTTTTACAGAGATTTTGGCTAGTATCTCTTCTCCTCAATAGTCACCTTTTTTAAGCTAATTTGCCCTAACTGTTTGGTAATATTTCAGTTTAAGCTTAAACACATAAACCACATATACAACCACAATAACAACAAAAACCAACTCAAAATATACCCCATAATCATCTTTTTCCCCTCTTATGAGTTTGCATCCCTGTTTTTAATTTTCCAAAATGATAAAGGTTAAAGGTTTTTATGTGGACCAGGAATATATATATTTTCTTGTAGTTACTAAATCATCATAAGGCTATTCAGGCACAGTCCAAGAATAAAGGAATGAATTTTTGTGGAAATGTAGTATGATAAGTGGGGCTTTTGTAAAGGTTTAATTTGTATGGTGTAAATTCACTAGAACAGAAAAAGAAATGAAAGTATGCCATACATCACTATTACATTCCTCAGAGGAAAAATCACCATCAGTATTCAGCCTACAAACCAGAGGAATGTCTCCGGCATCATGAACATTCAAGCTCTTATTACAATCATAAACCAATAATGAAGGAAAATGTAAAAAAAAAAAAAAAGAAATGGCACAGGAGAGATGCTCCAGGGAAAGGGTAGTATCCCAAAGGAAGAAAACAAATGGCACCCTTCACTCCAGAGAAGGAATGACTCTAGTTAAGATTGATTGCTTTGGCATCTCTGCAGTGAGGTAAAGAAAAAAATAGAAAGGAGAGAGCGAGTGTGGTGGGAGGAGAACTGACCCTGTAAAGCTGCTGATTTCAGCAGTCTTGTTCGGGGGGCTTAAGTCTCATATATTGCCTTGGCTGGCTGTGATTTGTCAGGAGCACACTGTCGATTTGTGAGGACTGACACGAGACATGCCACCTCTGTAAAATACCCGAAACAAAGAGCATTTCTTCATGACTGGCTAATTCTCGCTGTTATTTCCCAAGCTGCAGCAAAAATGACTTTTTGCCTGGGATACCCCAAGGGCTTCTAATGTCAGGGAACCGTTCCTTTAACAGTAGAGCAATGTTGACATATGAACAGTCTGCGAGGACACGTTTTTAAAGCGTGTCCTGAATGAGCCTCCTTTGAGTGGCACCAAACTACATTTGACGAGAGAAAAATGGAGGCTGTAGAAGCATTACTGTGTTTTTTAGCAGAGCTCCTCTGAGACCCTAATGTTCTGTTGAGATTGACTTTATTGTTTTTATGTTTGGGGCCCCAATAATAGTAAAGTTGAGATTAACCTTTTATTTTCCCTTCAAATTCTTTTAATATTTTCCACTAACCTGATGGAAACGGAGTAGACAGATATTATTCAAGATATGTCCCTCTGTTTTTCTGCAAAGTAGGCATGCACTTGTTAGAATAGTGACTGGTGTCCATTCTAGTTATACTGTTTTTGTTCTCTTACGAGAGGTTCTCTCGTATTGCGTAAGCTAGCTTATGCTACGGGAAAGGTTCATCTTTTCTGAGATATTGAAGCCAAAAAATTATCCTTAATTTTGTATCATTTGTCAACGCAGTGCAGCAACTGCAGACCTTGAGCGGGCTAGCTAGCGAGCTCATTGGTTGCTCTGCGGCAACTGCTGCAGCCTATAGACGAACTTGCGTGAACTCGCGCCCAATGAGAGGCGTCCGCGCGCTCACTGTCCCAAAGCCCGCCAGAATGGCCGTGGCTAGGGTGCATATAAGCGCAGTTCGTAGGCTGGAACCCTGATTTTCATCACTTCAGCGAAGCTCTTCGCATCTCTGAAACTGCAAGAAGCCGCGTCGCCGTTCGAGGGGCATCAAGCAAGCTTGGACAGCACTCGAAGAAGCCGGCCGCCGCCACCTTCAGCCATCCTGTGAGCTACGCCATCCGGCGACATATCCTTTTTAAAGCAAACTAGTTCCTCAGTGAACTTCACAAAAGAGCACGAGCGTCTTTTTAAAGATGCCTCGCACCTGCGGCCCTGCGGGTTCGACTCGAAGCGCTCAGGACCGAAGCCGCCCCGCCCCCTTCTGTTTCGCCACGCCGGAAGAAGCGCCGCTCCCAAAGGCTGCCGGAACCGGGTTTAGAAGTGACTGTCTCGCTGGAGCCTCTCCCTCGAGCATCGCGTTCACCCTCCCCGCCCCCCCGGGACGCGCAGTTGCCGCCGAGCGGCCGCACTGCTGCCACCTCGGAGAGCGAGGCGGAGGACAAGGGCTGCTGTTCCATCATGGCTTCAGACAGCGAGGAGTGGTCACAAGCCTTCTCATCGGCCCAGGAATCCAGCAGGACCCACGCCGGAGTCGAAGGGGAACTGATACGCCTCCTCACACAGGCCGTCGACCGCCTCGGGCTCGAGTGGACACCACCCCCTGAGCAGGCTCCCAACAGACTTGACGGCTGCTTTCTTCGCGGCCCGGGCCGCTCCCTTCCTGCCGGAACTCCACGCCGAGCTCTCTAAATCGTGGAACGCGCCTCTCTCGGCCAGGATTCGATCCCACGTCTCCACCTCTCTCGCTTCAGTGGACGGCGCCGCCGAGAAGGGCTACTCTTCCATCCCCCCGGTCGAGGATTCGGTAGCAGCACACCTTTGCCCGCCCTCCGCGAGATGGCGGTCTAAGCCAGTGCTCCCGTCTAAGGCCTGCAGAACTACTTCCGCCTGTGTTGGCCGCGCCTATTCCGCCGGCGGCCAAGCCGCATCTGCTCTGCATTCCATGGCCGTCTTGCAGATCCTCCAAGTGGACCTTCTTCGGGAATGGGATGAGAAAGGCAGGCACCCAGAGGCTGTTACAGATCTAAGGAGCGCGACAGACCTCGCCCTTCGCCCCACCAAAGCTGCAGCTCAAGCCCTAGGGAAGTGCATGGCCTCGCTGACTGTAACCGAGAGACACCTGTGGCTAACGCTAGCCGACATGGGAGAAGCTGAGCGCTCCACGTTCCTCAACGCGCCGCTCTCTCCGTCCGGTCTCTTCGGTTCCGCGGTAAGTGGCATTGTTGACCATTTTTCGGAAGTCCAGAAAGCCACCCAAGCCATGAATCTCTTCCTGCCTCGCCGCGCTAGCTCCTCTGCAGGCCGCCCACGTAACCAGCCTCCTGCACGAGCATCTTCACAGCGCCCAGCTCAACAAAGCCAGACTTCCCAGCGTCGACAGGGCGGCCGCCCCAGATCGCGCTCAGACAGCCGCCGCAGACCGCCGCCCCCCCGCGGGCCTCGGCCTAAGATTGCGCTGAAACCTGAACAACCGAAGTCCTCCTAGCTTTGTTGAAAAAACGACGGCTCAGTCCCGCCGCGGCCGGACCACCGTCAAAGCTTCGCCCCCTGTCAGTCCCCTTCTCTCAGGCTACTACAGTGGGGAATTCAGCAGCCAACAAGCCGGTGTTACTACCCGCTTGCCTGCACTCAAACGCCGTTTTCACGGCGACACAAAAAGATCTTGTAAAGAGCAAACATGTCTTATGTGTAGAAAATGTGCCCACAATCCAGTGTTCACCCCTACACACAAGCGTTACACTTCCCGTGTCCCTATCAGAGAGCAAACATGTCTTATGTGTAGAAAATGTGCCCACAATCCAGTGTTCACCCCTACACACAAGCATTACACTTCCCGTGTTCCTATCAGAGCACACTCACATAAAGCGGGCACAGCCCGCTCGAGTGTTAGAGTCAATAAACAAGCCCGTGCGCGCGTCCCCTCTCTGCCTGCTCTGTCACACGGCCAGCAAACACCTCTCTATGTGTAAGTCCCGTGCCCGTGACTATGCTCGCGCATCACTTAACAGATGTGACTCTTTCCCCATTCATCTCAATCGGGAAGTCACTCACAGAACAGCATGTCCCTGCTGTCTGCGAGCAGTCATGCATAAGCACAATAAGCGCGCTCACACGTTCTGTTCAGCCCGCTGTGTACGGCAATCAGGGCGACTCGGCCATTCACCCTCTAGCGTTACACTTCAAAGCGTGGGAAGCTATCCCAGGGATATGCAAATGTGTGTTAAGCACAATAAAACAGGGCTATTTGCTACAGTTCGATCGCCGCCCTCCCCGCTTCAGGGCGCGGCTCGAAACTACTGTGAACACGGAAGCAGCCTGCATGCTTCGTTCAGAAATAGCAAACCTTCTGTGCAAAAGGGCCATAGAGAGAGTGCCGCCTTCACTGAGCGAGTCGGGGTTTTACAGCCATTATTTTCTTGTCCCCAAGAAAGACGGCGGCCTCAGACCAATATTAGATCTCAGGGTTTTGAACAAGGTGCTTGCAAAAAGACCGTTCAAAATGCTTACAATCAGGAAACTCCTCGCGCATGTGCGCCAGGGGGACTGGTTTATTTCTCTCGATCTGAAAGATGCCTATTTTCAGATTCAGATAAATCCCTGTCACAGGCCATTCTTGAGATTCGCCTTCGACGGTCAGGTTTATCAATACACCGTCCTTCCGTTCGGCCTGTCCTTAGCACCCCGTACTTTCACGAAGTGCATGGATGCGGCGCTCGCACCCCTGCAGAGTCAGGGCTTGCGAATTCTGAACTATTTGGACGATTGGCTGATTTTGGCACAGTCACATACGGAGCTTCTGTCTCACAGGACAGTTCTCCTCAGTCATCTGAACAGTCTGGGTCTTGCAGTCAATTGGACCAAGAGCTCACTACAGCCCAGTCAGGCAATTTCCTTCCTTGGAATAGAACTAGACTCTGTGGCAATGACGGCTCGCTTATCTACACGGCGCGCGCGTCTTTTCAGATGAACAGGCTCACGCCTCTGAAAAAATTTCAGAGAGTATTAGGTTACATGGCCTCAGCTGCAGCAGTACTTCAGCTGGGTTTACTGTGCATGCGCCCGCTCCAGCATTGGCTAAACACCCGTGCTTCTCGCCGGGCGTGGGCCAAAGGCCGCCAGCCGATCAGAGTGACTCAGACCTGTATATCAGCTCTGCAGCCTTGGACGGTGGCCGAATTGTATCAGCGGGGAATGACGATGGGAGCCGTATCTCGCCGAAAAGTCATCTCAACAGACGCGTCCAACACGGGTTGGGGCGCGGTCTGCGAGGGCTCACCAGTTTTCGGCCTATGGTCAGTTCAGGAAAAGCTCCTTCACATAAATTGTCTGGAAATGATAGCGGTCGAGTACGCGCTCGTGCGCTTCCTCCCTGTCATTCAGGGTCACCATGTCCTGGTCCGTTCGGACAACAGATCTGTGGTATCCTATCTAAACCGTCAGGGCGGTGTCAGATCCAGGAACCTCTTCCATCTGACAAAACGCATACTAAGTTGGTCCCAGTGCCACCTGCGCTCGCTGAGGGCGACGCACGTGCCAGGCCACCTGAACGACGGCCCAGACAGACTGTCCAGAGACAATGTTCCCCAGGGGAATGGTCCCTGCACGCTCAAACAGTCCAGAAATTATGGCAAATATTCGGCAGAGCAGAGATAGACCTCTTCGCGTCAGAAGAGAACTCTCACTGCCCAGTATTTTTCTCGAAAAGCGAGGACGCGCTGGCCCAGGACTGGCCCAACCGCCCGCTTTACGCCTTCCCTCCCGTCTCGCTATTGCCACAGGTAATGCAGAGGATCAGGGAAACGCGTCACTCAGTGCTCCTCATAGCCCCGCGCTGGGAGAATCAGACATGGTTCCTGGAGCTTACGCAGCTGTCACTGACAGCCCCGTGGCCCATCCCGGTGAGGGCAGATCTCCTCTGTCAAGCTCGCGGCACGATCTGGCATCCCCACCCAGAGCGCTGGGCGATCAACGACTACCCGTCGCTTTGCCAGAAGGAGTAATGAACACTATCATACACACTAGAGCCCCTTCCACGAGAAGACTCTATGCGTCCAAATGGTCGGTGTTTTCAAAATGGTGCACCGACAGAGACATGGACCCACGGACATGTGGGGTGTCGTCACTGCTCGTGCTTTTACAAGAGCTGTTGGATAAGGACAGATCCCCATCCACGCTCAAAGTGTACGTGGCGGCCGTCGCGGCGTTCGCCGAACTCCTGCACGGCCAGTCACTGGGAAAAAACGAGCTGGTCATCCGCTTCCTCAGGGGAGCTAGAAGGATGAACCCCCGCCCCCCCATCGGTTCCTATCTGGGATCTTTCTGTAGTTCTCGAAGCTATGAAAGCCCCCCCTTTCGAACCGCTTGAATCCGTGGATTTGAAATACCTTTCACTCAAAACCGTTTTTCTGACTGCCCTGTCATCAGTTAAACGTGTGGGAGACCTTCACGCGCTGTCTGTCAGCGCTGCGTGTATGGAGTTTGGACCAAGTGACTCCAAGGTCATTTTAAAGCCTAGACACGGCTATGTCCCCAAGGTGATCGGTACTCCTTTCAGAGCACAGATTATTTCCCTATCGGCTCTGCCAGCATCCGATAGCGAACGCGACACAAATCTCCTTTGCCCAGTCAGAGCACTGAGATTGTATACTGCGCGCTCCGCCTCTTTCAGACGCGCTGAGCAGCTTTTCGTTTCGTTCGGAGGGCGCACCAAGGGTCTCGCCACCACGAAACAGACACTGTCTAGATGGATAGTGGACGCTATTGCTGCCGCGTACGCGTCGAAAGACCTGCCATGCCTGTTAGGCATTAGGGCTCACTCCACCAGAGGCATGGCCTCCTCGTGGGCATGGTCCAGCGGGATTTCCATTCAGGACATATGTGTGGCAGCGGGCTGGGCTTCCCCCTCCACCTTTGTCAGATTTTACAATCTGGAAGTGCCCGCTCTGCAGGCAAAACTACTAGCGGTTTAATACGCTACAGCTCCCCTGGTGAGCTGCACTAATGGGACACATTCCACACAGACCGGCACCGCCGCTCTGTTTTTCCCTTCCCACTATGTGCTTATGTATCACACACACACTGACCCGCACTCTTGCTGGCCAAATATTATTTCCCCACTCACAAGGGCTCCCCTGGGTCCCCCCACCCCCCTGGGGCTCATGCAGTGGATGCTTGGCGCGCACGGCGTTGACAATGGGTTCCCGTAGCGTAAGCTAGCTTACGCAATACGAGAGAACCTCTCGTAAGAGAACGTCTCGGTTACATACGTAACCTCGGTTCTCTCTAGATGAGGGAACGAGTATTGCGTAGCTGGCCGTGCTCGCGCCACGAGCGATTTTCGCTTCATTCAATGAAAACCAGGGTTCCAGCCTACGAACTGCGCTTATATGCACCCTAGCCACGGCCATTCTGGCGGGCTTTGGGACAGTGAGCGCGCGGGCGCCTCTCATTGGGCGCGAGTTCACGCAAGTTCGTCTATAGGCTGCATCAGTTGCCGCAGAGCAACCAATGAGCTCGCTAGCTAGCCCGCTCAAGGTCTGCAGTTGCTGCACTGCGTTGACAAATGATACAAAATTAAGGATAATTTTTTGGCTTCAATATCTCAAAAGATGAATCTTTCCCGTAGCGTAAGCTAGCTTACGCAATACTCGTTTCCCTCATCTAGAGAGAACCGAGGTTACGTAGGTAACCGAGACGTTTGGGTTGACCACAGCAAAAACACATTGTACAAAAAAAAACACTGAGAGAAACAGAAGGGATAGTTCACTTGAAAATAAATAGAATGTAATTATTTACTCTTCCTCATGTTGTTCCAACCCTTATGGGTTTTTGTTCCACGTTAACAAAAAGAGGCATTAGCCAAATCATCAGCCCCAGTCACCATTCACCTTCATTCTAAGGAAAAAAGATTAAATGAATTAAAGTAAATGGTCACAGGCTGTCATTCTGCCTAACATTCTCTGCCTAACGTTTTGTGTTTCACTGAAAGAAAGTCATATGGGTTTGGAAAAGCATGAGGATGAGTGAATCATAACAGAACTTCATTTTTGGGTTTTGAACTGTCCCTTTGAAATAAACAACTTGCAGGTCTATATACGATCTCTACATTGTGTATTATAGTCAGAGAATCATAGCATGGGAATTATTTAACGTTTTATATCTGAGGTCTCTGAGACAGCAAACATAATGTAAAAAAAATGGAGAACGGTTGAAAAATGTTATCAAGTTTTATTTTTCCTGTGTTAATTTTTCCCTTTTTGATTTGTAGCTAGTTGCACCTAATAAACATACATATAAATAAAAAATTTAGAGCAAATAGTTTTCCTAAAAATGTATGTCCACATATGTGGACAGTGGGACTAAAAACAAAAAAAAGATGTCAGATGTTCCCTGGAGTGATGGTTATTCATGTTTTTTAGACATAACAGACATTGCAGCTGATTTTTTTGTAAAGCTGCTTTGGAACAATATGTATTGTTAAAAGCACAAATAATAATAATAAAAAAAACAATACAAATAAAAAAAACATTTGACTTGATTTGACTTCTTTTAATTATATTTGTTTTATTTGTTTCTACCTTGGCAACAACATCTCAATGTTCTCTCTTCGCACTGTCAAACAAACAAGTGCTTGCCAGTGCTGAAGCATTTTACATATCAGAAATCAGCATAATTCATTCTGATTCAAGTAATGGCCAGCATTGTCTAATCACTGCCAATCATGTTAAAATACATGTATCCATTATAAATTCTGAACTTAAGTACAGATAACCATTGTCCCATGTCTGTCCACCATGTTGAGTGGTTCAGACATCATCTGCAGCCTGAAACTGAACTTTTGATAGTAAGTTTAGATTGATTGCACTGTTCTTCATAGGAAAGCTATAGGATGCTCACTTGCTCTTAGTGAATGACTTCACCCCCAGTGTGTCTGTCTGCACTTGTCTCAGAACAGTTAGAAATGCACCTTATTTTTTATCCTAACTCAATATAAAGCATCTGAAATCAAACTCTTTTTTTTTTCTCAATGTGAAAATGTGCAGTAAATTTAGGATGTCTAATTAAAACCTTGTGCTATTGTACATGATAGTGTACACTGTGTTTAGCAGCATAGCGTTTCATGATAAATTGCTCAAATAAAAAAATTGGCATATTCGATGAAACTAGAGACTAATCTTTTGACTCTAACAGGTTTACATGTAATAACTTATTTAAGTTTTTACCAGATGTAGTTTTGTTGGCATTTCTCCCAAAGACAAACTCTGCTGTGATCGGCACCATGTTCTTTTGTCACATGACTCCGGATGTCAAAATGTTAACACTTTACTGACAGCCTAGAGTCTCCTGTACTGAGATCAGTCAGTCTTAAATTAAATTATGCGTTACGTATAGTTAAGCCAAAATACAACATTCACGCATTTGTACGCAGGGTCACACGAGGTTAAAATCAGTTCTCATAAGATTAGGAAAAGTTATGAAGTATAAACCTTATACTTAAATGTTATTGTTTAAGTATACTTATTGAGCTATTAAGATAAGTGAAACAAAAGTCATTAAAATTGGCATTACTGAGACCGCAAACAGAAAAGACCTCGAGGTTTAAACCTGTTAGTGACACTTCATGCTCAATTTTGGAATAAACTTTGAAAGCACTCATTTTGTTATACTCTCCTCTTCTTTGTGTATTGAAAATCAGCAGCGTGAGTACCTCTTTTCTGTGGTTTGTGGTCTCACCCTCTCCCGGCGTGCCTCAGTCACACCACAGGACTGCAATTGTGAATCAATACAATTCCTTAACCTGTCACACTCCCACCATTGTCACAATACCAGTTTTATGAGGGTGATTTAGGCGTGGGGTTAGTCAATCTATCACGGCGAGGGGCCGTGCTAAATGATCATTTGATGTAGTAAAGAATTGTGATGCAGGGAGATTGCTATGCCTGCTCCATACCTAAACAGAAAGAGAAACAAGCTCAGTCGAGACGAAGGGCAATTGTGCGGCCTCCTGTCAGTCCCTGACTTAATTGGCCCAATCTAAAACAGGGATGTGCAGAACACCATATTTTCAAAATTCAAAATAGTTGGTGTGTTTCCAGTCTTAAAGGGATTGTTCACCCAAAACGTTTTATTTGGTCATTATTCAGTCACCCTCATGGCGTTCTAAACCCATACAAGATTTGTTCTTCTGTAGAACAAAAATGGAAATGTTAGGTAGAATGCCTCATCACCTTTCACTTTTATTGTATGGAAAAAAATGCAATAAAATTGAATGGTGACTGATGCTGACCCTACCCTAAAACCCAAATTCTGGGTAAAGGAACCGGTTTCTCCACATCTGTTCTTCTACACCATAATAGATGTGGTGAGGAGCTTGAAGATTATCGGATTGTAAATACTCCTCAAAGTGGCAGTGTGGAGAGAGGCGGGTGGAGGTGATCCATTGTCTGGGCCGAGGTTGCGTGCAGTCAATTAAAATGCACTACAGCGTGTGTGTGTGTGTGTTGGTAAAGTGCATGAGCATTATGTGCATGGCTCAGATCAGTTAAGTGATTTTGTGGGGATTCTCCATCATGGCAGGCCAGCAGGCTGATGGCTTGAGCAGTTGGAGCAGGCTAAAATGAAGTGTCAGGTGGCAGAATTGTATTTTATTTTCTAATATGCTTGACTGTTAGTTGTGGATTTTTTTTAAGGGTGGATGCGTACAAAGGGGATTGAAACCTTCGTCTCCAATCTTATCGTGTAAGGTATTTCTCAAATTTATGGCAGAGAGCATCCGTGCCATTCTGGCAACACTTAAACGGTTGCCAATGATTAATTAGGGGGAATCGGAAAGGCCATACTTTTATTGAATGTTTAAAACGTAACACTCTGATAAGAGGCATGAATGTTTTTTATTTCTGCCATTTATGCAAGCAAGCAAGCTAGCACAGTTTTCTTTTTTTTTTTTTTTTATTTATTTTATTACAATCTCACACATTAAATGTAAAATTGCTTATATCCTGCTGATATCAATAATATGACACCGGGTCTACTATAACAGCTATTACATTACATTATTGGAAATTGTAGTATAAAAGCCATGTTTACCATTACACCATAAAGACGGGGAAAACCCTTCTGCATTTCAGCTCACATTAATAATTAAAGCAATTCCTTTATTGCCTATTTACCTTTAATTGCTGTTGAGAGGGAAGGAGGAAAAAAGGAGAGAGAGGGAGCTGAAAGAGAGTTGGAGAGATGGCAGATGAGGGTAGTTAAGTACTGTATCATTTGCAAATAACATTAAATCCAGGGCTGACAGAGTTTTTCCATTTCTGTAATGGAGGGTATGAGAGAGCTGTATTGTTTTTATGCTGACCCTGGCCAATTGTTTGGTAATGTTGGGCTGTCAGCCACGCTTGACACCTTGACATCATGCGTGCGCTTTTAGCTGGGAAATGACGTGGGGTTTGATGAAGGGGAGTGGGCACTCACTTAAAAAACAAGCCCTTCATCAGCAAATTGGGAACCTACCAGGAGCCAATCTAGTTACCCCTTCCAGTCACTCTTTCTGGGCTTCATCCTCCCTGCCTGCCCTCCCCCTGGTGCCCCCCCCCCACCAAAAAAAACAAGTGGCTTGCTCTGATAAGTAGGTTAAGCTCCTATCTGTTAATTAGGCTATTCCAGATGTGACTAATTTACCAGCCATGGGCATACAATATGCTAAACACCAGAGAATTAACGCGGTGGAGAAGGACGCTTCCCATGTGCTTTCTCTCTGATAGGACAAGTAATTTCAAAGCTCAGAAACCAACACAAGTTGCTATTTTAATCATTGCCCACCCTATCTGTTCCAACATACTAGTGTCTGCTCAAAATTAAAATATTAAAGGAAATTTAGATATTTGTCATTATCTGTAAAGTCAAAATCCCTGCTGGTTGCCCGAGCTGTCTGAAAATGCTAACTAGATCATTATTCAATTACCACACTGTGAAGATTAGATACATGTGCTTCGGTTTGTGTGTACGGATGGACATCCTGCTGGAACATGCTTTCTTGTGGCGAGCGGAGATGGTCCGTGTTCTGTGCATGTGTCAGTGTGTGTGTGTAATTTTTTCAGGCCCCAGTAGATGCTGCCATAGTGCATTATTTGTAGAGCCGGGGATGAACTGACCGTATTACACTATTCTTGTCTCGTTCTTTATCTTTTCTTTCTTTCCCTGTTTTTATTGTGATTATCATTTAGAATGATTAGCTAAACAAAATCATTTATTTGAATTGTTGAGTTCACATTGTAATGTAGGAACATCATTAATGCAGTGTGGTGCATGTAACAGTGTGGAACAGAGCAATCTGTGTCCTCTTTTGTGATGTGCAAATCTACATATTTTCTCTAGTTGGTGGGTTGCCTGGAGTATTCAACTAATCAGTCTTAAAGGGAAAGTTCACCCAAAAATGTAAATTGTCAGATGTGAAAGTGAAACCAAACTGGCACCACATGTGGCTTTCAGATGTAAAAGTGAGAGTGGAGATTTCGAGTCAAATAAGTACTTAAATTTTGATCGGTTTCTCACCCAAATCTATCCTATTGATTCTGAAGATGTATATTTAACCAATGTTGTGTGTGAAAATCCCAGATCAGCAGTTACAGAAATAATCCATGGCACCAACCATCATCCATGCGATTATCTAATCATCCAATCGTGTGGTAGCAGTGCATAACATCATGCAGATATGGGTCAGAAGCTTCAATTAATGTTCACATCAACCATCAGAATGGGGAAAAATGTGATCTCAGTGATTTGGACCATGGAATGATTGTCGGTGCCAGACCGGCTGGTTTGAGTATTTCTGTAACTGCTGATCTGGAATCTTCACACACAACAGTCTCTACAATTGACTCAGGTGCCAAAAACAAAACATCCAGTGAGTGGCAGTTCTATGTATGGAAATGCTTTGTTGATGAAAGAGGTCAACAGAGAATGGCCAGACTGTTTCGAACTGACAGTGTACGGTAACTCAGATAACTGCTCTGTACAATTATGTGAGAAGAATAGTATCTCATAATGCTATTCTGAGATGAGGGTTGGTGCTGATTTGACGGCACAATGGGGACCTACGCAATATTAGGCAGGTGGTTTTAATGTTGTTACTGATTGGTGTACATATATAGAAATCTCGTTGATGTCTTTCATTTACTAATCTGATGTTTGGATGGCCTGACAACTATTTAACCATTTTGACACATCCATAGTCCCCGTTATTCTTCCTGGAAAGAACTCTTTGAAACGACTGAATGAGCACGCAGCAGGCTAGGATGCAGAAAACGCATTTACATGTTTCCTGGCACATATGAAATGTCCTACAGCATCAAATCTTGACTCCTTTCATTGGAAACTCTACTGTCAACTGATAAAAGTGGGTTAACGTGATCCCTTTGGTCATATTGCAGTTGCTTGAAAGAAGAAATTCCCAGAGTGCCTCATATAATTTCCCCTCTCTCTGTCTCAATCATAAATCTTTTGCATCCTTTCCTTAATTTATGCATCATAAAAATACATGAATAAGCAAACCCCTTGTAACACATGTTCCTCTGCACAGTACAGATCTAGTTTCATAGTGGTTTCTTTTTAGAAGACAGTTTTTCAGAGGAATTGTACTGTTCTTGGCTGTTAGAAGGTCTGGCCTATTATAGAGATTTGTGAAGGGCCAGCAGGCATATCTTACTGCAATCCCACAGAGTGAAATTTTGCTTTAGTCTCAGAACATTGAAGTGAGACTTGCCGAGCAATCACCAAATAATTTTTTGTGAAATTGATAAGATTCAATTAATTTCTATGAAGCTTTCTGCAACTTTTGGAACATATTTTCAGAAGAGTTAGTGGAATGTAGGACAGCTGAAAACCATGATTAAAAACATAAAACACAGTTGTGGTGCAGCTGTAGCAATCATGCATCGAGACATTGGAGCAGTGGTGCTCTATGTTGCACCTTTTTATTCGCATCATCTTTAAATTAAATCTGTTCATTGTGTACCTGTTTTTGTCAACTTTGCGATCTTTGTGAAGTGGTCTCAGCCCACTTTATCTTTATTTTTTGGAACAAAGTAATATGTTTTTATTAAGTTAAGAAATTATCATGTACATTTATTTTTGTATAATATTAATAACTACTACTATTCTTCTTCTTCTTCTTCTTATTATTATTATTATTATTATTATTATTATTATTATAAAACAGTACAATATTTAAATTAAGATTTTCTTGACCTACATGCGGTATAGCTATGCAGGTCTTTATTTTGGTGAAAGCTTTTATTTGGCGGTACGCTGAAGGAAGTTGTAGAGCTGACAATGGTCTTTTACTGCAGGAAAAATGCTCTCATCCACTCTTCAGTCCACAAAAACCCAGTGTTATTAGGTTAATTTTAATTTGGATAGTAACTTTTAGTGGTCAAGCATGTTTAGATTTACACAGATGTGCAATTGATGAATCTAGAGCACTGTCTATTTGTGCTTTAAGTGTGTGCAACACTACAGAGAACAGAGCTGCACAGTGAGCAGCTTGTGCAGACTATTTATTCATTAAATTCAATCTCAGCCTTTGCGGCAGGGCCGTGCACAGACATTTTGAAGGGCAGTGGCTAAAACTGAGAAAAGGGTTTGAACACCTGTTTATCATTGTTGATCGCATGTTGGTGAAAAAGTTCATAAATGAATGAACGAACGAGAGCATATCACATTGACATGCTTCAACGGTATAAAAATATGAAAAGCTTTTGAGGACGCAGCACAATGGCAAAACTGTAACTCTGTATACTTAATACAGTATATGTTGAACTTTCATTTTGTTGGTAGGTTTGTTGGGATCAGCGGTGGAGCAGTCGGGTCAAGTGAATCTTTGAGTCGCTGGGACTTGGCGAGTTTATTAATGTCTCTAGGCACAACCTCCTGACCCTGTCAAATCAAATCTTCTGTGTGCTGATCCACATCCGCAGAAAGAACGGCCTTAGATGATAGATTTTGAGTGAACTGCAACCCCTTCAAAATGACATGTACCAAAGTGCTCTCATTGCTCAAAAGCCAGTTAACCCCCATCGCCTCTTTGACACAAAAGCGAGAGACCTGGAGTGCCATTGTATTTTTGTCCCCTTTCCACTATATAAAAGCCATTTGTTTATAAAACACCATTAGCCCACATTCTCACACTGTGTCCAGAGGCGAAACAACCCATGTATTTTATTGCTGTGAATCATGTCCCTCAGAATTCAGCTCTTTTGGACCCTGCGTGGCTCTGAAGACCATGGTTTGCTTTGTATTCAGCTGGGCTGTTTTTTTTCTCTCTGCATGTGATGAACCCTACTCAGCAGTGTGTTAACTGAAATGGGAAGTGACAGATTCACTAAGGGATAATCTTCCTGCCAAAGAAACAAATATTACCCCTTGCTTGCACATTACTGTATGCCCCGGCAGGTAGAACCACGAGACCCCCTACAATATACCTGTTTTTATTGATTTTTGTCAAACTAATTTGAACAAAATGGGGTTCTGTGTTGTGAAGTAGTGGAAGTCAGTTGAGAATGTGTGTTGTGTGTCTTTTTCAAGCCTTTTGCTGTTGGGAAAGCCTGTGTACCCCTGCAGATTCGTGCATTACTGCAGATTGCATTATGGTCCTGCTGAGATGGATTGCTTCTCAAATAGTTTTTATACTGCAGCCTGAATTTACTACTCACTAGGGCTGGGCAATATATAGAATATTTGCGATATAATCACAATAATTTTGCTAGCAATGTAAAATTAAACAAAAAATTTTAATATTGAAATGATTATAATGTACTTTTTATTTGACCATTGAGTTTCCTTAAGATAGCATGATTGAAATTAGTTTTTTGCAATCCTTCGTTCGTGACTTAAGAGCCTCTGATTTAACACTTTCGCAGGTACGATCAAAACAGTGTGATTACACTAGACTGGGCTCATTGGCGTATGATCAAACTGGTACGATCTGTATTAGTTCTGCTGTTTACCAGCAAAGAGGGACCGAAGCGTTGTCATAATGAACCAGCTCTTTTCAACATTACAATATCTTTTTTTTTTATGTTACAAACATTCAAACAATCACTAAATAAATGTTAAAAGCCGTTACCGTCAGAGCTGAACGTTTTGATGCAGTGATGCAGCGCTGTTTTCTGATGTCAAACAAAAAATGTATAAACTAGTTTGAGCCTTCTCCCATTCCATCCATCATTCATTCTCACCACTTCCATTGGCAAAAAAGTGGAAGGGCTAGGTTTTTAGAACCATCTATGGTTGACGAACTCAGAATCCCATGCTGCATTGCAATGTAAACAATATGGTGGCTCGCATTCGCGACTGCATCTTATCAATTGTAATCAGTCAATATGAACATTTAAAAATCACATTATATCTTTGATAATATACTGTATAATCTGTCCTCCACTGCATCTGCTGTAGTGCAAGGTGACATTTTTTTAAATCAAGCGCTCATTGAAGAACTCCGAGTGGGGTATTAGTCAGTACAGGAAAAATGTACATGCAAAAGGGTTAAACTTCAGTAGCATGAATGTCATTAGAGTATATATATTTCATTTTAATGAATCAGTTACAACTTTTAATTTCAATGAATTGTTTCATAACTCAAAAATGTTCACAAAAGTTCTTGTGTGGCATTTTTCACGTGTTAAATTGTTTTAGTAAAAATATTGATATTATGTAAATTATGTAAATTGTAAGATATACCGTATATCAAATATCATCAAAAGTCAAAAATTTTAGACGTTTTGAGCTAGGGCTAATTTTTTTAGCTACTGTACATTACCCAGCCCTTCTATTTGCTTTGATGCTTTATTATATTATACAGTAGATTTATATATATATATAGAGAGAGAGAGAGAGAGGGAGAGAGAGAGAGCGAGAGAGAGGGAGAGAGAGAGATTTTCTCTGCCAAGAGATAATAGCCTTTAATCAACCTGATATAATGGCTTTTAATCAACCTGATGATTATGAAGGGGATGCGAACAGGAAGTAAAAAACTAAACATTGTGTTATTTCAGTCTAAGATTGTTGTGAGAGGATTATGGTGATAATATAGGACTATATGGAGGTGAATTGTGTTCAGCAGAGATCATATGTACTGCCCTGCGAGGTGTAAGTCGGGGATGGGCGTTATGGAGAGGGGGAGGGGCCAGGCCATTAATAAAGTGTTCATTGCTGGCTTTAATTAAATGGTGACTGTGATATGATTGGCAAGGGAGATTGGATTGTATGATATATCTCTAGCCTCCGCTGAGAGCTCACATCAGCTGTTTCAAAGATATCAGGAATGGAGCATAAAGTCAATTACAGCTCCAACAGATAGAAGAGGGTAAAAACACTCCCAAATGCTGTCATTTGAGAGCATTTCACACACATTTATGACAAAGTACAGTAGAGGGGGTTGGGGAGGAAGGCAGGTAGACATGGCACATCTTATATTCAGGTCTGCAGTAGAAGTCGAGCTGAGGGAAATCGCTATTTCAAAGTATTGTGATACTTAACTGATATTTTACCTCACAATATTGTATACATTTTTTTAACACCAATTATCAATATTTGTAGTTATAATTTTTCACATTCATCTTTTTGGGGGGAAAAAATAGATTGACTCTGGACAATCTACTTTTAAGCAGGAGCAATCAGAGCTGAAATTGCGCTACAGTATGTCTTAAGTAATAAAGTCATTGTCATTCCTTTCCGTGCAAACACGCCTCCTTTCTATGTAAATTAGGCTCATTGTAGATTATAGTGCAAATACATGCTGCTTTTACCAGGCGCAACTCATTCCCACTGAGCTTTATGCGTCTTCCTCTTCAGTGCTTCTCAAAGCATGAAAACAAAAAAGAAACGATTTGAAACTAATGAGAAACAAGTGAGCAAAAAATTGCAGTATATCGCTGTTTTCAATTGCAATACACTAAACATAAAAAAACATGCAATGATTTTGAATAGTGATGCAAATATCGTAATAATATTGTATCATCAGGTCCCTGCTGATTCCTAGTCTTTAGAGAATGTTGATGGTGACCCAAGACCTCAGTGCATTGAAAGGCGCCACTCAGGAAACTCTTGTGATTGGGAGTAGAGATTAATCCTGGTAGGCAGATTTTGTTTGCTTAGCACTCGCCAAAGTAGATTGAAAGGGTACTTCAGGTGCTTGAGGTCACAACTTCACCCTGAAATTATTTTAAAGAGGACTTGAGGAGCCCTTCACCATGGCGGACGCTGCTCCCGAGGCCCTCTCAAGTCTGAACTCGTCGGGCAGCGGGGAATTAACAATATGCTTGTTTAATCAGTGCAATTAATATGGGTACGCTTTGGAATAGAATAATGCTTAAGGTGAAGATCATGTCCTATGAGAGCGGAGGAAATCCTGTTAATGTGTCTGCCATTTTATCAGTGTAAAACCAGGAATCTGTTCAGACCAGTTGTCTGTTGAATTTTGCCTCACCGAGAATGATGTAAGTTGTTGATTTCATTTGGGAAAGTGTTTAAAATGTATGAGCTGAGCTCTGGCCGCTGTATATTTTGTTTGTCACTGAATTACTTGACATGGTTGTCACAAATATAATGTCACGAAACCGGATAAACAGCTTCTTAAGATCAGATAAAAAACTTCAAATTGTGAAGAAAAAAAATCATATTTGATTAAATTTGTTCCAGATATTTTTCACCATATATGAAAAATTGCAGGTCTTACATCTATGCTTTGACAATATAATTGATTTTCTATTGATGTGGTACCCAGCTTGTCTTATCCTTAATTCTATCAGGGAATCTAATGACAGAAAATAAAAGCAATGGGATCTCCGTAAACCCACTGAGATGAAAAAGAGCCAGTAAGCGCAGAAATGAAACCTCAGCCATCATCCAGAGCTGTCCTTATTAAACAACTTTTATGGATGCTCTTAAAGGGATAGTTCGGCCAAAAATGAAAATTCTGTCATGTTTTACTCACCCTCATGTTTTTAAACCCATGTTAGAAAAACATCATGTGGGTTTGGAACAACATAAGGGTGAGTGAATGATGACTGGGTGAACTACTCCTGCAGTCTACAAAGTGGAAACATTTCATGAATATTGATTCAGGATCTGGACATGTTTATAGCATTGTTTTCCATAAGTAGCTAATTCCCAAGCCCCCCGTCTGGCTTTTGCTTGTTATCAGGGTATGCAGTTTACATAAAGGCGTATTTAACCTGCGATTAATCTCTGCCACTCCAGAGCTGAGCCTTTGTAATGTGATAGAAAGTTCTGGATGAGCTTCAAGCCAGGTTTGGATAAAGGCCTATGCATTTGCCGTGGCTGAATGAGACAATAATTTTCAATGGGCTCCCATTGCTCTCTATTTCTCTCTTGCCCCCCCCGTACAGCAACGAGGATTCTATGGAATGAATGTTTGTTGATTTTCCCTCTGAAATCAAAAAGTAGATTAGTTTGAATTGGTGGGGAATGAGGTGAGGAGGCTTGGTGGCTCACTGTCGGCCAAGCCCATTTCCCATTTCCTGTGTGTGTGCGCTGGAGGTGTGAGTGAGAGGGCAATAGTAATTACCGTCTGTTTCTCTGGCACAGTTATGCAACTGATACACATCCACGCTCCCATTATCCCGCAGATCGGCCAAGCAGTTTGTGTTTGCATTCATAGAGTATTATATTCCAGATCCGGCTCAAGATGTTAGAAAATAGAGTAAGAGAGATGTCACATCTCAACCTCCTTCACGTGCATTGTATGGAGCTTCTAGTTGAGCTTGTTTGTTTTTTCACCTCAAATAATTAATTTATACCAAAGTGAAATGTGTCAGTGTTTGCAGAACTGACTGTGCTTAATTAGCTGATTCTAAGGAGCCAGGATTGGCCTCTCACATTAAACTGGTGATTTCACATGACTGTCCCCTTGTCACACCGAACTGACTGCTCTCAGCCGCCCTGTGATGGCCGATTTGCACTTTTCCTGGGGATGCTTTTGCCAGAATGTGAAATTACTGTGGCATATTCAGCCATTGAAATGAGCAGCCCTGGATTGGATTGAAAAGCAATCAGCACGCAAGACAATAAATCTGCACTTAATTACATTTGAAATAAGGTAGGAATGGATTATGACGAATGACTAGTTGTAGATTTCTCTCTCTCTCTCTATATATATATATATATATATATATATATATATATATACATACAGAGGTGGGTAGAGCAGACAAAAACTATGTATATATATACAGAGGTGGGTAGAGCAGACAAAAACTTTTTACTTTAAAAAAAATTTACTCAAGTAGAAGTAAAAGTAATAATGTTCAAAATTACTTGAGTAAGAATGTACCACTTCCACAAGTACCATCAACAGAAGTAAATAACTAGTTACTTTCACATATAATGTAATGGATGTTTGCTCTCCTATATTCCAGTACATGATACACATTTAACATGCATTACTGAATGATTAATAATAATAAAACTATTATTAATTTTATTGTTAATAATGGACATTGTCATCATTCACCACCATGTTGTTCCAAACCCATATGACTTATTTCTTCCATGCATCAAATTAAAGGGAAAGTTCACCAAAAACTGCAGAACACACATTTTTAAAGAATATCTCAGCTCTGTTGGTCCATACAAAGCAAGTCAATGTTGACCAGAACTTTGAAGCTCCAAAAACCACATAGAGACAGCATAAAAGTAATTCATATTCCAGTGATTTTCAGGACCAATATGATAGGTGTGGGTGAGAAACAGATATCTGTAACTTTATAATATATTAAGTCCTTTTTTACTATTAATTCTCCTCCCTGCCCAGTAGGTGGTGATATGCACAAAGAATTTAATCACCAGAAACACAAGTAGTATCTAGTATTAGTATGTAAAAGTGGAGATTTATTAGTAAAAAAGGATTTAAATATTGATCCTTTTTTCACCCCCACTTATCAGATCTCTTCTGAAGACATACACTCACCTAAAGGATTATTAGGAACACCATACTAATACTGTGTTTGACCCCCTTTCACCTTCAGAACTGCCTTAATTCTATGTGGCATTGATTCAACAAGGTGCTGAAATCATTCTTTAGAAATGTTGGCACATATTGATAGGATAGCATCTTGCCGTTGATGGAGATTTGTGGGATGCACATCCAGGGCACGAAGCTCCCATTCCACCACATCCCAAAGATGCTTTATTGGGTTGAGATCTGGTGACTGTGGGGGCCATTTTAGTACAGTGAACTCATTGTCATGTTCAAGAAACCAATTTGAAATGATTCGAGCTTTGTGACATGGTGCATTATCCTGCTGGAAGTAGCCATCAGAGGATGGGTACATGGTGGCCATAAAGGGATGGACATGGTCAGAAACAATGCTCAGGTAGGCCGTGGCATTTAAACGATGCCCAATTGGCACTAAGGGGCCTAAAGTGTGTCAAGAAAACATCCCCCACACCATTACACCGCCACCAGCCTGCACAGTGGTAACAAGGCATGATGGATCCATGTTCTCATTCTGTTTACGCCAAATTCTGACTCTACCATCTGAATGTCTCAACAGAAATCGAGACTCATCAGACCAGGCAACATTTTTCCAATTGTCATAACCGTCCAATTTTGGTGAGCTCTTGCAAATTGTAGCCTCTTTTTCCTATTTGTAGTGTAGATGAGTGGTACCCGGTGGGGTCTTCTGCTGTTGTAGCCCATCCGCCTCAAGGTTGTGCATGTTGTGGCTTCACAAATGCTTTGCTGCATACCTCAGTTGTAACTAGTGGTTATTTCAGGCCAAGTTGCTCTTCTATCAGCTTGAATCAGTCGGCCCATTCTCCTCTGTCCTCTTGCATCAACAAGGCATTTTCGCCCACAGGACTGCCGCATACTGGATGTTTTTCCCTTTTCACACCATTCTTTGTAAACCCTAGAAATGGTTGTGCGTGAAAATCCCAGTAACTGAGCAGATTGTGAAATACTCAGACTGGCCCGTCTGGCACCAACAACCATGCCACGCTCAAAACTGCTTAAAGCACCTTTCTTTCCCATTCTGACATTCAGTTTGGAGTTCAGGAGATTGTCTTGACCAGAACCACACCCCTAAATGCATTGAAGCAACTGCCATGTGATTGGTTGATTAGATAATTGCATTAATGAGAAATTGAACAGGTGTTCCTAATAATCCTTTAGGTGAGTGTAGATTGAACCAGTTTCATTTGAATTCCTTTAATGCTGCCTTTATGTGCTTTCTGAGCTTCAAAGTTGCGTTCACCATTCACTTGCATTCTATTAACAACAGAGCTGAGATATTCTTCTAAAAAAACATACATATCTGGGATGGCATTAGGGTGAGTAAATGATGTTAGAATTGTACATTTGGGGAGAATTATTCCTTTAAGGAGATGTTAGACAGAATGCTAGCCTTAATCACAATTTACTTTCACTGCTTGTTTTTTTTTTCTCCATATTTTGAAAGGGAATGGTGACTGAGACTGTCAGTCCCTAACATTCTGCCTAAAATATTTTGGGCTCCACAGAATACAGAAAGTTTCACAGGGTTGGAAGAACATGAGTGCGGGGAAATTATGATATCATATTAATTAAATGCTGAACTATTACTATAAGGATGCTTCTCAGATTTGGATGAAGAGAAGTTTGGAAACCTTTTTCTAGTAACTATTATGGTGAACAATGTCACACATTCCCAAGTTATATACAATGTTTAATTTTACACTGAAGCAAGATCATGCTTTATTCATGCCTTCTGTCATTATTTCACAGCTTTTTACATCCTGTGTGAATTTAGTTCAGTGTAGTTCCAGCATTTTCAGTGTCGAAAGAATCTAGATAATTAATTCTTTACACTAAGGGTAAATTGCATCTGTGTTTTGAAGCGTGTTGTCCATAAGACAAAGCTGCCCGCTTCTGTCAAACGCTGTGCACGCGCCAACCTAACACATGCAGAAATGCTCACAATCTGTATAAGGATTTATACAGTAGGTACTGATATGTTGTGGCGCTGATATAAAAATGTAAACTTAGAAACTGAGATCACAAGAGCCACAGTTACAGCATCACCATGACACAGACAAACGTCTCGGGTTACATGTGTAACCCTTGTTCCCTGAAAAAAGCGGAACGAGATGCTGCGCTTTTGCTAAGCGCTACGGGGAACAATCTTGCATTGTGAGCAGCTGTGAATTTGTGTGAAACACGTCAATGAACATTGACCTGAATTTATAGCCTCGGCTGGTGAAGATCATTAGATGCACCTGTGGCCAGGCTATAAAATAGAGGCGTCACCAGCATGTCTTTCTGAAGAGCAGTCCTGGGACGTCCCAGTGCGGCAAAAAAGCGCAGCATCTCGTTCCGCTTTTTTCAGGGAACAAGGGTTACACATGTAACCCGAGACTTTCCCTTTACAAAAAGCTTCACTTTGATGCTGCGCTTTTGCTAAGCGCTACGGGGAACGCAATACCCACGCCGCTGCACTGGGGCTGTCCGGACCCCTACGGTTGTGAAGTGTGCTCACAAAGCGCGAGAGGTCTCAGACATGAGCTTAATGTCGACTCAAGGGCATAAGAGCCCGGAGTAGCATAAACATCTAAACCATTCAATTTTGATGAATGTGTGCGGAGAGGACCAGCCTGCCGCATCACAAACTTGTTCAGGCATGAGCTGAGATGTCGACTCAAGGGCATAAGAGCCCGGAGTAGCAAAGCATCTAACCCATAAAGTTCGATGAATGTGTGCGAAGAGAACCCTATCGCAACACAAAACTTGTCATAAAAACTGATGAATGTGAGCGGAGAGGACCAGCCTGCCGCATCACAAACTTGTTCAGGCATGAGCTGAGATGTCGACTCAAGGGCATAAGAGCCCGGAGTAGCAAAAACATCTAGCCCATAGAGTTCGATAAACATGTGCGGAAAGGATCAGCCTGCCGCATCACGAACGTTTTCAGGCATGAGCCTGTCATAAAAAACTGAAGAATGTGCGCGGAGGGGACCAGCCTGCCGCGTCACAAACTTGTTCAGGCATGAGTTTGGGATGTCGACTCAAGGACGTAAGAGCCCGGAGTAGCATGAACATCCAAACGATAAAATCTGATGAATGTGTGCGGAGAGGACCAGCCTGCCGCATCACAAACTTGTTCAGACGTGAGCTTGAGATGTCGACTCAAGGACGTAAGAATCCGGAGTAGCAGAAAAATCTAACCCATGACGATTGATGAACGTGTGCGGAAAGGACCAGCCTGCCGCATCACGAACGTCTTCAGGCACGAGCCTGCCATAAAAAACTGAAGAATGTGCGCGGAGAGGACCAGCCTGCCGCGTCACAAACCCGTTCAGGCATGAGCTTGGGATGTCGACTCAAGGACGTAAGAGCCCTGAGTAGCATGAACATCCAAACTATAAAATCTGATGAATGTGTGCGGAGAGGACCAGCCTGCCGCATCACAAACCTGCTGCAGAGGGACCCCTCTAGCCAAGGCTTTAGAGGCGGCGACCCCTCTGGTGGAGTGAGCCCTGACACCTACTGGCAAAGCTTGACCGCGTGCCTCATAGGCCAGGGCAATAGCATCCCTCACCCAATGTGACATAGTCTGCTTGGTAGCAGCTGCCCCCCTGTTGCAGCCCCCAAAGCAGACAAACAATTGCCCAGACTTACGCCACTGGCTAGTGCGGTGGACATAAGTCTGAAGGGCACGGACTGGGCAGAGTCCGTTAAGACTTTCCTGCTCCGGCGTTAAAAACGGCGGGGAGCAGAAGGCTTCCAGAGTGACAGGGTGTAGTGTCGAGAAAGGCACCTGGTAGTCAGGATGAGGATGCAGGATAGCTTTGGCCATACCTGGGGGAAACTCTAAACAGGCCGGCAAAACAGACAGAGCCTGTAGATCCCCGATTCTCTTAAGAGAGGTAATCGCCACAAGAAAAACCAGCTTGAAAGTCAGAAGTCTATCAGACGCTGACTCTAGAGGTTCAAAGGGGGTTTCGGCCAGACCCTCCAGGACTATTGCTAAGTCCCATGAGGGAGTTCTGGTCCTAACAGGAGGCCTCAGTCGCCTGGCTCCACGAATGAAGCGAGCGAGTAGAGGGTGCCTCCCCAAAGGCGCCCCGTCCATCAAGGCGTGGCAAGCCGAAATGGCGGCCACATAAACCCTGAGAGTAGTGGGGCATATGCCTGCTGACAGTTTTTCCTGCAGAAAGTCCAGAACTGAAACAATTTGGCAGTTAACTGGATCTGCACCACTTTTCGAAGACACCCCATTTATTGGTGTAGATTCTTCTGGTGGAGGGAGCCCTAGCACTAAGAATGGTCTCGATAACTTCAGGCGACAGCCCTGTGTTCCTCAGTTGGTACCCTTCAGGGGCCAAACATGAAGTTTCCACAATTCGGGCCGGGGATGAAATATCGTCCCCTGTGCCTGAGACAGAAGGTCCCTCCTGTCCGGAATCGCCCAAGGCGAGCCGTCGAGGAGAGATATAATTTCTGAGAACCAAATCCTGTTCAGCCAGTGAGGCGCTATCAGTAAGAGGCAAGACCCTTGCTGGCGAACTCTGGCTAAGACTCCCGGAAGCAGAGAAACTGGGGGAAAAGCATACAGACACATTCTGGGCCATGTATGCGTCATCGCGTCCAGACCCAGGGGGGCTGGGTGACTCAGAGAGAAGTAGAGGGGACTTTGCGCAGTCTCTTGAGCGGCGAAGAGGTCCACTTCTGCTCTGTAAAATTTCTCCCAAATTTGTTGTACTACCTCGGGGTGGAGTTTCCACTCGCCCCTCGGTATGTTTTGTCTGGACAGCAAATCTGCTCCCACATTTAGGCGTCCAGGGATGTAAATTGCCCTGAGTGACAGGAGCTTGCCCTGGGCCCAAAGGAGAATCTGACGTGCCAGCAAATTCAGGTGGCGAGAGCGTAGACCTCCTTGATGGTTTATGTAGGAGACTGCTGCTGTGTTGTCCACCCGCACAAGGACATGGCAGCCTCTCAGATGTCAGAGGAAGTATTTCAGGGCCAGAAATACCGCCATCAGCTCTAGGCAGTTGATGTGCCAATGGAGCTGATGACCCTCCCATTCCCCTTGGGCTGGACGACCACTTAATATCGCACCCCAACCCGTCAGGGAGGCATCTGTCGTTAGCATCCTGCGACGACATGACGCACCGAGAGTGGGACCCAAGGTGAGGAACCGGGGTCTGAGCCACATAGAAAGGCAACGAAGCGCTCGGCGCGTAACCTTTATTTGCCTTAGGGGACTGGCCCTTGGATGAAATCCCCTGGCTGTTAGCCACAGCTGAAACGGTCTCATATGGAGAAGGCCCAAAGGAATCACCGTGGACGCAGACGCCATGAGACCTAGTATTCGTTGATAATGATGAACAGTGCAACTTTGACCTAGCCTGAGATTGCTCAGGGAGTTCTGGATGGAGCTGACATAAGCGGGAGACAGCTGTGCCCGCATCGTGATCGAGTTCCATATAATCCCTAGATAGGTAATTTCCTGGGTTGGAGAAAGAACGCTCTTCTGGACGTTGAGTCTCAGACCCAGAGAACCTAGATGAGCCAAGATGATATCCCTGTGCTGAACTGCCAGTTCTTGAGATTGTGCTAGTATCAGCCAGTCATCTAAATAATTCAGAATGCGGATGCCCTGGAGTCGCAAAGGAGCCAGTGCTGCATCCATGCATTTCGTGAATGTGCGGGGTGATAGGGCTAGGCCGAATGGAAGAACCCGATACTGGAAGGCTTCGCCCCCGAAAGCGAACCTCAGGAACTTCCTGTGCTGTGGCAGAATTCCAATATGGAAATATGCGTCCATGAGATCGATCGTGACCAGCCAATCGTGATGTTGGATCTGAGACATGACCGACTTGACAGTTAGCGTCTTGAACTAGAACACCCTGACCGAGCGGTTCAAGCCTCGAAGATCTAGAATCGGACGCAACCCCCCACCCTTCTTGGGAACCAGGAAGTATCTGCTGTAATAGCCTGACTCTTTCTCTGGAAGGGGAACATGTTCTATGGCCCCTTTTGCCAAGAGATTTTGCAGTTCTCTCCACAGTAGACATGCCTGCTCCGGTCTTACGGTAGTGGGAACCACGCCGTTGAAACGCAGAGGGCGGCGAGCTAATTGAATTCTGTAGCCTCTTTCTACTGTCTTCAGAACCCACATAGAAATACCTGGCAGAAGTTTCCACGCTGCCAGGTTCTCTGAGATGGGTACTAATTTCAACACTTCCTGTTGAGGGGGTGTTGAGTGTTCCGTGTCCTGGACTAAGGCAGGAAGCAACGGTACACCCAACTCTTTGTTGGAAGCCTCTATCACCCGAAACACCAAAGGCGGCGGGAGTGAAGAGGTTTCGTGAGGGTATCGGGAGGGCCGAAGTGGATGATACACACGCCCCGTCCCGAAGGGAACTACCCTCACAAAGTTGGGTACAAGAACGTCAGGGCTTCTTTCTTTTAGAAATCACAGCCCTGAGGTCTTTCTTGGGCGGCTGCTGAGGGCGACGAGCCTGTCCCCAGTCCCTACGAGGGGGAGCACGACTCGCCACGCTCTGTTTTTGAGCCTCTCTCCTAGCAGAAGCGGGGCAAGACTGGGTGGCCGACGGCCCCGCCCCCTGAGTGCGGCGAGGAAGAAACTGCCCAAAGGCTTCCTCATGGCTTTTCGCGTCCTGGAATCTGGAGATAACCGTATTCATGGCGTCTCCGAAGAGACCAGAAGGCGAAACCGGGGCATCGATTAAGAAAACTCTGTCCTTATCTCGGATGCCTGACAGGTTAAGCCATAAATGCCTCTCCGTACTGACTAAAGCGGACATAGACCGGCCAATGGCACGGGCTGACTGCTTGGTCGCGCGGAGAGACAAATCCGTAGCTCGACGAAGCTCTGAAAAGGCCTCTTCGTCGAGAGTTTTACCCGTACTCAGATCCTTTTGCAGGTCAGCCTGGTACACCTGTAACACAGCCATGGTGTGCAGCGCAGCACCAGCCTGACCTGCCGCTTGATAAGCCCTCCCCACTAGCATGGAGGTAGTCCTGCATGGCTTAGAGGGGAGAGCAGGTTTTTTCAAGGACGATGCCGAACCCGGCGAGAGATAACCCGTAAGTGTCTCTTCGACTGACGGCATCCTTGAATACCCTCGCGCCTCAGCACCCACGATAGTCGAATATAACGACGTCGAGGGCACGTGAACGCGCGAGGTATAAGGGTTCCTCCACGAACGAGCAAGCTCATCGTGGAGGTCATCAAAGAAGGGAAGGGACTGATGAGGTGTTCCCTTCCCTTGGCCATCAGACAGAAATCTATCCTCTAATTTGGAGCGTTTGGGGGTTTCTTGGTCACGTGGCCAGTCTAATTGAAGTCTGGCCACAGCATGAGTAACCACATCGAGTAACTCCTCAGAGGATTTTGCATCATGTTTTGAGTGCTCTGATGTGGGTAACTCGAAATCTATCGACCCAAGGGAATCTAGGTCCCCCTCCTGAACTGAAGAGGCGCCGGAGCGCGCTTCAAGAACACGAGAAGGACCAGCCGGATCTGGGGAGAGAGCGAGCGAAAGGGACGCACCCGTCTCTCGCTCCTCAGCCAGATCCATACGAGAGCCCCACTAATGAAGTGCGGGTGCTGGCTCTCGGAAGTAAGCGAGGCGAGCGTGAAGCATCCCCCAAACAAAGCAAAACTCATGCGTGTCCTTGTCCGTCATGAGACGTTGACAAGGAAACACGCATCGTTTGCTCCGTTTCTCCGTCATTTTTAATTTTTTATTTATATATATATATATATATATATATATATATATATATATATATATATATATATATATATATATATATATACAGTGAGGAAAATAAGTATTTGAACACCCTGCTATTTTGCAAGTTCTCCCACTTGGAAATCATGGAGGGGTCTGAAATTGTCATCGTAGGTGCATGTCCACTGTGAGAGACATAATCTAAAAAAAAATCCAGAAATCACAATGTATGATTTTTTAACTATTTATTTGTATGATACAGCTGTAAATAAGTATTTGAACACCTGTCTATCAGCTAGAATTCTGACCCTCAAAGACCTGTTAGTCTGCCTTTAAAATGTCCACCTCCACTCCATTTATTATCCTAAATTAGATGCACCTGTTTGAGGTCGTTAGCTGCATAAAGACACCTGTCCACACCATACAATCAGTAAGAATCCAACTACTAACATGGCCAAGACCAAAGAGCTGTCCAAAGACACTAGAGACAAAATTGTACACCTCCACAAGGCTGGAAAGGGCTACGGGGAAATTGCCAAGCAGCTTGGTGAAAAAAGGTCCACTGTTGGAGCAATCATTAGAAAATGGAAGAAGCTAAACATGAATGTCAATCTCCCTCGGACTGGGGCTCCATGCAAGATCTCACCTCGTGGGGTCTCAATGATCCTAAGAAAGGTGAGAAATCAGCCCAGAACTACACGGGAGGAGCTGGTCAATGACCTGAAAAGAGCTGGGACCACCGTTTCCAAGGTTACTGTTGGTAATACACTAAGACGTCATGGTTTGAAATCATGCATGGCACAGAAGGTTCCCCTGCTTAAACCAGCACATGTCAAGGCCCGTCTTAAGTTTGCCAATGACCATTTGGATGATCCAGAGGAGTCATGGGAGAAAGTCATGTGGTCAGATAAGACTAAAATAGAACTTTTTGGTCATAATTCCACTAACCGTGTTTGGAGGAAGAAGAATGATGAGTACCATCCCAAGAACACCATCCCTACTGTGAAGCATGGGGGTGGTAGCATCATGCTTTGGGGGTGTTTTTCTGCACATGGGACAGGGCGACTGCACTGTATTAAGGAGAGGATGACCGGGGCCATGTATTGCGAGATTTTGGGGAACAACCTCCTTCCCTCAGTTAGAGCATTGAAGATAGGTCGAGGCTGGGTCTTCCAACATGACAATGACCCGAAGCACACAGCCAGGATAACCAAGGAGTGGCTGTTTAAGAAGCATATCAAGGTTCTGGTGTGGCCTAGCCAGTCTCCAGACCTAAACCCAATAGAGAATCTTTGGAGGGAGCTCAAACTCCGTGTTTCTCAGCGACAGCCCAGAAACCTAACTGATCTAGAGAAAATCTGTGTGGAGGAGTGGGCCAAAATCCCTCCTGCAGTGTGTGCAAACCTGGTGGAAAAACTACAGGAAACGTTTGACCTCTGTAATTGCAAACAAAGGCTACTGTACCAAATATTAACATTGATTTTCTCAGGTGTTCAAATACTTATTTGCAGCTGTATCATACAAATAAATAGTTAAAAAATCATACATTGTGATTTCTGGATTTTTTTTTTTAGATTATGTCTCTCACAGTGGACATGCACCTACGATGACAATTTCAGACCCCTCCATGATTTCTAAGTGGGAGAACTTGCAAAATAGCAGGGTGTTCAAATACTTATTTTCCTCACTGTATATATATATATATATATATATATATATATATATATATAATCTCTTTCAGAGCAGAGAGAAAAAGTAAGAAAGTTCTGCGCACTGCCTAACAATTTCTAACTCCTAAGTTTTCTGAGCAGGTTGTGAGACACACAGCATAGTATGCTCTGAATTAAAAATATCTGTCGACACGCTGGTGACGCCTCTATTTTATAGCCTGGCCACAGGTGCATCTAATGATCTTCACCAGCCGAGGCTATAAATTCAGGTCAATGTTCAATGACGTGTTTCACACAAATTCACATCTGCTCACAATGCAAGATTGTTCCCCGTAGCGCTTAGCAAAAGCGCTGCATCAAAGTGAAGCTTTTTGTAAAGGGAACACACATTATTACAATCTCAAAAATTTTCCTCACCATGTTTTCTTAAGTTGGAGCTGCAATTTTAATCTTGAAATATATCCTTGTCTTGGTATAAAATGTACGCATTGTGCTTGCTGCTGTAGTGTTGAACGCAACTCGAGTGACAGTGTGCAGAAGCTGTGAAGTTCCATTAAAACCAGTAATGTGACAAAGGAATGCTACCCATTGTAACAAAGTAAAAAAAATAAAAATCATCAGAAATTTACTTGAGTGAAAAGTACCCACCAAAAAACTTAAAAGTATTTTTTTTTTCAAAAAGATACTCAAATGTAGCACGTTACTAACCATCTATATATGTATATATATATATATAAATATATATATATATATATATATACACACATATACATACAATGATCAGCCAAAACATTAAAACCACCCCCTAGTACAACCAAAACAGTGCCAAACCGCATCTCAGAATATCATTCTGAAATGCTATTCTTCTCACCACAATTGTATGGAGCGGTTATCCGAGCTACCGTAGCCTTTGTCTGTTCGGACCAGTCTGGCCATTCTCTGTTGACCTCTCTCTTCAACAAGGCATTTCCATCCACAGGACTGCCACTCACTGAATGTTTTTTGTTTTTGGCACCATTCTGAGTCAATTCTAGAAACTGTTGTGTGAAAATCCCAGGAGTTTCAGAAATACTCAAACCAGCCCATCTGGCACCAACAATCATCCATGCGATTATCTAATCATCCAATCCTGTGGCAGCAGTGCAGTGCATAAAATCAAACAGATATAGGTCAGGAGCATCAGAGACAATATTATTTTAGAAAAATACAGTTTTATTTTTAAATATTTTAAATGTATGTAATCAGTGACAGTGTGTAAGCAGCATATGTACCTAATATAACTCTGTATTTTCAGTAAGCAGAATTATTAGCTAATATTTCAATTTGGTGTCATTATTGCCTTGTTCTGGGCTGATATTTAGTCCCAGTACATCTCTGACAGATCATTTAGCACTTTTAAGAACAGTACTTTTAGCTCAATTTTGAAAGGAAAGGAACAGTTTTGCATATGTCTATAAAGTAATAATAATAGTAAAAAAATGTAAATGTAACCTTTCTTGATTCAGGCTGAATTTAAAGAATCGTGAACCAAACTGAACCATGAGTTCAGTATTGTGAACCAAACCGAATTCTGAAATGAGTGAATCGTTACACCCCTAGTTTTTATGATGGCATGTCAAGTTCAAAATACATCAGAAATGTGTCTTGAGATTCCTGCATTATGTTCCATTCAGTTGTGCACCATTGTGCAATTATGTGAACACCCCCTAAGAAATTAATTATCAGAGATTCAGATGAACCTGGAACCAGCCTAATTTTAGGGCTTCCTTAAGATTATCTGACTTGTTATTCAGGCAACCCATGACTAGTTTTTTTGCGAAAAGCATTAGTTTTGCACATCCCTAAAATAAGGATAACTTCAGAGAGATATTCATGAAGTGAATATGGAAGTCTCCAAAATGTCCATCAATGGCTGCATGCAAAATCCCCAAAATTTTGGAATTTTAACGCAGACCATTCAACAAGACAGCCTTGATGGAGACCACATGGTGTGCGCGGGAGAGCAATAAGCCTTTCCTCTGCATCAGCTCTGCGCTCACACTGACTGTAACACAAAACTACATTTAAAGCATCAGATTTTGTAGGGCCGATGTGCGGCCTCAATAATTGATGAGCTTGGCTGAGTGTGGAGGTTTGGAGACTCGCTCCGCTTTATTGCAACGCCAGAGAAAAAGAGAGAGGTGAAAGTGTTAGATATTCTCTCACATGGTGTAGGTTGTTCTGCTATACCACCCACACTTTAGAGCAAGTGAGCTGTGAAATGTATTCATTGTAAGATGGAAAATGGAGGCAAGGAATTGCCTGTAATGTCTGACAGCAAGGGCAACCAGCCAACATCACCTGCCTTATTTCACGTTTTTTTATTTTTGTTTTTTATTTTTTTTATTATAGGTTTGGGAAATAGGCAGCAATTTCATTATAGTGTGATTTGGGAAGAAATTGCCCACCATTGAGTGACCGCACCGCAGAGGATCAAATGGGAAGTCAGCTCAAATAAACTTAATAGTGCATTAACTCAAGGCAGCATCGCTGAGCCCCTGAGCGTTGCTCCTCATCCAGCAGCTTGCGTACTACCCCAGCCCTCCCCACTTCCCTCCTTACTCCCTCTTTTAGCTCCTTGTTTGTCTTTTATCCTCTCTTCTCTCTCTTGAAACTGCGAGGCAGCTACTGTATATCTGTACCTCAAGGCAAAGCGACAAAAAAGGAGAAAAAAAAGTCGATTGGCTGCAATGTATAGGAATGAGCTATGCGAACCAATGGAGTGTGCCACTGGCCCCTCCCATCTGCATATCTCCGCTTCTCCGCAGCTTGTGAGAAAGCAGCGTGATGAATAACACAGAGGGGACTTGTCTCTGGGATTATTAATTTCTTATCTCTCTCTCGCTCTTTCTTTCTCTCTCTCTCCCCTCCTTTCCATTCCCTCGTTCTTCCTCTGTGTGCATACCCCTTATGCGTGGCTTTTTTGTTTCTTGCCTTGCTGTTTGAAATGCTCCTTTGCCTTCAGTGTGAGAGTGTATGAGTGTTGCTTCATGGAGCTTTGCAGCCACTGTTAACACTGCCTGGTAGCTATTCTTCCACACAAGAGCTCTCGCATCACAAGGGGGTGAGTTGGTATCTATTAAAATCAATATAGTGCCGTGGGACCCGGGGCTAAGTCAGTGGATGGGGGGTTTTATAATGAAATGTTCATTCTGAGTATGCCTGCAACTAAGGCTGACCTACAAAGGAAAGGGAATTTCTGCCGTGGACTCCAGTTGAGTGCGCCGGTGTGCGATATGTGTGTGTATCTGTATTTGTGTGTGTGTTATTGCCAGAGAACGCCTGTGTCTCATAGTGCGATCAGTAAGCTAACAGAGCAGAGAGTTGCTTTGTTGCTAAACACCAGTCATCCTTTTATCAAAGCTAATAGGGATGTGTGAATGAGGTGGAATGGTGATGGGATGAAAATGCAAGCTAATGATGGGTAATTGAAATAGCATGGGATTGCACTTTGTTTGTTTTTTTCCCACTCTCTCCCTCTTCAAACCTTTGTTTGGAATATTGATGACTCTCTCAGGCTGCTAAAATGATAATGATTGTAATGGCATTGTGCATTGGAAAGTACTTATGAGAGCAATAACAACAAACAATTGAACTTGACACAATTTCCGTGACATGCTTAAGCAGGCACTCTGATATAAAGGGATACTTGTGAATTTGTGTTCAGTACATATACATTTGTTTAAGTATATGGAAATACATTTTTGTACAGTGTAACTTCTAATTTACCATGCAATGCCTACCACATGGCTGGATTTTGATTGGCTAATCATGTGAAACATCATATGTGGGAGGGGTTAAGAGTGCACTGTGTTTAAGGAAATAAAAACAGTTTTTATTTACCTTTTTGGGACATATTTTTACCAACAGCACTGACATTTTTTTTTTTTTTTAATTGCCTTTTTCAGATTAAAATTAACTGAAAATGGAACTTTTTTTTGCATTTTGTGTGTGATTTAATCTCCCACTTTGTAGTGTACACTGTCTTCCCCCTATCGTCGTAAAGAAAGTATGATCCTCTACATAAGCTGTCGTGTCTTTTTTATACCCTCATTACATTGTTTTCAGTAGCTTTGTTCTGTTGAAAACGGTTTTGGAAGAAATAATAATGGCAGGATAAAATGAAACTGCGAGTGAGGGAAATAGAGAAAGTGGGAGAGAGAGAGAGAGAGAGAGAGAATACCCCACATTCTTTTTATGTAATTTAGTGAGTCATAACGTGGGTGCATGAGGCATTATGCAAGTTCTGCTTGCGCTTTGAAAAATTGGTTATCTCCACAGCACCTACAAGGCACACAGATGGATGCGCCTCGGTTGTGCCCCGTCCTCAGCCCTGGCAATGCGGGGGAAAAGCCAGGGCGTCTCAAAGCAGGGAGCCCTTCTGGAGGAGGACAGGCGTCTTTTTTTCTCGAGCCATCAGAGCTTTGGATTTATAAATCCTGTGGGCTTGACCGAACAGAGGAAGTGCAGAGTTACATGAGGGTGAATAATCACAGTGTGCAGGAGAGGGGATTTCACAGGGCCCTGCATATGCCCTGTGCCTACTGTTCACCTCGCTGCTCATTAGATACTGAATACATCATGCAGATTTCAGCCCATCCTCTCGTTACAAATGCAGCTCCTCTTGACAGAAATTAGAAAAGAGAATATATAATCAAAGTAATGTTGTGGTGTGGGTGTTGGTGTGTATGTGTCTTTCTGTTTCAATTTTTCGACATTAGTGTAAATTTAAATTTAAGATCATTGGATGTTTCTTGTATTATTGTCAATGATTCATCTGTGCACATCATTCCACATAAAAAAAAAAAATGTGTTGGTAATCTTTTATCTCTAAAACAACTTTTCTTTTCTACTGACATCACTTAGGCCATGCAGGCTATTGGAAGTTAACCATTAAAGAAATAGCTATTTAAAGATTGAGTACATTAACCATTATGCTTAATAAGCAGACAACCAGGGGTTAAATTGGAGCAGAACAGTCCAGAGCGGCATTCCACATAGCTGCACCCCGCTCTGCTGTCCACTTCTGTTCCAAGGAGATCACAAATTACTAGGGATGTCATAAAATATTGCTATGTATGTATATGTATATATATATATATATATATATATATATATATATATATATATATTATTATTGGTCGGCACGTTATTTTATTGCTATATTTTTGAGGCATTGATATATAATTAGCCGACATTTAAATTAGAAGCCTAATTTGCATGCTTTCCAATTCACCCAGTTCCAAGTAGGTATAGTTGCTTAAGTCTGGTGTAATAGCGTTGGGAGACCACAAGAAGCTGATCCAGTGACAGGTAGGAAAGGCACAGGTATCACATACACACATAGAAATGGCGACGTTTATTATGCAGTTTCTCTGTATGTAGCCTTGAATAAGTCTTTCATTCAGAATCAGAATGAGCTTTATTGCTAAGTATGCTTACAGCCACAAGGAATTTCTCATGGTGACAGAAGCTTCCAGTGCAAGAGAATGCAACATATATATACATAAATACAAAAATATAAATTTAAACATATATACATATATTGACATAAAAAAATAAGATATAGCAAATAAATATACAATAGCGCAATAATGTTGTTAGTATATTTTATATCCAGTTATGTGCAGGTGATGTATTAAAGAATAAGAAGCTGTCAAACCACAAAAAGACATACTTGCAACTGAAAATACATTGTGTAGGCTAAATTAAAGATACATATACACAATATATCATCCAGAAGTGGCTAGAGTAAATAATCGTTGACCTTTGATAATGATTTGTGTAGAATTGAATGGAAAACTATGCATTCTTACCAGCTTATCCAATGTGCACAAGTGTTGTGTCCTTTCCTGTTTATGTTTTGACATCAAAAGCGGAGAATTACCTAATGATTTCCAGTCACATGTAAACACCGATTTCTTGTGCTGTCAGATTTTTTGAATAAGCTGATTTTGTATTAGATATCAGCATTTTGATGCGCATGTAAACATACTCATTGTTTTAATAAACTCACATTATGGTATGGAATGCCCACTTTTCATTAGCCAACCATATGGATAAAATCAAATTCAGGCCCCAAATTGTTTTTCTTATTGAAAGCCCTGCTTCACTCAGAAATACACATTGCAGAAATAAAATGGGTTGTGAACGGGGATTCAAGTTGACTTGAATATAATTTGACACAAAGGATCCAAAAGCAACAGCCTTTAAAAACAACAGAAGCTCTGCAAAGCTCCTATAAATGAAAAAGAAAAACACCCCTTGATATAGCCTATATCTGATTATTCCCCATGACTTAACAAAGATCCAGACTGTGCAAACTCTGTGTCTATCCACTGTTAAATATCCCTAGGCCATTGTGATTATATGTTTCATCATTTGGAAAATGCATGGCCCTTAAGTGTGAGAATGAAGTATAGTGTTAGATCGTACCCTCTTTTGTTTCCCTTGGAAGCTGGCAAGGGGTTGTGCTGTACTCCGTTATCATCTGTGGGAGTTAAGTGCTGTGTGTTGAGCACAATTAGAACGTGTTTATTTTGGTGATTATGTAACTGGTTGTAGTCTTTGCCTGTCTTGTTCTGCTGGGGCCACACAACACACATTACGCTAGTTGCTAGCATTGCTGTTTCACCCCAGCAAGGCAAAAAGGGTGTCAGGGAAACCTCACACCGTGCAGACGTCGTTTCGTATTGGTTGTGGAATGGAAATAGAAATGTGGCATTCCGCCCTGCGCGTCAGTGTGTCACACTCGTATTGAAATGATAATGGAGCACATGCCGATGTAACGGAGGCTCCACTCTCAACCCCACAGGGAGTTAAAGGAGAATACCACGGTCGATAGTTCTGCGCTGACTAAAAAAACCAAACCAAAACAAAAAACATTCTCTGCTCTCCTTTCAATACATTTAAATGCAACCTCTTTATTACTGCGGGCTTAAAGAGAACCCACGGCTCAGGCAAGGGAGTCATTACTGAAAACAGTCCCTGTTATTATGTGAATGACTTTGAATGAAGCATACTGGGGCTGATAAAATGATCATATTAAAACCTTGAACTCTTGCTTTAGCTGAATGGGGCAAGTATTACTTTGTAAACATTTCCACATCAATAGTATAGTGCCACAACAAAAGATAAACCCCAGGTTGAACAAGGAGATAAAGCGACTGTTTCACAAGATTAAATAGAAAGTGATGCCAGCTTGGCAGCTACACCGTGTGTTGCATGGATTATTTATAATGGGTGCACAAAAAATATGCAAATACAATTACATGCCATCGAGCCAAATATTAAAATAAGAGTGCAGAATTAAGGCCTTTAGCAGATGTTATGAAAATAAATAAATTCAAATCTAAAATTTGCATATTGGCATAAAAAGGCCAGACCCGGTAGGCTACACTATAATAAGAATACCATATTTTATTTATAACTTGTTTGTTCTTTTGTGTTCTGTGTTCTTAAAGCACAATAATACATACCTGCATTGAAAATGTCTTATTTACACAGTCAGCTTTTATAATTTCTCACACAGAGGAAATTAACTCATAAAGAGTCATGGTATTTCTCCAGCACAACATTTTGTCATTTTTAGATCTCTGTGTTGCACAGAAAGCCTCCATAATTCATTTACTTCGAATTTGTAAGCACACAAATCACACTCAGTGCAGATGTTATGAACCCTGCGTTTATGCAAGAGAAATCTTCTAATACCTTGTATACTTAATCTTATTCAAATAAGAAGGCACATATGTGCCTTGGTTTTGTAGTGTAAAAGCATCAAAGCATAAAACGAAGCATTCAACAACTGCATTATTTTTGCATAAACTAATTTCACCACACTTAGTGAAATTAAAAAGAAATGCATAAATTACTTATTATTTTTTAAATGGAAATTTAAAAATGCCAAATACATGCTGTCATATTCTCTACTCACCTTCATGGATTATTGTGATTATATATATATATATATATATATATATATATATATATATATATATATAGGCTAGATAGGTTTTCATATTTACATTAAACAATATTTGTGTTTTGTCCTTGCCGGGTTTACTTTGCACATACTGTGCTTGAGTTTATTCCAAAGGATAGAAGTCTGTGGCTAATCCGCTGGTTTTGTACATACTGTCAGTTTTGATAGGGAAAAAATGAAGATGCTGTGTGGGTGTGCAAGATTAGGCTTATCTCAATAGCATTGTATATAGGGATATCCGCAGTGACATTGACAGAATGGGACACTTCTTCCTTTAAAACAAGCCAAAGGAATTTTCAGGTTGAAACAGTGGATGCAATCAGCAGTGGTGGAGGCACCCGGGCTGCAGTTTGTTTGAGGTGTCGTGCTTGTGCATGATAGCCTCAGCTCAGGACAACAGAAGGATGAATAACATGCTCAGACTGCTCACAGTCATTGTCCAACCATGGTTGCTCTTTGTCCTGAAGATACCTTTGTTTAGCTCTTTACGGCATGTTCTTAGCATCCCAGCGCAACCGCTCTGTCCTTCAGGAGTTATCTGAAAGAGCATCTAATGCCCCATGCCAAGATGCCTCCCAGAGACAACATTGTTTGAGGTGAGGATGCACATGCTATGGGGAATGGAAGTGTAAGCATAGTTCTAGCAGGAAGACCTCGGGATGCATTCAGTCAGGCATCTCATCCAATCTAAATACATTCTGCGCTCTTTATAAGCCTGCACAGCTGCCTCTAATTGTTTTCATACTTCTGTTTTCACACAGCCCAAGAAGGTTCCCATAAAGGCATCCAGAGGTCACCATAACAGTCCCTGTGTCAATCATTACAGATATTTTTCTCAGTGGCTGAGTTGACTTCTCACTCTACCTCCAGCTCACACGTTGATTGATGTTGGGTGGGGTTACAGGAAAACGAGTGCTGAGTTCTTTGATCGACAGTGGGCTGCTTCCATCTTACAATACCTCCCCTCTTCTCTCTCTTTCCCTTTATCTCTCCCTCGCATCCCCCCCAAGCCATCCTCTCATTCATGAGAGACCTGCTTCAAGACTGCCACAATCTTTCGGCTCCAGCCCTGAGTACTTCTGCCCCCAGACTTTGCCCAGCTGCTGTGGACCACAGCCACACTAATTGGCCCTGATTTAGTCTGCTGTGCTTTAAGTGCACTCTGCTGTGTGGGTCTCCTATGTCAGTGCACTTTCTTCCCACTGGCTCTTTAGGCCATTACCTAAATGAAGTGCTGCCACTGGAAGTTGGTGAGCCCATGCTAACGCTGATGTATTGATTTGTGGCTTATTTAAAATGATGATATCTCTGCTTTAATTCAGTGTAGAAACTCCAGCTCTAGAGAATGTTTTTATCATATGCTTGGATGATTTACAAATTAATTATACATTTAGTGATAATATGGTTTGCTTTCATAAGGTTCACTTGAGGGCCAAACTCAAGTAAAGGAAATAAGCCAAAGCATGAATGTTCACAAATAGCCGCAAGCCTGTTTCGCTTTTGTTGTTTTTTTTTTTATTTGGTTCTCATTATGTGATGGACAAACGTGCTCAGCTGAAGCCAAGTAGTTTACTGCATAGAGATGCAGAGATGCCAAGGCTTAAATCAATTTAACTTCACAGCTTGCAGGCCACGGATGAAAATATGGACATGCATGCTATATGCTCTGCTAGTCCTAAGAATTAAAACCATTTATCAATACACAGGTGAATATTTTAGTTCACTAGTATGGCAGATTCAGTGGGCAATGAGATGTATATGCCTTAAAGGGGTAGTTCACATAAAAAAAATTTCACTCATGGCATTACATAATCAGATGACTTTCACTTTCGCTGACCTTACAAGTAGTTATCTAGCAGAATGTCTAAACTACTTCTTCCCATACAATGAAAGTGAATGGGGATCAGAGACAGCTGTGGTCATTATCCACTTTCATTGTAGAGAAAAGAGCAGCTTGGACATTTTGCTAGATAGATCTCATTGTATTCAGCGCAAGAAAGAATGTTATATGGTTTTGGAATGACATTAGAAATTTGGGGGCTTTAGCCTCTTTAAAGACACCCACTTTAGAATCTGTGTTGAAACAAATGACTTTCCCCCTCGAAAATCCTGTTAGGAGACGAGACGGAACCGGTTCTGCTTAAAATCATTAGCACCTCAGGTTTCTTAAATTAAATACATATCAAGTCTGCACAACATTCTCTCGAAGTGCACTCAGCTGTAAGCAGCCTCAGCAGAACAGTGCGCATGGCTCAGAGCGCATGTGGTCTGGCGGTAGTCCTCCATCCATTCGCCAGTCCAAAGCCATTCAGAGAGACGAAATGGCATATGTTTGCCGAACACATTATTGTGTATTTGACAGTTCTTGACAGTTAAATTTTAGCCCTGTGTTCAGCTGACATTATTCTATCAGGGCCCACCATAATCTGAGGCTGTAATAGGCCGGATGCAGCAAATGGTTATTTCCAAGACCTCTGCGGCAGGGGCCGGCCTGCGCCATCACTCATATCTCAATTACCTAATCTAATGCATCTCAGTGGGCTGCTGCCAGAGCTTCATTTACTGTAAGTGCTAGAAGCTCCTCTGCAATTGTTATGCGCGCCAGTACCAACCTGCTCTGTCTGCAGGGACAGTAAGCTCAATCAGAGAGGGGTAAGGAAACACAAGAAGAAGGGGCGGGGGGTGGGGCTGAGAGAGAGAGGCTTGGGGAGATAAAAAGAGTTGGTGGGGAAAAAAAGACAAAGAGAGAACAGCGAGCAGGGCTCTGTAAGAGAGTGTTAGACATCGGCTGGCGGAGAGGTAGAGTGGTGTAGAATAGACGAGTATTAGCAGCTACGTTCATGCTGTGATAGGAACAGGAAGTGGTTCTCCTTTCCACCAGTGCACTTGCCTCCTTTTGCAAGGGATCTCTAGTTCTGCAGCCTCATGATTGCCAGTATGTTAACTAAGGTGGAAATTGTATTTCTGATACAAAACCTATTAAGCTACCTTGCTGCCTACTGCCTACATAGACAGCGGCCTTCTAAGCAGTGTTGGGTAATTTACTCTAAAAAAAGAAATTAATTACTAACTACTAATCACATCTTCTTCAGTGTAATTATATTACAGAACTAATTACTCTGTCTGAAAAGTAATTGCATTACTAATGACTAATTCTAAAACCCTTATCAACCTGAACTAGATAAAAAATATAAGGATAGGCATGAAATTGTTCTTTTAATTCTTTCAAATAAATCATATAAAATCAAATCAATTATTTATGAACTGGCCAAAGAATTTAAAGGAGCTGCACTAAATTAGAAAATATGTATTTTAAATGTAAATGTAAATGTCAATTTTAAATTTGCCATTTTATATAGAATTGATCTATAGTCTATACAGTATTAAACACAATTACATCAGAAGTAACTAATTAAATTACTGAAAAATTAAGAGTAATCCCTTATTTAATTACAGTAATTTCTTACTAATGTATTACAACCAACACTGCTTCTAAGGCAGCATCCTAACTGTCATGAAACTTCATAATTAACCAATTTGGAATGCTCTAAATAGGCAGCAACTTTCAAATAGGCAGTTCAAAATATTGAAATTGGACATGAATAGTGAGACTTGACTCACAACTGATATCAGTTGAGTTTGACATTAACTTGTAGCTAAGCTAACACTCCACAGAAACTCTGTACACCACACATATAGCAAAACTCAATTTGCTGTTCAGCTGTGACGTCAGTTTGTAGGCAAACCTGGAAGACTAATTCACAATTGATTCCCACAGGAATTTGGGTTTTTACAATGGGTTAAATAATGTATGTGGTAAACATTACTTGAAGATACATGGACATTGTGTTCTACAGTATAAATTACACACAGTCATACTTGTCAATGTCAATTTTTTTTCTTAAATGTCAATTTTTAAGCCATCATGTTTCATATTTGTATAGCTAACAATTTTCTAAAGAAGGACTACAACTACCACAAGCATTTGAGTGTACTTGCCTGAACATTGTAGACTTTATCAAGCAGCATACTTTTTCTAAGGACACATCGGCTTCAAAATTCACGTTTGGGGTATGACTGTGTATTACTGTGTAATACCGTGTAATATATGTTGTCTAACAAAATGTCAAAGTATCTTTAAATAATTTTTTTATTTTACGTTTTACAAAACAAAGACAAAACCCAGAGGGAACCCATGGCTCAAAAATGACAAGACAGTCCCCTGTCGGCCATCTTTGGAATGCTCTCCGGAGGCTATTTCCAGTCATGACAGTATAGCTCCTATCTACTTGAATGAGGAAACACCCAAATCTCAAAAACGGTTGGTCAAGTTTACGATCAAAGACACATTTCAAATCAGCAATAAAATCTGACAACACTGAAATCGTAAATTGTGCTTCTTTACCTCAGATAACGCAAAAATACCACCCATCTTGTATTGCTAATGCGCACGCACATCTCGAGTTGATTGACAGGTGATATCTGTATCTAAAAGGTGATTGGGTCTTTTACCTGTACGGCAGGACTTCCTTTCTACATTCATTGAACGTTGGGTCAACACTCTACATTCTCTACAGCAATTCTGCACACACAAAAATTATAAGACTAGACTTACAATTGATTTCAGTAGAGTATGACGTTAGCATGTTGCTAAGCTAACACTTAACATAGGCAGCAGCTGCACACACACAGATAGCGAGATGTAAATAAACTTACATATTGGGTGAAATTAATGATGCTAATTCTTTTAACTGACTAAACGTGAGTTTTAACCATTTATTATACAGTTAACCAATAAGCCATGAATCAAACATATGTGACCATGCAGGCATGACAAACCTCCATGCTGGCTTAAACAAAAAAGGCTCAAACGACAGATGTGCATATTTAGCAATAGTTATTACATCAACATTTGAAAGAAAAACCTTATATTTCCTTCTTATATTTCCCCCCAAAAAACTAAATATTTAATGGATCGCTTGCACGCCAAATGAACCTACGAGGTGATAACTTTAACAGTATAATGGAAGAATAAAAACAGTCTTAGCCTACCCACAAATTATGCTGCTGGGCAATCCTAATCAACATATATTAACACGGGAAGGGGCCAGTATGGTACGTAGCTGGTTGACTGTAAGCACAGTAAATGAAACCCGCTCTGAAAGCACTGATGTCCCGGTGCGCATCGTACTCCCGTCTCCCATCTTTAGGCAGGTAACTAGGTTTTGCATTAGAGAAATCATGTTTGTACTCTAGCTTGTGAAAACAAATGGCCTGTGTGTCCACATGGTTTTACTACTGTGTGAACAATGGATGAGAACGGCAGCAATGTGGACATATTTCACCTAAACTAGCATCTCCGGCAAGACCACAGGCAAAGGAGACTTCCCTCCATGATCCGTCCATGACAGCTGGAAGAGTGGTTCATCTGCAGACTGATTTACTGTAGTGAGGATGAGATTCACATACTAAGCCGGCTTTTAAATCATTTTTAAAACTGTCAAGTGAAATGCTTTCCAGTAACACTGGTGAGCTAATTTATTAGTGTTGCCGTGGAAACGCTGGGAAAGAAATTGTTTGATGTATCCTCGGAGGGTTTAAACAATGGTAGGATGATATGTGGTGAACGTTGCTCGGCGCTTGTTTTCTAATTCCGTTCCAGTTAATTGTCTTGGATGGCTGGTAATTAATCAATGCGTTTTTGTCAGGTCACTACGCACGCTCCACAGAGCTGTCAATAAGTCACATCAGACTCATCAAATATATCAGTGGCACACTAGAATCCCCACGACAATTAAAACCACAGTTGGCAGAGACTCTGTGGTCCCAAGATGGCACACATACGCATGAGCGTGGCGGGCACATGTGCTCCATGTGTTTGCATGTGCGTATGCAGATCATCAGTGAGTTTTGCACTGAGAACTCTAATGCTAATATTTTTTGTCAGGGAGGCGAGTGTGGGTGATTGAGCGGCCATGTTTACATCTGTATTCCCCCATGATGGAGCGCGGTTCCCACTTCCCTGTCTGTCTGTTACACAGTGCAAAGGTTGGCCTGTCAACTCCGTCTGTCACCCCCACTCTGTGTCAGGAAAACGTGCCAAGGGCCAAGTATCTCACACACACGCTCACACTTTTCTCCCGTTTGCCCAGTGGCTTGTGTTTTTCCTGATGTGTGTTACAGAGCCCATGCAGTGCTGGGATCAGCTGACACAAAGCTCCTAAAGCCACAGCTTTCCTCCTCAACCACCGCAGAGCAAATCGACAGATCTACCTGAGCTCTTGCGATGCACAGTTCTTGTGCCTTAAACCTTAAAATGGCAGTGGTGTCATCATTTCCTCACCCCATGTTGTTCCTAATCTGTAGGACTTTCTTTCTTCCATGGAACTCAAAGGAGAAATTTAGCAGAATGTTCAAGCTGTTCTCTACCATACAATGCAAGTGACTGGTGACCAGGGGCTGTCAAGCTCCAAAAAGGACAAAAAAAGCATAAACGCATCATTATATAGTCCATATGAGTCATGCACTATATTCGAAGCCTTCTAAAGCCATCTGATATCTTTATTTGAAAAACACGTAAATGTTGCCTGAATATTTTGATTGAAAGCAAGCATTTTTTTTTCACCTTTATTATATGGGGAAAAAGCAGCTGGGATTTTCTGCTAAAAGTAACTTTTTTTTAATTCCACAGGGTGCGTAAATGATAACTATTTTAATTTTAATTTTTGGGTGAACTATACCTAAATATTTGTGAAACACTGTTAACAACACATTCTACTCTATAATGTGACATATTTCCAGGTATAACAGGACATTCAACAAGAAGAAATGTACAGTGGGATTTTTATTCAACAGGAATTGATTGGATCATGAAAAGTGTCCGTTCCATACCAAAATTAAAGGTGCGCTCAATAACCTTTGGCTTTGTGTTATCTTGGAATTATACTTGAATGCAGCATAATTTAAAATCAATGGCTTTCATTTCAGATGCCATTGTAGAAATTTAGGATTCACAGTCAGCCATGATTACTTTAATGAGTGAAAGTGTCAAATAACAGGATGGTTATAAGTAGTATTTGGCTGGGCATTTGATTCTAATATGGCAGTTCCCATGTGCAGACCCTCTCCATGTAGAATAAAACAGTTTTATATGACTACTGATTTGACTGGAGTCTTTGTTTTAATGTCAGTGGTCACGATTTCCTACATATATTGCAAAATTACAATTCATGTCTTTGGGAGTTAAACATTTTCATGAGGAAAAAAATACTGAGTGCACCTTTAAGTTACACTTTAATTCGAGTTTGCTAAAGCACTGCCTAAATAGCAATTTGGCTATTGGTTAACATTATCCAACAGCCCGTGCAGCCTAAGTGAGGTCAGCAGTAAAGGAAAGTTGTTTCAAAAGAAGAGCAGGTATTAAAGGTATTACATAGATGGTTTTTCATTTGCAATAACGTTCACAGATGAATCGCTGATAATAAGATTAACAGAAAAATACGTTTAAAAAAAAAAAACGGTAATATGGTAGATTTATTTTTATTTAGGTTGACTTTAAGAATCATGGTAACACTGAAGACTATACTGAAGGGGATTGGGGGTGGTATCTTCCTGGGCTCAGAATAGATTTGAGAAAACATCTGATATCTAGAGAGAAAGAGTCTCATATATTGACTTTAGAAAGAGACAGAAAGAGAACGCCAACACATCTTTTGTATTCTGGTAAAGCAGATGGCCCAGGGGGCTTTGCGGGGAGCCACAGTGAGACTGGATATGGACCCGGCAGTTTATGACACTTCACAGGAACCGTCGACTGTGTAGAAGATGCTGATGGGTGGAAGCCCCCGATAACTCCTGTGAAAACCCTTGGGCTTCCACCAGTCATACCTTTAATTTACACTGATAACTTTCCACCACACCTTACAACCTCCCATTCCCACAGTGCTGTGCTACTATTACACAGCAATAGCAGCACACTGAGGAAAGACCTGAAATTCATGTATGGTCTATTTTAAAGGAATAATTCACCCAAACATTAAGATTTTGTCATCATTTACTTACCCTAATGTTGTTCCAAACCTTTGTGCTATTACTATTATTTCACGGAAAACAAAAGGAGAATATTTGTAAGAATCTTTATGCAGCTTTTGTCTTACAACAACAGTTAATTGGGAGTAATGTCAGTAATGCTACAAAATGCTAACAAAATCATAAAAGCTCAATGGCATTTTTTAAATTCTGGACACGAATGCAGGCTAGATGCCAGTTTTGGTGGAGGGCAAGATTATCACTGAATAATAATAAAAAATTCAACCTGTCCCTTTATCAAACTTATTGTATGGGTTTAGAATACTTGTAATATAACATATAAGTCATATGCATGCATCCCCCGACAGCTTCTGGTTACTATGAACTGTCATTGTCAACAATTGCAAACTTATTTTTTCAAAAATAGGGGAAAAAATAACAGCTACATGGTTTCTAAGGGTGAGTTTGTGAGGTTGAGTAAGTAATGATAGATTTATTTATTTATTGCACATGTTGCATCTATTACGCTGCAATACAACCTTTTGTCTTTGAGGGTCTGGCATTTGTGCCGAAAACGGTCCTTGAAAATAATTTGATGGGACCATATTTGTAAAGTAATTTGGGTCAGTTGATGCCATAACAGATGGGCTATATTCAGAGATGTTGTATCCTCGGCTAAAATTAATAGCACAACTTTTATAGCAGCTGACACTAATGTTTTTATGCTGGCTTTTGGAGTATTTCATGTCACTAGTCGAAGCTAATAGCTTGGGTTACTACACAGTGTAAACATTTATAATGTCAATTTTAAAACATCTGGCAATAATGGGATGTATCTTGTTAGACAGCAAAGCTTGTCAACACACTGAACATAATTATGACAGATGCCAGTCCTCCAAGCCCACTTGTGAAGAGACGTGTGAGCGCGCGCATGTGATATTTACCCTGCATTCTGCAGTCTAATGGAAAATGACTGGGGTGCCTAACAAGCCATTGAATTAATTATTTGGTACTAGTGTAAATATTTTCAAACTGTGCAAAACCATGAAATTGGCCAATATAGTGAAAATGCAATGTAATTAATCCACAGCTCCCATAATACAGATAAGTGCCTCATGAAACATTTCACAATTAAATTGCGCTAATTCCACTGCGTTGTGACTCACGCTATTATATGGGTGTATTTCGCAGTGAGTGATACGGTTTTAAGATGGCCATCCATTATGCTCCATTCAACTGTTTTTATAAATCAAGCACATTTGCTAAGTGAACACCCCCTAAGAATCATGTCTGATAAGGGTCAGATGAACCTGAATGGCTTCCTTAAAATAAGTAGCAATATTTACTGAAAAAAATATGTAGTTTTGAACCTCTCTACAGACCTCTTCCTCGTATGTTTTTGCTCATCATGATGTCAAAGTTGATGATATTACACCATGTTTAGGTCATCATTGATATGTAGCTGCTGTAATCTCAATATCCAACAGCATGTGCCTTAATGGTCATGATTAAAGAATCCGATTGGAAACAGAGCTTGTTTGCTGGTCTTCCCAGAGGGCCGTGAGTTCAGTGCTGGCAGAGACATCTGTGTGTGCTGGCCTGCTCCTGCAGCTCTCTGTGTGTGTCCATCTGTGTCTGATTAGTTCTGCTCTTAGTGTACCTGTGCGCTTGCTAAGGTAATCATTAGGCCTGGTCATACCTCTCGCAGCTACGCTTCACAACATCTGTCATGACAGTCAGAGACACTGCAACATCTGCCAGAGTCTTAACCTTTGTTCACTTACACACACACACACACACATGTTGGTGCAGCTATCATAGACATAATGATTTTTATATAGTACGAACTATAGATTCTATAGTAGGGTTATCCCCTAAACCTAACCCTCACAAAAGAATTAAACTATTTCAAAATGGCCTCATAAACCACATTTATAGCATAATACCCTTGTAATTACCAGTTTGTGTCCTTGTAAACAACCCAAACCCGCCCCCACACACACAAACACCCTCACTTTTTCTCTGTTTATCCTTGTTATCACTGTTGCTGTAATTGTTTTCCCCCTTTTTTGTCTTTTTTTCTTCACACAAACCAAAAATAGCTCTTTGATCAAATAGTATTAATGTATTAACCCCCTTAGCCCTCCATTGATCTTCAGAAAATATACAGCTCCAGCAATCTGATGGAACTGGGATGAATTGTGCAGCTGCCCTGAAAGTTGAGTGATGTACAATGAAATCGAAAAGATGGGAGTTGAGGCCATATATATACACTTACTACTTTATTAAGAACACCTGTACACCTACTTGTTCATGTGATTATCTAATCAGCCAATCATGTGGCAGCAGTGCAATGCATAAAATCATGCAGACATGGGTCAGGAGCTTCAGTTAATGTTCACATCAACCATCAGAATAGGGAAAAAAGTGATTGATCTCAGTGATTTAGACCGTGGCATAATTGTTGGTGCCAGACATGGTTGGTTTCACTATTTCAGTAACTGCTGATCTCTTGGGATTTTCACACACAACAGTCTCTAGAGCAGGGGTCAGCAACCTATGGCACGCAGCGGGGTAATCACTGGCACACCAGCAATGGCGAGAGAGGAGTAGACTATTTTATGTATATAAATTCTGCACCTGTATTCTAATCTACATTACATCTTAATGTAATCCTCATGATTACGCAGCGTGTTTCCATCAGCTGAATGAGAGGCTAAACACTATTAAAGTGTGACGAGACTCGCGCTGTGTGTGCAAGACATTTGTGCATCATGAGCCGGTAGTTCTTCGTGTGAGTAAACACGCCCGCTTTGCCTTCATTCCATATTTCATTTGTTTTGTTTTGCTTTCAGAACAACACGCCATGTAATAAGGAAAACACCACTATTAATCCTTGAGATTTCCAACCCAGCATAAAGGTACTCCCTCCTTAAACCATAGTCACACTAAAAATTACGTTAAATGTTTAAAAGAGTCTATTAAAAATATACATTTAACCTGGAAATTAAGTTTTAGGATTTTGCAGATGCAATTCACCGAAAGTAGCTTACTAGTTGATCGGCTTGTGAAGCACGAATGATTTTCACGCACAGTCACACTTTAATAGTGTGTAGTCTCCCACTCCACTGGTGAAAACATGCTGTGTGATCATGAGGAAGTATTACATCAAGATGTGCATTGGAATGCAGGTGCGAAAAATTTGATTACTTTTTGTAATGGTTTTGAAATTCTTTTTTTTTTTTTTTTTCACTCAAACTGTTATGCTGATTATATAATTTGTAATGAAAAATAAACTGGTAAAATCAGAAAAATTGACAAACTTCGAAAATGTTGGTGAGTGAAGGGGGCATAGGCATAGTATTTGAACAGGAATATAAAAAATTGCACTCATGTCAAAAAGGTTGCCTACCCGTGCTGTAGAGTTTACTCAGAATGGTGCAAAAAACATCCAGTGAGCAGCAGTTCTGTAGATAGAAACACGTTTATTAGAGAGGTCAACGGATAATGCACTGGTTTAGGCTGACAGAAAGGCTAAGGTAACTCTGACAACCACTCTGTACGTTTTTAGTGAGCAGAATAGCATTTCCGAATGCACAACACGTCGAACCTTGAGGCAAATTAAGTGGTAAAGAGTGGTAAACACTCTACTCATCCAAATTTGAAATTACTGTACATTTAAAAAAAATATATATATATATTAAATTGACAAGTTAAAGCATCATGTTATGTGTAGTTGTGGTGCTTTCAATATAGCAAAGGGTGAATATAATTTACTAATCAATCTTTTTTGTTTTTATTTGCATTTTTATTTTTTGGAATTGGGGATGTAATTTGAATTCCAGACTTTCAATGTGGATTCTTACAACCTCACTGTATATTAAGCTAGCTGAGCAGTTCATATGATATAGAGCAGACAGCAATGCTAAGAGTGAATTACATGATTCCAAGGTTAAACATGATGTGTGATTAATGTTCTTACTGTATGTTCCTTTCACCCAGAATGGGTGGAGGACATGGAGTAGAAAGAGACTGAGGGAGAATAGAAGGCTGGAAAGACGAGTAAGGCAAGGAAATGAGCTTTCTCCAGCCAGTATGATTGTGTGGCTGCCTGACAGCCTGGTTTAGTGCCACCTCGCCACTTTGTTTCAGCTGTGTAAATAATGGCTGTAATTAAAATCACCTGTACCTGACAAGCATCAGAGTGTGTGAAGATGCAGGAGATGCGCCGGCCTGATGAGCACTTTGTGTCCGTGCTGTTGTCGCATTCACGCCTGTGACAGCTGACATATTGTATGTGTGACTATGAATCTGCACCGCATGTTCTGCGCTGCAGATTTGAACTAAATCAGGTTTGGATGCACATACATATATCTAAATGGACACACACCCACATACTTACACATACTGTATTGCATGTCTCTAGCAATGGCAATATCATTGGTTCGATTCCCAGGGAACACACAAACACCGTATATTTGGATTTGTGTTTGCACAATGATGCACATATATTGTATGGTAATTTTATGCTCTTTCAATGCCATGAAAAAGCATATTCAGGCACACTCAGAAACATGACCCACATCCAATGTTGTGTATTTAAAGCTAGAACACACATGCCACGCTACTACTGCAAATTTCTTTTATTAGCCGTATGTGTGATCTTGCGTTGTTATGCTACTGTTTTCTCCAGTTTATGTCTCATTATGAACAGAGGGTGATGACTCAGACCTGATCCCAGACTGAAGCTAACATGCGTTAGCCACAAGCTCCTACCGTTAGTTCACATTCACCACCCACAGAAACTAAATCCCTCAGCATAACATCATGCTGCATCCTAAATAAGTCATTGATCCTCTGCTGATTTACAATGGATGAAAAGTAATGAGGAAATGAAAAAAAAAGTATGTGATAATTTCAAAGCCAATGCAAGCTGTCTTTGCAAGATATGCTAATAGAATTATCCACATTCAGCTAAAGCATAGCAGTGGCGCTAACTTGTAATTATGATTTCTGCACGGCTTGCTTCGATAACCCTGGAGTCAGCCTGCTGCTGCGGCGGCATTCTCTTTGTTGTATGCTACTTTTAGCTCATTTATTTTTGACTGTTACACATAAAAGTTTGTGCTAGCTATATTTAGCACAGACATTCTGGACTGATTTAGCACATTTGTGTATAAGTCTGGAATGTACTTGTTTGATGCAGCTTAGTCACATACCAATAACTTTTTAACTTCTAAAAGGAGCATAAATTGTGTCCTGTGCAGGTGGGATGTGATTTTATCCATTGGGAATTGATTGAATTATGAAAAGTGGGCCTTTCATACCTGAATAGAACCAGACATTGCCTAAATAGGGGTTTGGTTATTGGTTAGCATTATGTATAAGGCTTAATTTATACAATGGAAGAAGCTGAACTTTTTTCTCCTGAACAAACAAATGCACCAAAGGTGAACGAAGCCTGTGTTTAAACTAGTGTGCGAATTTGTTTTAAAATTAGTTTGTTGAAAAAAATAAAGAGGGTGACGTCCAAACCACACCCAAAATCTACTAGGTCAAGACAGGAGAAATAACACCAAATGAACATATTACAGTAGCAGAAGAACAAAAACGTTGGTGCATTTCATCATAATTTTAGGCGAACTAAACAAATCCTATTTGTCAACAGAAAAGGAAAGCTATTTAAAATTAAGAGTGGATTACATTTTGATAACTTTCACAGTAAGGTGTTATTGCATTAAAGAGTAAATTAGGTCAATTTTGATTTGATGTTGACTTCAGTTCTCCTCTGCATCCTATGTCTGAGCCACACACGATGAAGTCTATCTCTCCCTTAATGAGACCCCTCAGAAATTGGCAAGATGGAAGAAGTAAAAGACAAGGAGTGCTACTGAAATGATAGTTAAGGAGTGATGCACATCCCAATCCATGCTCAGCCTGAGGAGTTATGTTTATTCCATATGAACCTGCCTTCCTGAGTCCCAGAGGATAACATCTATTAAGTGAGTCTGACGGTTTCCAGGCTGTCTCCATATGGCCAAGGCCCTGCTGCTGAATGCCTTTGCCTGCCATGCGCTCCCTTTTCCCCCTCATGATATCCACCACATATAATTACAGCACATGGGAGCCCAAGCGTGTGTGTGCGTGTGTGTGCGTGCGTGTGTGTGTGTGTGTGTGTGTGTGTGTGTGTGTGTCGGAGAAGGAAGTGTTACAACTTCTCAGCACAAGGAAAGTGTTGGGTGGTGAGCCTGACTCTTTGATTCGAAAATTAGCCCAAAACATGGCACACTAACGACCTAGGCTTATTAGCGACAGTGCCAATGTTTAGTGGGCGTGCTGGGCAGAGCTGTGAGCGACATCAGTTGTGGGGAGGGCCGGCGGTCTCTGGAGAAGCAAAGAGATCTACATTCTTGCTCTGTTGCAAAGTCTAGTGAACTGTCTACGGAGGCAGCATTTTAAGGTAGTTCATGCATTACGAAAACTTATATTTCATTAGATACTGAAAATTTCTAATTTCAAATGGACTATTTCACCCACTACATGGGTGTGCTATGTATTTGCAGGCTTATAAGAGTATTATGCTGTTAGCTCAGCAACATACTAACTTCAAACTCTATTGAAATCAATACACACGGGAAGTTGGCATGTTGCTAACGAAATGTTCAAGTACCCTGACTTTTGCCCCAATCTGCTGGGATACTGACCAGCGCCATCTTCCGTCAAACATATTTGCATCAGTTCAAGTATGTTTTTCTGTTGCTTGATGTACAGCACATTATGTCAGCTGCATGGGATACCTCGGTTCTTGTCTCATGTTGATAACAGGAAGTAATCACATTCGCATAATCAGTGAAGAGCACCAGAAAAATTCAGAGGTTCCATTTTCTCTATAAAGTTACATTTTTACTGCACTGACGGTTAGGTCAGTGCAGTAAAATATATGCATTCCTCTTCACTGTTTTGCAAAAAACAAGTGAGATAGAGGGGAAAAAGGGAGAGCAAGAAAGCTACGCAGACACAGTCGGCTAAACCCCTCCAAGTTCAACCCTACTAGAACATGAGATTTGCGACACTGAATAGAAAGCAGATTTGTTCCAGTGGAGTGGTGGAGGGAAGGAGATGGGTTTGTGATCTGGAAATGTATATGTGCTCCTCATCTGAAGCAGGGGCCAGGCTGGAACACACTGGCCAAGACTGATGTGTATCAGAGGAAAGCTGGCAGGCAGAGAACAGCTGCAGGGGACACTGCTCCAACTGCATACCTGCCACCTGATTCAACCCAGCCTCTCTCTCTCTCTTTATTTCCTTCCCACTTTTGTAGTTTCAAACTGTATTTGGTTGGAAAGGTCATTTGCATTTATACTTATTTTATATATGCCAGCTGTTATTTCCAGCCATTTTTACCAAATAATTTCAAATAAAATTGGGAATAAAGATCCACACGGTAAAGAAATCTTTTTAAGAAAATTGTTTTAACCCTTGAATTAAGTTTAGTTTTTTATACCCTATTGGCCAATAGTTTTAGTTTTTAGTTTTAAAAGCATAAACCTCAGTCCATTGTCATAGCAAGTCACCACTAGGCCCATATGCAGATTTTGTAGCAGGCCCAAAAATTCACCACACAAACAAGCACAACATATAGACTAGACATATACGTATTTCGCTGGAAAATGAAATGCCAAATAGGCCTATTATCTTAATATAACAGTAGTAGGCTATTAGTATAGTAGACCCTAGTAGTCTCTAGGCAATGCTATATATATATTATATACACGCACACACACACACGCACTGTATACACACACTCATATACATAAATACGTGTATACGTGCAATATATATATATATATATATATATATATATATATATATATATATATATATATATATATATTAGGGCTGTCAATTGATTACAATTTTTAATCGAATTAGTTACATGGTGTCCCGATTAATTAATTGCATATACAAATATTTGCTGAGAAAGCCCCTTATATAACAATAATTCAATATATAAAGATTATACATAGTTATCTTTAAATATTAAAAAATTATATATATATAATAAAAATATAAAATAAAATGCATTACATTCTTGTGGCAGAAGAGTTAATCATTGATAAGACAATACAAAAAGCGGCTTTAGAATACAATGTATTGTTTACTACAATATTATTAATCATAATTCAATCATTGGCACACAGTTCACAGCAATCCATTACACAAAAGAATTTGTCAATCAGTTCGAGATTTATTATAAGGGCTTGTTTAAGAGCCCGTCAATTTACACCTGCGTCAGACATGCTTGTGTAGCGTCTCGGGTGTGTTGTGTCATAAACATAAAATGTTTAGGTCACTTTGTCAAGTTAAATATAGTTTAATACTCAATCTTTAAACACATCTTGAGATCCCTTAGTTCGCATTTGCGCTCCTTCAAGTGTTTTGAATGCAAGAACGTAACGCATGTTTGTGTTGTGTGTCTGCTGAATGTTGTTTTCTTCACTGTGTAAACTGTGTATTGCACATACAGCTGAAATTTCACTTACTGCCCTCTGGAGTAAACAGGTGGTAGTACAAGCTTGCATTTCTCAGGAATCTTCCCTATTATGGTCCGGAGGCAGTGTGATTAATTAAGTTAATTATTTTAACGCGTTATTTCTTGACAAATTAATCGCACTGAATTATCACGTTAAATCAACAGTCCTAATATATATATATATATATATATATATATATATATATATATATATATATATATATATATATATACACACACACACACACACACTGTATACATGTATATACGTATATACACATGCATATATATATCTATAAAACACAACCATGAGAGGCATTATAATGCAACCCGATGACTTTTCACAACCAGAACAGTTATCGAACTACCAGCAGCCTGTTAAACAGTCTACTAGGCACACCCCAACATTAAAGATGCACTTAGCAATGTCAATACCATAAACTACTAGAAGCTCAAAAACAAACAAACACCCAAATTGGCACTATGTCCCAATAGGCTTTTAACATACAGCAAGCAGACATAATAAATGTGAAATTAAACCACATACTCATTCATGTTAGTTGAACTCTCTGGGCCTTCCTTTCAGCTAACTCTGCCATGATGTCCTTTGTGTTTAGTTTGCGGCTTCTTATATTCTCAATGGAAAGAATGGCCTGTGCCGAGAGTCTGCCATGACCCATCATGCTCCTCAAATAATTATTTATTAGCTTCAACTTTGAAAATGAGTGCTCCGCTGAAGCCACAGTGCCAGGGATAGTAGGAAAGATAAATAAATAGTACAGATTTCACTGAAGCTAAACGTGAAACTGTTGTTCTCGACTATTAAAAATCTGGCCAGATCTTAAACTGGTCTTGAATGTTGAACTGAGTATCCAGTTCTGGTCTCTGTAGCGGCTGCTTCATTGTTCCCTGACTCCTGATATTCTGTTGAGCTGCCAAATTCATTGTTTATCTCATCTGAAGTGCTGTAACTACTAATATTAGTATGTTGCGGCTAACTTCTCCACCCTCTCTTTCTTCTTTAAGGCCCCGCTTTTATGTTTTTATTTATTATTCATTCTTAATGATGTACTTTTCAACTAGCTAGCTACCAACCTCTCGTAACATTGTAATTTTGTATTATTTTTATATTATTATTTGGTGTAACCCTTTAAACGTCACTTAAAAAACATGATGCTGCAAATAACCTCAAATGTACGGCATCTCAGGGCTGCAAAAAAATTGAAAGCACAAAGGAAATAAATCACTGCACAATGACATTTACTGAAAATACAAATTTAGAATCACTGATTTTAATTTGTGTGTCTAAATCCCAGCCCCATGGGTGCGGACCCCAATCCGCCCGTGTCCTTATGCACCTGCATACCCAGATGCTACGCTCAGTCAGTTTTGTCCGATTTCTCTTAAAACAAGTCTTAATTTTGTGTGTCATTTTGATTCTCAAGTAATCGTGTCTTGTTTTAGCTGTTTAGATATTTTTTACTGGAAACAGATATAAAAATACTGAATTTGAAAAAGATTTTATGCAGTGTAATTGTATATATTAACCCAAATCTTTAACCTACACATCATATTATAAAAACAATTTATCTTTCTTGGATCACCTGCTTATTATTATGATAATGATAGAGCAGGAGAAATGTTCCAATACAGCATGCTGGTCGTTATCTACGATTACCTAGGTAGTGCTCCTCATCCAAAATTCAGAGTAGCATCAGGGGGCAGACATGAATAAATTTTTACAGCCTCTTCATACATGTACGCTATATACTCTATATACGCTATATACTCAGAGTGGCTGGTGATATGTAAGCCAAGAGAGTTCATATTTTTCACTCCCGAGTTCAACAGGGAATAGGAACTGGGTTATGATTGCATGGTTTTGTGTTCAAAATACGCCCACTTCAGGCTCTCATGCAAGCCAGCTCTCGAGATCTTATTATTGCATCTCACTGACTATAAAAACATCATCCAATACCATTTCACCAAAGCAAAGACTAAGTCTGTCAGTGAAACCATGACTCAAATTGGTATTCTCAACTCACAAAATGGTTGCCTGTGGTTTCGAGCTCTGTGTGGTTGGGTAGACATGCTAGCCAAAGCATTCACAGTCCCAAAACAAAAGCCTGAAATTGTCAAAGAAACATCAAGGAATGTGTATGTGTGGATATTATTTACAGTAAAATATTCTAAGGGTGTCCGTCATACTTTAAAGTTTTTCCCCAAGCCCAGATTTGACATAGCAGACCTGTTTAAAATGACATGAGTGATTAGCAGTAAAAATAGTCATCATGTACCATTAGTCTAATTTTTGAGTGTTAAAATACTTGGTCCTAATTTGCAGAGGCAACTACAGTGTCAGTAAGCCATGAGGTGGTCGATTCCTAAAAAGTTTAAAAACTAGGACTCTCTGGCGCTATTAAAATACCACAGTTCATGTTTGGTGACACTAGTGGTGCAAAACGTATACACCTTTAAGAATTGAGGTATGAAGCACAGGTTGTTTAAAGAATGTTCCTTAAAAGGCTTTTGGAAGAATTGTAATATCGGCTTCCCCATTGACATAATGAGTGATGGCCAGGTGCTTAATTGTCTGAGGATCGACCAGAGTCCCTACTTGGTCTGGCTTTTTGTAGCAGGAACACATGCAGAATTACAGATGAGTGGTGTTTGTGTGTGTGTGTGTGTGTGTGTGTGTGTTTGTGTGTGTGTGTGTGTGAAGACCCTCAGAGGTGGCCATCTCCTTTCCTCATGGCGGCGTCTGTTCAGCTGCACGGCTGTTTTCTTAGTGATCCTACTGAGATTTCTTCTGTTATTGGTATCGATTTGATAGGATTTGTGTCCGTCACAGCAAACCACTTAATCCAGATCAGCCTTTAATACTAATTAAACTGCTTGGTGATACACTCCAGTGCCTGGTAACTCACAACCAGGGCACATCTGCTGGTTCCTTTTTGCATTTGTAGGGTTGTAAATTAAGAGCTGGTTATTATTCAGAACTGGTTCCATTTTATTAAACATACCAGGACCAAAATACGTTTTCATGATTTTTGGTTCCATTAACAGTTCTTGTAAATGTATGCATTCTTGAAAATACTCTGTTTCCTGTACCACTGTATTTACAGTTCCAAAGCAATTTTGGAAAATGCTTTTGTTGTAATAAAAGGTACTTACAAATATATATTTAAAAAATATATATATTTTTTTTTCAGCATTTCTGTGTAATATTTTTAAACAAATCAAATGGTATAATATAGTGAGGAGTAATTATTTGGTTCTTTATAAAAGTACTAAGAATCATAGAAGAAGATTGAATGGACTGTTTTTGGGATACCTGACCCTGATCAGATTATTAGGGAGCGTTCACATAGTATGTGTTTTTGTGTACAACAATAGCTATGTAGTATGGTATGCAACAGAATGGAACAGAATCAAGGGTCTTGAAAAGCATCTTTAAAAGTTGAACTATTTGACTAAGTTAAACTATTCATGTCATGTTAAAAACACAACACTCATGGCACAAGATGTTTAAAAAGTCAACCATCCTTTTTAAAGGGGGTAATTTTAAAGACAACTTCTCAGATAGGGATTTTCAGTGCAAATTGTCTAATAGTTTCTTGTTTTAAGAAATATTGTTTTTTTAGATATTTTACAGGACAAAAATTAAAAAAATGATTATCAAGAATATGATTTTTGCCCTAATATCAAGAGTCTTACTAGAAAAAAAAATTATGATCCGACGTGAATTTTCTTGATAAAAAATATGACCGTGCATGTAAAATTGCTAGAAATAGCATTTTAGCTAACGTAAAGCTGACAATTTACACAAGGTTTATATCTATTTCTTCTGCTCCAAACTTACTTCAGAATTCTCTGTCTGCTCGTATGAATGTAACACATCATAAGAAAGTGTTTCGCTGCTGTTCAAATGCACTTGGATCACGTAATTTATATGTATAAATGTTTTCCATCTGAAAGGACAAAATATTCAATGAACCAAATGACAATAAAAAGCAAAGTAATCTCTTCAGTAATCGAAAAAACATTTTAAATGTAACTGTATTCTAAATACCGTTGATTTAAATCGTAACTGTAGTGGAATACAGTTAATTACATTTTATATTTTTAATACGTATTCCTGTTACATGTATTTAGTTACTCCCCAACCCTGTTTATAGAAGCGTCGCAGAGATTACGTTGCAACAGGGTTGCTTCTTTCTGATGAATTGCACGTATATGAGAGTAATGTGTACACCGCTTATCCAGTACATTTAAACAGGAACCCAGCTTTCTCGCAGTATGCCACATTCTCACAATAACCCGCTTTTTTGGCGTCAATCTAAACTTACCTACAGAATGGTTTGCTCATCAAATGTGATCAACTTGTCCACACTCAACAGCGCCACCCTGTGCATTCTGTTATAACTGCAAGTTTTAGTTTGTGTGTTCAGGATTTAACATGCATCTCACTGTATATATGGCCGAAAAATCAAGTATTCAACTACACATCCACATCCCTAACCAGCACCAAGTATACTTTGACCTTAATAATCAAGACCTCACAAATCGACTGGAGCTGTTTGTTGACTAGTTATCCACTTCTAGCTGAGATTGTAAGCAAACAAGCTCTGAGTAAACAAGTGAATAAGTTAACTAACTGTGCACATGTACACACATAAGCAGGCCTGTGGGATGGCGTGCTTTGCGGCCTGAGAGGTGCACTGAAGTTAATGGGCGAGCCGGCCAGATGAGCCAAATGGCAGCTAACCTTGCCTTGTTTCCCATTATTATATTAACTGGCATTAGTGCGGGAGCTCTCGTCTGCCACCGCTCAGCCCCCTGCCTGTTAGTGCACCATGCAAATGAAGATGTAAAGAGGAATCAGTTCATCAATCACACTCACAAGGGGATAGTTTGTGGAGGAAGAGGATTAGCCGCGTAGTCCCTGGACCCTGCGCAGGTCTCCCTCCTGTCACAGCGTCTTTAATTAAACATCTTAAAGCACTCGCCAATAGCACTTCCTGCATAGTGGGGCCGCACTTACCATTTGTCACATGGCAAATATCTCTGCACTACTCCGAATGGCATGCAGCTCTGTGTAGACAGCGCTAGACAAACTCCTTAAGTAATCTTCCTCCAGTACCATCTCCATCTGTGCAACCCTTAATAAGCTAAATCATCACCTGATGGGACAGCAGAGGTTATGATAGTAGCAGCTATTAAAATGCCCTGCTTCAGATCTTTTTAGGGAAGAAGAAAACAAGGTTAAAGTGAGTCATTTACAATGGTAAGAAATTATTTTATATATACATTTTTGCAGGGTTTAAAGGCAGAAATGTGAAGACTATAATTTTTAAAAAGCACTTGTGTTAACCCTTCTGTCAAAACATGTCTTATTTTAGCTGTAAAGTAGTTTGAATCGTCGTTTTTACTGTGAGTTTAGCATTTTAGGGTTTACAGCATAACATCATCATGGCATTAAAGTTGTAAGATTGGATAAAACTTTATACAGAAAAGGTTAGTAAGCAATTTTATAACACTAAAATCATGTTAATACACATATTGTTCAAATCTTATGGCTATACTTTTGAAACCGTCAGTATTTTATGTTTTATGTATGTTTGTAGAAAAGCATTCTTCCACCTATTTTAACATTTGGAAAAAGAATGGACAAGTTGAAATACATTTTTGTGGTAATCAATATTATGCCACAAATGCTGTTGAATGAGCTTCACTTATACTGAACCCAGAATATTACTTTTAGGCCAGTTAGTCAATTAGTCACCGCAATTACATGTTTTATTTGTAAATATGTAGTTTTGCACATGCCTACTCACAATCTCAGCTTTGTCTCACCCTTTAATCTTTGGAAACTTTCTTCTATTGGGGTTAATATACTTGATGTTCGCTGGGCTGCTTTCTTTGAAACTAGCATCTTTAAAAGGTAGCCCCCCTGCTGGAAAATGGGTTACTTTCAAAATAGTACACACTCATAAGCTACAAAACCTCCTGAATTATTAAAGTGTTTACTCTGAGACAGCGTGATTTGATGTCTGGCTTCCGAGTGATCACGCAATTACCACATGGAGAAACTCCCCCAGAAGTGTAGGGTAATGCTCGCCGGGTGCGAACAACAAATTGTCTGATACGAAAGCTGGGTGTGAAGCACAGAGGAGAGCAGAGCACTTGTTTGGGGGTGATTGGTAGGCGCGGGTGGCTAACATAATGAAAGAATGAGGGGGTCCTCGGGTCCTCAGGTCCTGGTCCACTGTGGTCGTATGACACCGCAGGCCTGTTGGGAAATGAATTGTCCTCTAAGCTGAGAACGCGTCCAGCTGAAGTGGCACTTCACAGACCTGGATGGAAGCCAGCTGACTGTCTTGAGTACAGGGCCAGCACGCCGGTCCTTAAACACTCAAATGCGTACTCACACACGCATTCACACACTCAAAGAGCGCCTGTGGAGAGAATCCGGCATCAAGCGAGAGGAGAAAACAAAGGTGAAGGTTGATCGAACGTCCAATCTATAGGAAAGAAAGGGCGTACCCAGCAGGGGCCAAAGAAGTCCTTGCCTCAGCCATTTTCTTTTTTCTTTTCAGAAAGAGAGAGAGCGAGTTGGCTCTGCATTTCGCTGTGCAAGTCAGTGTGTGTTTGAAAGAGCAAGGACAGTGGATCTTGATCCTGTTTACCTCTCAGCCTGGCCCCACCTAAAGCAACAACAGTGATGCTCTCAGTGATGTACAGCCATGGTCAGCAGAGAGTATTATGTCCTAGAATGAACCAGACACTAAACAGAACTTATGGACATTCTTAACCTTCAAAGCACCAGATTTATGATTAAAGAAACATCTTATAGGACCCAGAAAGAAACAAAGTTTTGGGATTTTGAAACAATTATGACGTAAAATGAATGAGAAATATTTAAGATTTTGCAAAATTTCTAGGTCATTAACTAAATAAGCAAATTTTTGACATGATGTTAATTGCCTTTTATGAAAGGTCAGATTTCCTTGCTTCCATTGAAGCACACAAGATGCTCATTTGAACCTTCTCAAATCATGCTGAGATGACATGGATCATCAGCTTCTGCACAAACTTGTGGAGTCCAGCTCAAACGTATGCTGTCGTTAAAGCAAAAGGGGGATCAATTCAACGTTTTGCTCAGATAGTTATGCTGATACTATCATTTGTTATGCAAAAACTATTGTACTAAAACTTGTCTAAACGTTCACAGATGGTGAACTGCCCATGCTTTCACATCACTTTATAATCCAAATCACAACTCTAAATTAAATGTAGTTTTCATGCAAAATAGTCAGAATCCCTAACACTTCAGAGTGGCACCCATTAGTTATGAACGGAGATAGAGAGAGAAATTTTGGAGCATAGCGTTCGCTCGCATTAGCTCCCTCCTCCTTCTCCACCCCTCCCTTCCCTCCCACTCACATACTCACACACACTCTTTCGCTACACACAGCGGTGAGCACACACCCTCATCCATAATTGATGCTTGCTTTAGGCAGATGCTGCAGGGATTGGGACTAAGGCAGCTGCTTAGTTTATGGAGGAAAAAGGGAGCAAGATGGTGGAACAGGTATTTTTTTCCCTGTTATTCTGCTTACCAAGCGCATTACTGCATTTTTTTTCTCCTGCCCATCTTTCTTTTGTGCTGTGGCTGCACAGTAGAGAGGGTAGCTTGTGTGTGACAGTATTCAAGAGAGAGAGAGAGAGAGAGAGAGAGAGAGAGAGAGAGTGAGTGAGTGAGTGTGTGTGTGAGAGAGAGAGAGAGAGTGAGAGAGAGAGCCTGCGCTTTGAAGAGGGAGACCCCTTTAGCAACTCTTTTTCAGGCTGCTTATCAGTAGCTGTTTTGCTTTCTATCTCTCTTTTCACACATTGTACTCTCTCTCTCTCTCTCTCTCTCTCTCTCTCTCTTTCTCTCTCCTGTTCATTATCATGCTCCATTTCAGTTTGGTGGCTAAACTTAAATTTGGTAGCCACGATAATGTAAATGAGCCGGATTCCGTCATCCACCCTGCTTTAACCTGCAAGACTAAGAGAGGAGAGAGAGAGAGAGAGAGAGGAGAGAGAGTTGATCTGCTTTTCAAATGGTTAATTTGACTGCATGATACTCCAACATTTCTGTACAGATCATGCCAACACGTTTCAAACTCATTTAATATATTGTGCTCTACCTGGCTTTTTCTCATTTTTAAAGCATTAGCATGTGGGTTAACTCATTACTGTGAGCTACATCTCTTAATGCATGTGTCCTGCATGCCCCCGTGTGCAATATATAGTACAACTTTTACTCGCCTACGAAGTGAGGGAGGAGCAGCCTCTCTGTTGTGTGCGAAATTATACTTGCCAAGTGTCATAAAAAGCAAACAAAGCTGTTTTTTATAGCCCTGTCTGTTTTGTATGCGTTTGCCTGGAAGCCGAGCGCAGTTAAGCGATGAATCCAGTGTACTGCCACGTAAAACATATATTTCAGTCCACCAAATGTGGTTCTCGTTAGGGAGGAGGCCAAAGTATTTAGCTAAGCCTGACTGTCTGCCATCTCCTTTTTTACTCCCCGTGTTTGCCAACAGTTGTTTTACAAGGGCCTCCAAAATCTTGCTGGACTATAATGGCTCCAGGACTATAATGACCACAAATCTAGAGCTCCCGGCAGACTTCCACCGTCAGGGGCTTCCCAAGCCGCAAGCCCCTCCACCACCAACTTTACTTCCCCCCTCACTTTAGTGTCTTTGACACTTGTGCATAAAGATTTTAGCACTCCTGATCAAATAATAGTCTAATTATGGCGTGGTGTGCCCACTCTTGAATATCAATGTGGTACGCAAAGTGCTGATGGTGTTAATGGGAAACAGCGTGATGTGTGTAACATCTGCTTAAGGAACAGCAGGGATTTTTTTACAAGGCCCCGTTTACATAGTAGCAAGTTGCCGCTTCCCTCCTGGCTCTCATCTCTCGTTAAACTTACTGACGGATAGAGCCGTGGATGTATTACAATGTGTTTGTCCGCATGCTTTGGATGTAGGGGGTGTTTCTGTGTAGCGTAGCATTGTGGTTGGAGGAGAGATTGGGTGGGAGAGTGTATGTATTTGTAGAGGTACGAGAGAATGGTCTGTGCAGTTGGCCTGTGTCAAAGTGAGTTCTCGACAGACCCGAAGGGTTCTGGGATCTCTCTCTGCCTATATCTTACTACGGTGCATAGGATGTAGAATGAGGTGTGTGTGTTTGATTGTGTCATATATTGTTTCCTCTTATATTAAACAAAAGTCACAAATGAGATCTCTTTAATATCTCTGTAGCACCGGTCCTGCAGGGGGGTTTGATTTCAACTTAAACATTTCTCATCAAATTCCTTCAAGGCCACATTCAGTAAGTATTTGTAATACTTACTGAATATGAATCATTGTCAATTGTCAGCAACCTCTGAGGAATAAAATGTTACTCTCCATTCTACCATGGAAAAAAACACCGTCAAGACCACATCCATACTTTTGCATTTTTGTTTGAAAACGCATTGATTTTGGTAAGTTTCCAGCCTCTCAACCACTCTACAACTGCTTTCAAAGACTTTCAAAATCACTCTCCATAGCTGCATACTTTGGCGAACAATTATATATAGGAAACTTAAAACAGTGTATTCGACCAAAAATGGATTAGTGTGGATGTGGCCTAAGTTGCACAGAACACTAACAAGTAGAAACAACAACCATACTCTAAATGTACAGTCTGTACATCAAATCCCATAAGCCTTTAAACTTCTCCATTATCTATGCTGCCGTGCATCACACAACCTAAGCTTGTTGTGTGTGTTTGCATTCTGATAATCTGTCATTGTTTATTGATAGCAAGTGCTAATTTAGCTGGCTTTTCTGTCTCTCGGGCACAGCATGCAAAGTGGCGGTTTAGCGTTGATTTGGTGTGTGCCCTGGGTGCGGTGTAAGCAGGGTGGAGACACGTCTCTATGCATAAGTGGATAATCTGGGTGCTGGTAGGTGGATGAATTGTTCCTGATCAAATAAGAATGCTCTTCCTGAGATAAAGTTCTAATGTGTGTTGTGTACGGAATGCATTTGTCCATGGATAACACTGTAATTTAATTGGACCGACTGCCTTGGTGAACATGAGTTTGAACACTTCACTAATGGCCTAACAGAGGGCATGACTGACATGGGCTGTACCGTCTTGTGTGTGTGGAGCTCATACAGTATTACACATATTCCTTTAGGACAGTGCTTTTAAACTGGTGTGTGGCATGTCTGTTTTGATTGGGTTGCGTGCAGCAGTATTAAAATAATGCTAAATGCGTATAATAAAATTCAGTTAACTAAATAATGCATAAATGCAGATGCAGCCTATGAGAATGTGCGTCAAAGGGAAACAGATCCTACAATTTTGCGTGGTGTGACATGACATTAGGCAGTACAAGAGAGACATGATCAGTAGAGGGCAGTTATGTTTCATTCTTTGAGCAAACACCAATCGCTAATGAGTTTCTCAAACGGGAACATATAAAGTAGGAGCCAGACTCACCGAAAGCCACAGCAAGCTACTTTGATCAGCAATGGCAATAAACTATAATATTGTTGACTTTATATAGAGTACATACAGTGTATATATATATATATATATATATATATATATATATATATATATATAATTGTATTTATTTATTTATTTATTTTTCCACTAAAAAGAAACTTTAAGCCACGTTAAGTGTTTTCCTTGTGGACAGTTGGAAGTAATGGCTAAAAATTACAAATCTTCGGTGTCGTTCTTTTAGCAGTAGGCCGATGTCGTGTTTGTGACAAATGAAGTGAGAGATATTTGGTTCTCGTTGGCCATTGTTTTTTCCATTATACATAGCCCTGTCTAAATGTAAAATATTTTTCCTGTATTTTCCCATAAGATGCAAATTGTGAATGAAGGAAAACAATGCAAGGGGAAATGGGAAAAAATATGCAGACATTTTTTTTATGCAGTTTTATACAAAACGATAACAATAATATTGTGACTAGGAGGCACAATGAGGGTGTACAGCCAGCGCTGAGTCGGCTTATCAACAGGAGAGTTAGATAAAGGTGAGCCGGTGATGCCAGTTTCGATAGAGAGAGTGACGCACGTGGCTGCTGTGTGTGTGTGTCTTATGTCTTATGTTGTTTTAAGTTGAGTTTGTCATTAATGATTACGTTGACTGTTCTGCCGGTTCCCGCCTCCTCCTTGCCCATCCCATACCTGTTACATTGGTGCCGAAACCCAGGAAGGAGGAGGGATGCACTTTCGTTGAGTCCTCTTCGTTGCCGTCAGCCAGGGGAGAAGCCACGTCTGTCCGCTGGGGGACAGAGGAGTCGCTGCCAGCTGCCAGAAGTCGGAGGAACCGCTGCTATCCGCCAGGAAGGGGAGCAGCTGTTCCATTCACCAGGGGTCGGATGACTTGCTGCCGTCCGCCCTGGAAGGAGCGGCTGTTGTCCACCAGAGAGTGGAGGGGACCGGCGAGCAAGTTTTCATCTCTCTCTCTCTCCCTGTGGCTGGACAGGAAGCATGTACCCTCCGAAAATGTGTGTGTGGGGGTCAGTCCGGATGGTGCCCCAGCCTGAATCGGGTGGGGGAGGAATGTGACAAGAAGGAGGGCATGGCTGGGCCATGAGGGTGCAATAAAAAAATATAATTGAAAAATGATATAAAAATGTTTGTTTTTTTTAACTAGCTACTGCCCTGCAACAGTTAGGATGTGCATTTGATTCAGTAGGCTAATTTGTTTGTATTTTAGTTTGATTCTGAAAGGTACCTTCCAAAAAATTATGAAAGCTAACTACACAGACAAGATAAAATATGCTTTTTTTTATATTTCTATAACCAATTATCTATAATTTCGGCTCCGACTTGTGTTCAAACAGAAGGCTTTTCGTCAATTGCCGGGAATATCTCGGGAACAAAGCCTAGTGTGAATGAGGTTTCAAATTGAGAGTCAGAGGAGTTAACAGCGCTGCCCAAGTTGCACACATTAGCTTTCCAGGGGTCTCCTGTTGCATTCAGGAGGTCTGCAGTCCACCCCACCCCCTCCTAGACCCTCCCCCAATGCCAAGCCAGTTCCAAGTGCAATCTCACAAAGGTAAAAAACATGTGAGACAGGAGAATCATGAATGGGGTTAGTTGTTGCACACTTCAGCAGAGATTAGAAACACTCTCAGACCTTGTTTCCTTTTTGGAAAATAAGGGGCACTGACCATTTCTTTACAACACATATTGAATGCAGTGCTGGGAGGGTTACTTATGAAATGTATTCCACTACAGATTACAGAATACATGCTGTAAAATGTCATTTGTAACATATTCTGTTAGATTACTCAAGGTCAGTAACATATTCTAAATACTTTGGATTACTTCTCCAGCACTGGTAGATTTTTTCACTTCTTTTGTCTATAAAAATTCCGCCAGTACAAAGACAAAATACACATGTTAAAAATACATTCTCTGAAAAAATGAAATATCTTATGCAGTGTTGTTTCTGAAACAAGATTAATCAAATTGATCTTGTTTTATGGATTTTTTTATATTTTACAGGAAAATAATACAAACATTATAATCATCATTATTATTATTATATGATTTTTGTCTTAATATCAAAGGTCTTACATGAAAAATGAGAAATTATGATATGTGCCTGGTAACATGTGCATGTAAAATGGCTAGAAATAGCATTTTAGCTTAGCATAAAGCTGACAATTTACACAAGGTTTATTTCTATTTCTTATGCTCCAAACTTACTTCAAACTTAATTCTCTGTCTGCTTGTATGAATGTAACGCATCATAAGAAAGTGTTTCACCACAGTTCAAATGCACTTTGTATCGCATCATTTATATGTATAAATGTTTTCCATCTGAAAGGACTAAATATTAAATGAAACAAATGACAATAAAATGCACAGTAATCTCTTCAGTAATCAAAATACAAAATACAGTACGAATGTAACTGCATTCTAAACAACAATGATTTAAATTGTAACTGTAGTGGACTACAGTTACTTGTATTTTAAATATGTAATCCTTTTTGAAGTTTATTTTCATCAGTGTGTGTAAAACAAAAGGCAAATTATAACACTAAAGAATAGTTTTTTATAAAATGCATATACTCACAATTCCACTCTAAGAACTTTGCATTTTACACATAAAAATTAATATAGCAAAGAATTTTCCGTGGAAGCTACTTTCTCACTTCTCGTAACAGCAAGAATTTGTAATTAAATAAAATTTTGTGAAACTCAGAACTCAGTGAATTAAAGTTTTTTTCAGGACATTTTTATTTGAAAGTATAGCGCTTTTCACAACACACATTGTTTTAGTGTTATAAAGTCCTCATTATGCAGTTTAAATGAATAAAACAATTTAAAAACTTGCATTGAAAAATATTGTCCACTTATAGCATGAATATAATGCCAAAAGCCTATTAGTTATCTATGTGCAAGTCTTGTTTTATGTCGAGTCAAATTGAGTAGAAGTTGGTGGGTAATGTTGAAAAAGGATTGTCTATGAACTGTAAGATTAATGATGCTCACAGTGGCAAATAGATCACTGTTCATTCAGCACTCTGAATTCAAGTCATTTTTATTTGTATAGCACAGGGGTATTCAATGAAAATTTGAAGAGGTCCGCTCTCTACATTTCCTTCCGAGCAAAGTTCCGGAAAATAACAACTTGCATAGTGTCAGTAGTCAGTATGGCTTTGAAATTATGTTTTTTGTTTTTGTGTTTTTCTTTTCTTCTTTTTTGAATAGTTATTATAATTTTCCACGTTGGCAGCAATAGTACTTTGTAAAAGAAAAAAAAATGTAAACAGTCAAAATAGTCTCTTCAAAGCAGAGATGAGGACACTGGCCTAGAGACAAAGCCAAAGCAGTGGGGTGTGAGGGATCTTTTCTACCAAAAGATTATGCTAATATATTTCATAGAGTTCATTAGTCGAGGGCACTTGGATATTAATATTACAAGATAAGATCAACATTTGTATTCAAGCTGGGAGACAGCAATTTACGTTTTGTGTTTGAATATTTTTACATTCTGAATATTTATTTTTTATTATTTTTACTTTCAGATACCTATGTATGGGATATAGGAGTACTTTTGACTGCTAAAATATATTGCTGTATGGGGGTTTAGGGGTAACCCCTGAGAGAAAATTTTGTAAATGTAAAAGTCTGAATGGGCCATTTTTATATTTTCCTAAAGTGAGAATCTAATAACAATAAACTAACAATTTTCATCTTAAAAATACTGTTTGCTTAAGTATAAATGGGCTGACTATGAAATAATGGAAACGTTCTCATCAGAAGCAGAGAACTCTGCTAGTCAGGCTAACTAATCATTTCTATTCATTATAACTAATAATCAGAGATGATGACATCTCTAATTAATTTTCACAAAATTAAATAAAAGGCACATAACCTGCTGATTAATAAAGCTAAATTTAGATGGAAAAAGACGTTAGTCTAAAAAGGTGACACATGAACTTGTCCTGTCACAAACCTGCTGAACCATCCGAGTCATTTATCAGACAGATGAAGATAGTTTCACTTTGCTTTATTCTCATTTTCTACAGTGTGTTTTAGTGATGCCAGTCTCCATCTACATTGCTGCTCACCGTGTCTCTGTTGTTATTAAAATAACCGCGCCTGGATCTCAACATAGCCTAATCAGGCTTTATGACACAGTTTTATCATGAACCGGTTTAGGAAGTTCAGATTATTGTAATAATATTTACATGTAAAAAGTAATCGCAAACATTTAAGTGATCATGTTCCTAAGTTTAGAAACGATTTGAGTGATCCTGTGATTCTTGTAACATAATTGTTACATTATTTGAACTAATTTTATTTGTATTGTAATTTTAATTTTATTTCTATTTGTATAGACCACACGCATACAAGCACTGTTCTATTTGAAGAAAATGAGGCTCGTTTTCTGTATAACCAGCTGTAACGAATGACTAACCATTTTTTTTTTTTAATAAATTAAAGATGTAGAAATGCTTATATTTACTGGAAAGTGATGTATTTTCATGGAATGTAATACTACAGTATTCACTACATTCCAGTATGTCCACCCTGATGCTCAACCACAGCTGGAAGAACTTTAAACAGTCTATACTTGTTGCATGCCGTTTCTGCAAGTTCTTCAAACCAGAATATATTAATGTCAGCAATTTAGTCAGACTTAGTAGTTGACTTTGCTTCTAAGAGCATGCCACACCATTTCAATGAGATTCATATCAGGGGATTTTTCTGGAGTCTTAACCCAGTTTATATCCTCTGCAGAAATAACTCTGCTTGCAGCAGTCTGCTTTGGGTCATTGTCCTGGAAGAAACGATGGTGGACTCCAAAGTTTTCCATAATGTATGGAGCGGCAGTTTCTTTTATAATAGCATCTTCAAAGAAAGTCTAGTCCGCTTCACTTGTCCATCCCTTCGAAGATTGCAATAGGTCCTGGTCCCAGTCTGGATATTGCTGTTTCTTGCAGAGATTGCAAATGCGTACAAATAACACTTTGGATACATAGCCATGACCCTCCCCCAAACTGTGTGGTACATGTGAAGTACATGATTTGTTAAATACATGAATAGACACAAAGGGATATTGATGGGGATATATTGTATGTCACACAAGATGAATGTTTGCATAGTTATGAGAACAATTTGCTAATCCCTTCATATCCTGACATTGCAAGTAGGTTGTTTTTGTGTCTGTGCTACGTGCTAATGCTTGCATTATGCTAGATGAAAGACAATAATATGTTCATCAATTTATTAATTTTTTCGATATGACCTTAAATAGTTGTCGATGTTTAGTGAAATAGTTTTCACTTATGCCAAGCCTTGTTTTCAACAGTGCAGGGAAATAATGCTATTTATTATAGCAAAACAAATTAGAAAAAAATTCTAAAAAGCCCTCTGCGTGATTCCGTGTAGAGGATTTCAAGACAGTGCATGAAAAAACATGCATTCTCAAAGGCCGTATCTGTAGGTTTATCAGCTTTCAAAAGGGATGAGAAAAAAGGCTGTGCGCCCAATCAAACGCAAATTCATCTGCCACTTGGTAGAAGCTATTAGACAAATGCCAACATGGATGGATAGCGTGGCATGCCTAAGCTTAGTTTGTGCTGACCAAAATATGTTTGTTAACAAAATATGTCCTGTTAACTGTGCGCTGGCAAAAGCATGAAACCACTGTACGATAAACGTTTAGCACTGAGTTGGGTCGCCATTTGATGTGCAATGTAAAATCTGGATCCTTAAGCAAAACCAGTTGGTAACGATGGCACTAACATGTTACTGTATTCTCTCTGTTTTTCAGGGTAATCAGGACGCCCCAGCACCCCCAGAAACCATGGCCCAGCCTTACCCATCAGCCCAGTTTGCTCCCCCTCAGAACGGCATTCCTGCAGAATACACAACGTCCCACCCCCACCCGACTCCAGACTACCCGGGTCAGACCCCCGTGGCAGAGCACACGCTGAACATGTACCCCCCTGCGCAGACGCACAGTGAGCCCAGCGGGTCAGACAGCAGCGTACAGGCAGTCTCCGGCACAGCCACAGTAAGCACTGCTCTCTGTTGCTCTTTTCAGGTAGAAAGCTGCCTATTGAGGAAGCAATTTAAAGGAATATTTCACCCTAAATTGAAAATTCAGTAATCATTTACTCACCATTATGTTGTTTCAACAATGGATCACAAAAGGAGATGGAGATTTTATGTTCCATAAAATACATAAAAGTGAAGGGTTTCTACCTAAGCTAACATTCTGCCATAAGAAATAAAGTCATACAGATTTAGAACTACTGTATATGAGGGTACTGTAAGTAAATGAAGGCAAAAATTGTATTTTGCATCCAAAATCTTGGGTTAGTATCATTAAAGAAAACAATAACTAAGACGAAAACCAGCAGTGATTTTTTTTATTATTATTATTATTTTGTTAAAACTAAACTATTAAAAAACAAAAAAAACTAAACTGAAACTATAAATGTGCACTACAAAACGAATGAAAGGAGAAAATTTGTATAGTTTTCGTTTTTCTATCGTTGTTGGATGATCAGATTTAAATAATCTCTCAAGTCTGATTTCTCTGTTTTCCTCAAAAAGAACCAGCAAGCGGTCGTCTGATTGGCATGTGAAAACAACCAATCACAGTTTGCCTTCATAGGTGATGTTTAAAGGCACGTAAATTTGGGGGAGGGGCTCTGGACGACAGCAAAATGAACCAGCATGCTAGAAAGCAATTGCCATCTCGGAAACTTCGCAAAAGACAGCACAAAATAAATATTCCATTTCATAAACTTTGACAAATAATGACTAGTTGTTCTCTGGTGCGGGCCATTTGATACAAGGCCTGTGTGATTCCAGTCCATGCTTCTAATACAGTAAATGCTGAGGAGATGTCAGTGTAGTTACTGCTGAATGTATCGACACTAGAACACTTATAGCACATTTTATTCATGTGCTGCCGGTATGTTGTATTGTTGTGAATTTGACAAAAAAAAAAAATACTTTAATGGTATTTTGAGCATGAATGGCTTCTGATCAAGTGTTATCACATGCAGGCTAACACTTTACAATAAGGTTGTACTTGTTAACATTAATAAATGCATCATAAACAAACAAAAGGTTAATTTTGTTAACATTGCTTAATGCATTGGGTATCATGAACAAAATATTTCACAGCATTTATTCATCTTAGTTCATGTTAATTTATAAAAAATGTAATTGTTCATTGTTTGTTCATGCAAGTTCATACTGCATTAACTAATGTTAATGTATACAACATCAAATTATAAACATGTATTGGTATAAGCTGAAAATGAACATTGGCCAGTGCCAAATGCTGATGCTGTAAAATATTGTGTATTGTTAGTTCATGTTTACTAATGTAGTCAACTAATTTTAACAAATTGAACCTTATTCTAAAGTGTTACTATTTTTTATAGCATTTCTAAATCTTGGTTTCTGGTGATTTATATATCGAAAATTATTCATTCTAGTTTACTTTAGTTCATAATGCATTCATGTTTACATGTACCATATATTAACATACTTTAATGTTAGTTTATAACTAATGTAGTTAACTAATGTTAACAAATGCAACCTTATTGTAAAGTGTTACAGATATTTTGTGGCATTATAACGATGGAAACTAAAACTATACTAAGACTAAATAAAAACTATTTACACGCCATTAAAACAAAAGCTAAAATTAAAATCCAAAACACATAATGAAATATAAATAAAAACTAGTGACATTTTCAAAACTAGAATAGCCCTATGTGGCACGCAAATTTGCTGCTAATGTAAAATGTTCCAAATCAGTCACTTATGAGGTTCCATGAATGTAAGGATGCTGCATTTAGAAGGCATATGTCTACTGTAATGTATGTATGCAGTAGACAGCAAGGCAGCTCACTAGGTTTTTGGAAGAGAGCTTATTGTTCCCTGTCTATCTCTCTCTCACTCTTCATGATAGCATTGCTTGTCATAGTTCAGGTTTTTTGGATTGTGTGGTGGATTGAGGTGCCCTCTGTGATCTGCCCTCCTAGGGCATTTGTGCTGTAGTGCACCTTAATATTTTATGTTTTAGGGCATCTCCATGAATAATTGACCATCTTTATGTTATTTCACCAACTCGCTGATTTTAGGCTGGTGATGTTTGTTTGTCTGTTGTGGTTTTTAAAAATAATTAAATCTTGAAGTTGTTCAGTGACGATGCATGTAGTTCTGCATAGCAACATAAAGTTGCTGTAGTATTTGGTTTATTAAATGAGTAAAATGCACTTTAAATATGCCCATATTAGAAAATCACCATCTTATAATGATTTCTGAAGGATCATGTGACACTGAAAACGAATCGGTTACTTAACGTAACCTCGGTTCTCTCTAGAAGAGGGAACGAGTATTGCGTAGCCGGCCGTGCTCGCGCCACGAGCGATTTTCGCTTCATTCAATGAAAACCAGGGTTCCAGCCTACGAACTTACGCTTATATGCACTCTAGCCACGCCCATTCTGGCGGGCTTTGATACAGTGATGGCGCGGGCGCCTGTCATTGGCCGCAAGTTCACTCAAGTTCGTCTATAGGCTGCAGCAGTTGCCGCAGAGCAACCAATGAGCTCGCTAGATAGCCCGCTCAAGGTATGCAGATGCTGCACTGCGTTGACAATGGATACAAAATTAAGGATAATTTTTTGGCTTCAATATCTCAAAAAAGATTAATCTTTCCCGTAGCGTAAGCTAGCTTACGCAATACTCGTTCCCTCTTCTAGAGAGAACCGAGGTTACGTTAAGTAACCGATTCGTTCTCTTACGAGAGGTTCTCTCGTATTGCGTAAGCTAGCTTACGCTACGGGAACCCATTGTCAACGCCGTGCGCGCCAAGCATCCACTGCATGAGCCCCGGGGGTGGGGGGACCCGGGGGAGCCCTTGTGAGTGGGGGAATAATATTTGGCCAGCAAGAGTGCGGGCCAGTGTGTGTGTAATACATAAGCACATAGTGGGAAGGGACAGACAGAGCGGTGGTGCTGGTCTAGGTGGAATGTGTCCCGTCAGTGCAGCTCACCAGGGGAGCTGTAGCGTATTAAACCGCTAGTAGTTTTGCCTGCAGGGCGGGCACTTCCAGATTGTAAAATCTGACAACGGTGGAGGGGGAAGCCCAGCCCGCTGCCACACATATGTCGTGAATGGAAATCCCGCTGGACCATGCCCACGAGGAGGCCATGCCTCTAGTGGAGTGAGCCCTAATGCCTAACAGGCATGGTAGGTCTTTTGACGCGTACGCGGCAGCAATAGCGTCCACTATCCATCTAGACAGTGTCTGTTTCGAGGCGGCGAAACCTTTGGTGCGCCCTCCGAACTAAACGAAAAGCTGCTCAGAGCGTCTGAAAGAGGCGGAGCGCGCAGTATACAATCTCAGTGCTCTGACTGGGCAAAGGAGATTGGAGTCGCTTTCGCTATCGGATGCTGGCAGCGCCGATAGGGAAATGATTTGTGCTCTGAAAGGAGCACCGATCACCTTGAGGACATAGCCGTGTCTAGGCTTTAAAATGACGTTGGAGTCACTTGGTCCAAACTCAAGACACGCAGCGCTGACAGACAGTTGCGTGAAGGTCTCCCACACGTTTAACTGATGACAGGGCAGTTAGAAAAACGGTTTTGAGTGAAAGGTATTTCAAATCCATGGATTGAAGCCGTTCAAAAGGGGGGGCTTTCATAGCTTCGAGAACTACGGAAAGATCCCAGATAGGAACCGATGGGGGGCGCGGGGGGGTTCATCCTTCTAGCTCCCCTGAGGAAGCGGATGACCAGCTCGTTTTTTCCCAGTGACTGGCCATGCAGGGGTTCCGTGAACGCCGCGACGGCCACCACGTACACTTTGAGCGTGGATGGGGATCTGCCCTTATCCAGCAGCTCTTGTAAAAACACGAGCAGCGACGACACCCCACACGTCCGTGGGTCCAGGTCTCTGTCGGTGCACCATTTTGAAAACACAGACCATTTGGACGCATAGAGTCTTCTCGTGGAAGGGGCTCTAGCGTGTATGATAGTGTTTATTACTCCTTCTGGCAAAACGACGGGTAGTCGTTGATCACCCACGCGTGCAGCGCCCAGCGCTCTGGGTGGGGATGCCAGATCGTGCCGTGAGCTTGAGAGAGGAGATCTGCTCTCACTGGAATGGGCCACGGGGCTGTCAGTGACAGCTGCGTAAGCTCCGGGAACCATGTCTGATTCTCCCAGCGCGGGGCTATGAGGAGCACCGAGTGACGCGTTTCCCTGATCCTCTGCATTACCTGTGGCAATAGCGAGACGGGAGGGAAGGCGTAAAGCGGGCGGTTGGGCCAGTCCTGGGCCAGCCGTCCTCGCCTGAGAAAAATACTGGGCAGTGAGAGTTCTCTTCTGACGCAAAGAGGTCTATCTCTGCTCTGCCGAATATGCTCCATAACTTCTGGACTGTTTGAGCGTGCAGGGACCATTCCCTGGGGAAATATTGTCTCTGGACAGTCTGTCTGGGCCGTCGTTCAGGTGGCCTGGCACGTCGCGTCGCCCTCAGCGAGCGCAGGTGGCACTGGGACCAACTCAGTATGCGTTTTGTCAGATGGAAGAGGTTCCTGGATCTGACACCGCCCTGACGGTTTAGATAGGATACCACAGATCTGTTGTCCGAACGGACCAGGACGTGGTGACCCTGAATGACCGGGAGGAAGCACACGAGCGCGTACTCGACCGCTATCATTTCCAGACAATTTATGTGAAGGAGCTTTTCCTGAACTGACCATAGGCCAAAAACCGGAGAGCCCTCGCAGACCGCGCCCCAACCCGTGTTGGACGCGTCTGTCGAGATGACTTTTTGGCGAGATACAGCTCCCATCGTCACTCCCCGCTGATACCATTCGGCCACTGCCCAGGGCTGCAGAGCTGAGATACAGGTCTGAGTCACTCTGATCGGCTGGCAGCCCGTGGCCCAAGCCCGGCGAGACGCGCGGGTGTTTAGCCAATGCTGAAGCGGGCGCATGCACTGTAAACCCAGCTGAAGTACTGCTGCGGCTGAGGCCATATAACCTAGCATTCTCTGAAATTTTTTCAGAGGCGTGAGGCTGTTCATCTGAAAGGACGCGGCTAGTCGCTGTACACGGCGCGCGCGCTGTGTAGATAAGCGAGCCGTCATCGCCATGGAGTCTAGTTCTATTCCAAGGAAGGAAATTGCCTGACTGGGCTGTAGTGAGCTCTTGGTCCAATTGACTGCAAGACCCAAACTGTTCAGATGACTGAGGAGAACTATCCTGTGAGACAGAAGCTCCGTATGTGACTGTGCCAAAATCAGCCAATCATCCAAATAGTTCAGAATTCGCAAGCCCTGACTCTGCAGGGGTGCGTGTGCCGCATCCATGCACTTCGTGAAAGTACGGGGTGCTAAAGACAGGCCGAACGGAAGGACGGTGTATTGATAAACCTGGCCGTCGAAGGCGAATCTCAAGAATGGCCTGTGACGGGGATTTATCTGAATCTGAAAGTAGGCATCTTTCAGATCGAGAGAAATAAACCAGTCCCCTGGCGCATCATGCGCGAGGAGTTTCCTGATTGTAAGCATTTTGAACGGTCTTTTTGCGAGCACCTTGTTCAAAACCCTGAGATCTAATATTGGTCTGAGGCCGCCGTCTTTCTTGGGGACAAGAAAATAACGGCTGTAAAACCCCGACTCGCTCAGAGAAGGTGGCGATCTCTCTATGGCCCTTTTGCACAGAAGGTTTGCTATTTCTGAACGAAGCATGCAGGCTGCTTCCGTGTTCACAGTACTTTCGAGCCGCGCTCTGAAGCGGGGAGGGCGGCGATCGAACTGTAGCAAATAGCCCTGTTTTATTGTGCTTAACACCCATTTGGATATCCCTGGGATAGCTTTCCACACTTTGAAGCGTAACGCTAGAGGGTGAATGGCCAAGTCGCCCTGATTGCCGCACACAGCGAGCTGAACAGAATGTGTGAGCGCGCTTACTGTGCTTATGCATGACTGCTCGCAGACAGCAGGGACAGGCTGTTCTGTGAGTGACTTCCGGATTGAGGTGAATGGGGAAAGAGTCACATCTGTGAAGTGATGCGCGAGCATAGTCATGGGCATGGGACTTACATATAGAGAGGTGTTTGCAGGCCGTGTGACAGAGCGGGCAGAGAAGGGCGCACGCGACGGATTCGTGGGCGCGTTTATTGACTCTAACACTCGAGCTGGCTGTGCCCGCTTTATGTGAGTGGGCTCTGATAGGGACACGGGAAGTGTAATGCTTGTGTGTAGGGGTGAACACTGGATTGTGGGCACATTTTCTACACATAAGGCATGTTTGCTTTTCACAAGATTTCTTTGGGTCGCCGTGAAAACAGCATTTGAGTGCAGGCAAGCGGGCAGTATCACCGGCTTGTTGGCTGCTGAATCCACCACTGCAGTAGCCTGAGAGAAGGGGACTGACAGGGGCGAAGCTTTGACGGTGGTCCGGCCGCGGCGGGACTGAGCCGTCGTTTCCTCAACAAAGCTAGGAGGACTTCGGTTGCTCAGGTTTCAGCGCAATCTTAGGCCGAGGCCCGTGGGGGGGCGGCGGTCTGCGGCGGCTGTCTAGGGCGGCCACCCTGTCGACGCTGAGAAGTCTGGCTTTGCTGAGCTGGGCACTGTGAAGATGCTCGTGCAGGAGGCTGGTCACGTGGGCGGCCTGCAGAGGAGCTAGCGTGACGAGGCAGGAAGAGATTCATGGCTTGGGTGGCTTTCTGGACTTTCCGAAAAACGGTCAACAATGCCACTCACCACGGAACCGAAGAGACCGGACGGAGAGAGCGGCGCGTTGAGGAACGTGGAGCATTCAGCTTCTCCCATGTCGGCTAGCGTTAGCCATAGGTGTCTCTCGGTCACAGTCAGCACGGCCATGCACTTCCCTAGGGCTTGAGCTGCAGCTTTGGTGGCGCGAAGGGCGAGATCCGTCGCGCTCCTTAGATCTGAAACAGCCTCTGGGTGCCTGCCTTTCTCATCCCACTCTCGAAGAGGGTCCGCTTGGAGGATCTGCAAAACGGCCATGGAATGCAGAGCAGATGCGGCTTGGCCGGCGGCGGCATAGGCGCGGCCAACACAGGCGGAAGTAGTTCTGCAGGCCTTAGACGGGAGCACTGGCTTAGACGGCTCTGAAGAAAGCAGCCGTCGAGTCTGTTGGGAGCCTGCTCAGAGGGTGGTGACCACTCGAGCCCGAGGCGGTCGACGGCCTGTGTGAGGAGGCGCGTTAGTTCTTCCTCGACTCCGGCGCGGGTCCTGCTGGATTCCTGGGCCGAGGTGGAGGCTTGGGAGCCTGACCACTCCTCGCTGTCCGAAGCCATGATGGAACAGCAGCCCTTATCCTCCGCCTCGTCATCCGAGATGGCAACAGTGCGGCCGCTCGGCAGCAACTGCGCGTCCCGGGGGGGCGGGGAGGGTGAAAGCGAGGCTCGAGGGAGAGGCTCTGGCGAGGTAGTCGCTTCTAACACCGGTTCCGGCAGCCTTTGGTAGCGGCGCTTCTTTCTGCGCGGTGAAACGAAAGGCGTCGCGGCGGCTTCGGTTTTGAGTGCTTCGAGTCGAGCCGCAGGGTCGACATCGGAAGCTCCTCGCAGAGGTCGCATCCGCCGTCAGCGAGGGCGAGCTCTGCATGTTCCAGTCCCAGGCAGAGAGCGCATATGAGGTGGCGGTCTCTGGCGCTGAGAGGGGCGCGGCATGAGGCGCAGGTGGTGCGAGGCATCTTTAAAAAGACGCTCATTGCTCTTTTTGTGAAGTTCGCTGAGGAACTAGCTTGCTCTAAAAAGGATACGTCGCCGGATGGCGTAGCTCGCAGGATGGCTGAAGGTGGCGAAGACGGCCGGCTTCTTCGAGCGCTGTCCAAGCTTGCTAGATGCCCCTCAAACGGCGACGCGGCTTCTACAGTTCAGAGATGCGAAGAGCTTCGCTTAATAGATGAAAATCAGGGTTCCAGCCTACGAACTTACGCTTATATGCACTCTAGCCACGCCCATTCTGGCGGGCTTTGATACAGTGACGGCGCGGGCGCCTGTCATTGGACGCAAGTTCACTCAAGTTCGTCTATAGGCTGCAGCAGTTGCCGCAGAGCAACCAATGAGCTCACTAGATAGCCCGCTCAAGGTATGCAGATGCTGCACTGCGTTGACAATGGATACAAAATTAAGGATAATTTTTTGGCTTCAATATCTCAGAAAAGATGAATCTTTCCCGTAGCGTAAGCTAGCTTACGCAATACGAGAGAACCTCTCGTAAGAGAACTACAGTAATGATGCTGAAAATTCAGCTTTGATCACAAATTGCATTTTACAATATATTTCAATAGAAAACTGTTCTTTTAAATTGTACAAAGAGTTCAGAATATCACTGTTTTTACTGTATTTTGGATCAAATAAATCCAGTCTTGGTGAGCAGAAGAGACTTCTTTTAATGGAAGTGTAGGTCTAAAATTAAGTCTTTATGTAAAGAAAATGTATAGACAGATTACTTTTAACTTACCATATGACTTTCTTTCTTTCTTTTTAACTCAAAGGGAGAAATTTTGAAAAAAAATTGTGCTCGGTGATGTCATACAAAGGCAGTTTATGGTGATCACTGAGTTTTTGCATCATTTAAGGTAAAAATTCACCCAAGAATTTTAATTATGTCATTCTTTCTGTCATTGTTATTCTGTAAAATAACAGCTTACTGATTTGAAACAACATGAGGGTGAGTAAATAATAACAGAATTTTCAACTACTCCTTTAAAACCCTTTTGAAAGTGCAAAACGCTTTCATGTTAATTTTGAAGGTACAATCTCCATTAATACTAATTAATTAGACTATTCTTTGAACAGAAACAAATGTTTAAATTGTGGCAGTAATTTTATTTATAGGGAAAATGTGAGCTTTCTTGCAGACAGTGGAGAGGTTTTCATTCCCTATACTACCATAGTGTTCAAATTTATTTTTTAGTGCCAGAGCAAAAGTGAGCAAAGTCACATCTGGAAAAGACATTATTTTCCCCCCTGCCTCTCTCCATCTCTCTTTCCCTCTCTCTATCACTTTCCAAGCCTAGTGTTATGGAGAGAAAGCAAAACTTTACAGACGTCCAAAGCTATGACCTCATCTGGCTAGAGCTGTTTTTAGAACAAAGTCATTCCACACAAGTGATCTTTCATCTGCAACAAAAGAGGCCTAAATTCTAATACTAACTTTGTGTGGATATTATCATTGGTAGGAGTCCACTAAGATTTAAGTTGCACGCTGATAGCGTTGTTTATTTGTACCTGCCATCTATGTTGCTTCAGCACCTGAGTTGCTAAAGGAATTATGCAAATCAGGTAACAGCCCAAACACAGCCAAAAAATCTTTGCTGAAAAAATATTTGCTTTGGTGGGATTGTACAGCATCAATCCTTCACTGCACCTGTATCAGCTCTTTCAAATCCCATGTGTGCTTAACTGCAATCTATGTCTGGATATATGCACAGATGTAATGCTTTTCTCTATCATTTGATCATTTTATGAATTACTGCTGCCCTGATCAATAGAAAATGTACATTTTATTTATATATATATATATTAAAAAAAATAACGTGTTAAAAAAAATGTATGCCGTCCAAAGCTAAGACCATAATAAGGAAGATTCCTGAGAAATGCAAGCTTGTCGTACCACCTGTTTACTCCAGAGGGCAGTAATTGAAATCTCAGCAGTATGAGCAACGCACAGTTTATACAGTGAAGAAAACAACACTTCAGTAGGCAGAACAACACAAACATGTGTTACGTTCTTGCATTCAAAACTCTTTAAGGAGTGCAAATGCGATCTAAGGGATCTCAAGATGTGTTTAAAGATTGAGTATTAAACTATATTTAACTTGACAAAGTGACCTAAACATTTTATGTTTAAGACGCAACACACCTGAGACGCTACACAAATGCTAGTCTGACGCAGGTGTATATTGACGGGTCCTTAAACAAGCCCTTATAATAAATCTCGAACTGACTGACAAATTCACTTGTGTAATGGATTGCTGTGAACTGTGTGCCAATGATTGACTTATGATTAATAATATTGTAGTAAACAATACATTGTATTCTAAAGCCGATTTTTGTATCGTCTTATCAATGATTAACTCTTCTGCCACAAGAATGTAATGCATTTTAATTATCTGAATATTTTGTATTTTATATACTGTATATATATATATATATATATATATATATATATATATATATATATATATATATATAATTTTAATATTTAAAGATAACTATGTTTAATTATTTCATCATTATACACTCACCTAAAGGATTATTAGGAACACCTGTTCAATTTCTCATTAATGCAATTATCTAATCAACCAATCACATGACAGTTGCTTCAATGCATTTAGGGGTGTGGTCCTGGTCAAGACAATCTCCTGAACTCCAAACTGAATGTCAGAATGGGAAAGAAAGGTGATTTAAGCAATTTTGAGCGTGGCATGGTTGTTGGTGCCAGACGGGCCGGTCTGAGTAATTCACAATCTGCTCAGTTACTGGGATTTTCACGCACAACCATTTCTAGGGTTTACAAAGAATGGTGTGAAAAGGGAAAAACATCCAGTATGCAGCAGTCCTGTGGGCAAAAATGCCTTGTTGATGCTAGAGGTCAGAGGAGAATGGGCCGACTGATTCAAGCTGATAGAAGAGCAACTTTGCCTGAAATAACCACTCGTTACAACCGAGGTATGCAGCAAAGCATTTGTGAAGCCACAACACGCACAACCTTGAGGCGGATGGGGTACAACATCAGAAGACCCCACCGGGTACCACTCATCTCCACTACAAATAGGAAAAAGAGGCTACAATTTGCAAGAGCTCACCAAAATTGGACAGTTGAAGACTGGAAAAATGTTGCCTGGTCTGATGAGTCTCGATTTCTGTTGAGACATTCAGATGGTAGAGTCAGAATTTGGCGAAAACAGAATGAGAACATGGATCCATCATGCCTTGTTACCACTGTGCAGGCTGGTGGTGGTGGTGTAATGGTGTGGGGGATGTTTTCTTGGCACACTTTAGGCCCCTTAGTGCCAATTGGGCATCGTTTAAATGCCACGGCCTACCTGAGCATTGTTTCTGACCATGTCCATCCCTTTATGGCCACCATGTACCCATCCTCTGATGGCTTCTTCCAGCAGGATAATGCACCATGTCACAAAGCTCGAATCATTTCAAATTGGTTTCTTGAACATGACAATGAGTTCACTGTACTAAAATGGCCCCCACAGTCACCAGATCTCAACCCAATAGAGCATCTTTGGGATGTGGTGGAACGGGAGCTTCGTGCCCTGGATGTGCATCCCACAAATCTCAATCAACTGCAAGATGCTATCCTATCAATATGGGCCAACATTTCTAAAGAATGCTTTCAGCACCTTGTTGAATCAATGCCACGTAGAATTAAGGCAGTTCTGAAGGCGAAAGTGGGTCAAACACAGTATTAGTATGGTGTTCCTAATAATCCTTTAGGTGAGTGTATATTGAATTATTGTTAAATGAGGGGCTTTCTCAGCGAATATTTGTATATGCGATTAAATGCTATTAATCATGATTCATTTATCGGGACACCATGTAATTAATTCGATTAAAACATTTTATTGATTGACAGCCCTAATAAATATATATATATATATATATATATATATATATATATATATACACACACAGTACTGTGCAAAAGTCTTTTTTTCTTAAGCATTTATCTAAGATAGTTATTTATATCTTCAGCTTTAGTGTGTCAATAGGAAATATAAATCTTAGACTCCTAAACATTACTTTTGTAAATAGAAAATATTAGATATTTTATTAAATAGCTTTTAGAGTGACATTTTCAGCAGTAATAGATGATTCTCATTGCTCATTCCCGCCATGTTCTCAGTGGTCAGCGTGTGTGAAGCTCATCTGTGAGAGCTCATCTCCTCTAATCTGTGTAGATGTCAGCTCAGTGTGTTGGCTTGCTGCTCTGACTCCTGTCTCGCTTCATTGGCCCTCTTCTAGAGTTGGGTTCGAGTCCGAGTTAAGTCTGAGTCTTTAAGAAGTTGAGTCCGAGTTGAGATATATAAATATCATGTGACTAATTACGCTGGAGCCACAGGAAAATTAATTCATGACAACAACAAAAAATGTGTAAAGCCCTTCACTAGCGACTATCCATCTGTGACATCAAAGGCAGCAGACGGAAAAATATAAGGCATTTACAAGTTGGCATGTATAAAAACGTACAGTATGACTTTTACTCCCAGAGAGACAAATAAACTAACCAATGAATGATGATATTGCGATTTAACCCCGAACCCAAACCTAACCATAAAGTGTAACACCTTACCCAAACCCTAGATCTAACCCTGATTTTAATAGGAAAATCACTGTTGTGTACCACGGAAGACAGGGAAACATCAGGGTTTTGTACAAGCGTTCTTATGAGTATTACATTTTTCTAACATTTCTTATATTAAAGTGTTGTATAGGAGACTTGCTAGAATTTGATCCCTATATTGTACCAATTTGATAGTCTCAATGGGAATAAAAGTTGCATATTCCCTTAATTGACCCAAGTCGTACTTGTGCGATTTCGCCATTCCATTCAAATAATTATGACTTGTCATGAGACTGTGTTGAGATAAGTCTGTTTCATGCTTTCAACCATCCATCTACTTTAATATAATGACATTTTCGTGATTTTCTTTCATGATATTACGCATGGTGCTTAAGAAAAAACAATTCTGTCAGATTACAAAATTTGTTTTTTAATTGCCGCCAACAGATAAATTGTAGTTACGGCATCTACCAGCAGGGGCAAAATGGCCCATGCTAACAAGCCAAACCCTGACCCCTTGGAACAGCCCCCTCTCACCGCCTCTGGTGCAGCTTTAGGGGACGATCATAGACTCATGGGTGATAGTGGAGGCTGACTCAGGCAGCTAACGTGTTTCATCCTAGTAATGTTGCTATGCTGAAAATAGTGTATCTTAAAAACAGCATCATCTCTGATGTACGTTATCTGATTGCTGAAGTGTCACAGAGTCTGCTTTTTGCCTCTGTGGTTTACTTAGAGCAGGGAAGCCTCTCTCCTGTACCTGTAAGCTATTGTGCAGTTGAGCAATTCATTTGTTTGTGTGTGTAGAGTGTCTTAACATATTAGCACTCTTGCTCCTGAGCAAACCGGTTCGTTTATCCTCCACAAGTGGTTTTGTTTTTCTGCTCTTGTTAAGTCAACAATACTGCAAAATATGTGTCTGTTGTAATGAAGGACTATTAATGAATCTTTTGGTACCAAAAAAGATTAACTGGAAGCCTTTTTTGTATTTGTTATTGTTTTTTCTCCATGTTTTAGTCCTCAGCCAGTAAGAAGAATGCGGCACAGATGGCACGCTATGTAAACTGTCAGCCGTATGCATGCTATATACACACACACACACACACACAGACACAGTATTTTTACCTGGCATGGAGCCCAGAATTTTTTGAGAAAGGAATGAAAAATATTCTTCTCATTTTAGCTAGGTTAAGTGTGTAGCTGGGTTTGTGATCCTTGCAATATTCAGGTGTTTTTTCCCCCAATACAGTTTCACGAAATGCAATATCAAATGTTCTGAATGTATGGCTAGTGCATCTTTCTCTGTGCTCCAACACATAATTAAACAAAAAGTCCCTGATGTATCAGTGCTGGGTGATGCAATTATTCCACATTCCCCCGCACTGAAAAATTCCTTTATGCTTCAAGTCCGTACAGTGATTTGTGAGGTTATCATATTCTGTCCACTGTTGCTATATGTGTGGCCACGTGGCTCTTACACTCCAGCGTGTGTGTACTTGCGTGCGTGCGTGCGTGCGTGCGTGTGTGTGTGTGCATGTGCGTGTGTTCAGAGCACACTCCGGCAGCCCTGTCACTGTTTGCCGTTTAGGACTCAGTGTGAGATCAATGAATGGTAAACACTCACAACTCCGTGAGTCCCAAATCAGTAATTGAGTAGGTCTCTCAGGCTGATCCGCTGTCCTCCCTCACAACCTTGTCCTTATCTTTCCATCTTTCCCTCACATTTCCTCCTTACAGGGAGCAACACAATCTCTCACTCCCTTTTTTCCCACCCCTTTTTCTCTCTTTTAAGAAATAGCAGCCAAGAATACGTTGTTTTGGAGGCTGCCTTATTATCTTTTGTGGTCTGTTATGATTAGAAGAAGTCTTAACATGGTCACAATATCAAAATTTCAGTAGGTGATACCAATACCAGTGAATATAATAAAGTTTTAATATATATATATATATTATATAACAGGTCTGTTGAATGCTTGATTCTGATTCATTCACAGACATTCTAAGGTGTGCAATTATTTTTCAAGTAAACACATGGCTAAGAAGTAGTTTCTATTGAAATAGAAAAGCTATATACAAGAATGGCAACACTCGCTGCTGCTGAGTTAAACTTATATTTTGTCAATTTGAAGCGGTGTAATTCCTGACGCGAGCCACTTTAAACGCGGGCAATTCAACCCGCGATCTCTCTCAGTTTCTCTCTTTGTTTCGCTCGCACATACACACACAAACACACACATGCGTGCACACACACGCACTAGCTTGTTACTCCAGTGCTGAAAAGCATGGAATCCTCTGTTGCTAGTTCTAAAGTGACATTAGCAATGAAGGCTTAAGCTGTATCAGAGCAAGATACACTTACATTAATACAACAGTTTCTGTATTATCTGAAATATCTGTGGGAAACACCCTCGCACCCCCCCCCCTCTCACACACACACACACACACACACTTCCACACACGTGGACACACAGACATTAAAAGCACACACTAACTTGCGAGAGAAAACAGAGCCATCATGTCAGCGCAGTCTCAGTAGGGTTGAAATTGTTTTTTAAGGTTTACAATGGAAATATGGTGACACTCACTGCTGCCGAGAAGTGCTTAAACATACATCTTGGCAATTTTTAAGTGATGTTGCTTCTGACAAGAACTGCAACAAAAAAGGTAATACCAGAAGAGTTTCTCTCTTTTGATCACGCAATCACAAACTCGCACACACACATGCACAAATGCACTAAATTATCCAGTAAGTCCTCCAGTAAAGCAGTGCAAGCCTCGCAGTCCTCCGTTGCTAGTTCTAAAGTGACGTTTTCATCACTAGCAATGAAGGCTCGGACTGTATTAAAGCAAGGTGCTGAATCTGTGGTGAAAGAAAGTAGTTCCTCTCATAAGAGCATTTTAGAGATGAAAACCAGAAAATGTCTTGAGATGAAATGCTGAACAATGGCTTAATGTGTGGTAACAGTGGTGTAAGTGGAATAATTGACTCCGGCCCATTGAATTGCACACCGAGGTGTAATGGTCACTCCACTCCTTAAATATATATACTGTATATAGGATATATTTTCACTGTTAATTCACTGTTACGTTTTCACAACTTTTCACAAGAGGCAAAATATAGAGAGTGGTGAATAAAGACAGTCAGAAAAGTGAAAGATGGCAAAAAAGGTTTATCTGTAATAGAATCTCAATTGCAGCTGTGTTGATTAGATTATTTTTTAATTAATGCTAGTGTTATATAATACAAAAAGAATGCGAAAATATGCATTCAAGTGTTCGAAACCTGCTGATAAATAAATTGAGTTGGCACTTTGCACTACCAATATTGTAGAAAGATATCTTTTTCATTTTTGCATAAACTTAAAATCACTATTTAGAATGATCGTATTGTGAGTCACACATTTAAGATGAAAAGCTTGATTTTAATGCTAATTTTCCTAAAAAAAAAAATTTAAATAAAAAAACAAAAAAAACATTGATTGATGGTGTAATTTTCAGCATGCACTGTAAGATGTGTTCCCAAGTATGAGGAATGTGTCAGGATTTGAGTTTCACTTTTGCCAGTGGCCCAGAGAGACACTTGTGGGCCCTGTTTTAGTCCTATAGGTTTATTCATGTTCCCTGTCTCATCACATCACCCTGAGATCAGTCTCCGTGGACCCCAGCCCACCACGACAACTGGACAGGGCAAATCGATTAGTTGATTTCGGAATCAATTATAATTGAGCCATTAAGGCAGCCATATGCACAGAGCATGAAATGAGATCTTTAAGATGGCACATATGGCAGCTGACTGCATTGCGCCTCAACCTAAAGATCAGCTGCATTCCTTCCCATTCTTTTATTGAAAGCGCAGTAAATGGAAAAGCATATTTCCAATTATAACACCCCAGTTGTGTCTTCTGCAGGGGCTGCTTGCCTCTCAACAACATTCAACCGAGCCTCTCACAATGGGCAAAGTGCAATTTTGTTAAAGCAATAAAGATGGCACACATCTTGTCAGTTTTACATTGGATGGTTTACTACACTGCTTTAGTGTTTTATCTTCAGTTTCTCTTTGTTCTCTGCCTTGAGGAGTGGGTGTTCTTTTGTTTATGACTTGTAATAACACAAGACAGATTTTTTCCCTTCCACTTCTGCAGCCTTTCATGGATTGAAAGACCACTATTTTTCAAGTGCTCTCTCATGTTTTTTATTTATTTATTTTTTTTCATTTCAGGCGGTTGGGTATATCGTGCCGCCTGTACAAACATTATGATGACACGATATTCATATTTACAGTCCTCAGCAATACATTCTTTATTCTTCATTTGAGCTTTGCTTTCTAAATCTTTCCATTGCAATTTTTGTCAGAGTCTGCCTGATCTAAATAGCAATGCCACACACACATACACTCAGTCCATTCCATCGGCTGCATTTCAAGTGAAGCTTGCTGTAACAGTCCTGAGCATCTGTAATGTAAGAGAGCCAGTTGTTACACTGTGACTCAGTCATTCTTTTGTTCCAGACAAAATAATTTCCAGGGCAGTTGAAGCATGACAGGACATCTGCAGCAAGCAGAAAGTTTAAAAAAATATATCTGGACATAACTGTAGGCTCAAGTCAAAGAACCTGCATGCCTTTCTGAAGTGATATGAAGGAAAATAAATGCACATAAACTCACATGTATGTATGCATACATGTGCAGGCAAGCCGCAAGGGGTTTGCGTCACAATGTAATAGTTTTTCTTGAAATTCACCCCCAAAATGTTTTATATATTACACAGACATGTGACTGCTTTAAAAACACATACTTTTTAACTTAAAAAAGGATGCAATTCAAAAGATTAACCCTAAAATGATACGTGTGTCAAAATGACCTTGCCGTCTACTTTTTGACCATAATTTGTGTCTGAAGTGGTCTTTTCATGACACTCCAGGAATGCTACAATTAAGGTGTCTTTGGCCATGTGAACTGACTAATTCTATAATCTTTGTTTTAATTATAAGGGAGTCATAATCACTATACTGGGTCAAACATGACCCAAATGTGTTTACGCTGGTAATCACAAATGCAAATTAAATTCAATGGGGTTAAGCCACATATGCATTTTAGGGATAAAGTATTAATTACGATTAAATGGTTAATAGGGCATCGGAGCAATAGCTGCTTCACATTATGTAACACATTAGTTAACAACAAAAACTCAAAATAGATGATGTGTCTGATTTATGAAAAAAAAAAACTAAATCAGACACATCATATGGTATAAACAGTATAGCAGAATCACTATTTCTACCATCACACAGTATATACATTCATACCGCCCAGCCCTAGTGCCTTCATGATAACACACATACTGACACACAAACATACACAGTGGAGAAAAATTGAAAGTCTCCTGCCACAATATTCTCTAGCTAAGCCATACAAATACAGTCAGCGAGAAAGAGCCACACTCACACTCACAGATATTCAAGGCTAGGCTCGTCTCCCAGACAGCAGTCCAAACTGTGAGGAACACTGACATAGGGAGAAGCCAGCAGTCATGCGTGGTCAGAGAGGGCAAGAGAAAGCAAGATATAGTGAGGCAGCCATGTCAAATTTCAAGCCATGTCACATTTCACCCACGGCCCCTGCACAAGGCCACCACCTGCGAACCCAACCCCCACACTCACCACATTACAAACTCTGCTTCAAACGTGTGCTTGCGTGCACTCTACATGTGTTTATCATATCTGCTTAAGAAAAAGAGGGTAGAACAGGTGGTGAAAGTTTTCACCCGATATATTGTTAAAATGAGACTGTTTGGTCTTGTCCCCAGTAGCGCCAGTCACAGGAAACTTGGCAGTGCAGCTGTGATGGACCCAATCAAAAAAAAAAAAAACTTCAGGTTTCATGGTTATGAACAAAAAAGAAATAATTTTCCAGGCCTGGAAAATGATTTGGAAGAAAACTTAAGGGTATTTTTGGCACTGTGGACTTCTAGATAGAAAGTCTTGTTAAAACATTATACACTCTCACTAGTTTATTTAATTTGTTTAATAACAATGTCTTACAATGTATGTGCATGCTCAACAAGTTCAAGTTTATCTATAAACCACATCTAAAATTCTGTATTGTGTTTAATTGCATTCTGACTCCTTTGTTTTGATGAGGCTAATTTCATAGCTAGCATTTGATGTGTAATTTGATCTATAATTAAATCATATTTTCACACTTTTTGCATAATTTGGCAAAATTACAGTTTGATTGTAAATGACTGGCAATAAACATTTTATATTTACTTTGAATTCCCTTTGTGTTCTTCATACATCACCGGTGTCATATTTCATTTCAAGAATGCTCTTCACAGACACTTTTGTTGACTGGCAAGATTGTGGGATGTGGTGGAAATGATGCTGTGAGACATTCGTGTATATATATATAATTGTATTTGTTTCGCACAATCAGTATTTAAATGGTTTATGTTCATTTCACTCTTTGTTCACTTTGTGTAATAATTTGTATTTTTGTAATGGATTTTCATAGTTAAATAAATGAAGTCTAGATCTGGAACAATGCTAAAATAGTAAAAATCGGTGCCTGTACATAAAAGGCATTTGAAAGGCATTGATCTTTATAGATTAAAAAGAAAAAAAGTTGAAACCTGTTAGTTTTCATTTTTAAAAACACACACACATTTATGCTTAACTGTTAAATGTTTCATTGGCTAGATATTGCTGTTGGGTAGAGTGAAACTTGCTCGCAAAACATTGTGTTGTCTGAATAAAGTCTTTTCCATGAATCGGTCTAAGCAGTTCACATATCCATCTGAATGATTCAATAGTAAAACAGTCTAAATCAAAATTATTATTTTTTTGTTTTAATCCTTAACCATATATAACAAATGACTGGAAAAGTCACAAAAACGCATTGGTCAAAAAAGCTGGGAACCCAGAAAAGCCCATCACTGCCACAATGTGTGCAAAGACAGCTGTTTTTGTTTGCATCTGAAAGGCACATTCCTAGCTTGAGTTGGAATTCATGTTTACAGATGGCACATCAAAATTTAGCATTCATACAAACTAATATTCATGTCTATATCTTTCTCTCCTTCCCCTTTTTTCTACAGCAGACAGAAGATTCAGCACAGACAGACAGCCAACAGCAAACACAGTTATCCGAAAACACAGAAAACAAAACGCAGCCCAAGAGGCTCCACGTCTCCAACATCCCCTTCAGGTTCAGAGATCCAGACCTCAGGCAAATGTTTGGCGTATGTACCTGCTCTCTCTCTCTCTTTTTCTGTTTCTTTCCAAACGCACAGGAGACAGTGGCCACGCCAGCACAGCTGTAGCTGGGGTCTGAGACATGTGCTAAAGTACTGTCCGACTGCTTGTCGGATGGTATTTGAAGTTTGGGTACTCTCTTTGATCTGGCTGTTGCACAGTCTCTTGGTTGTGGGTTTGTAGTTCAGTATACTGGGTCGCCACAGTCATGGAAATCCTGGGAATCAGGGAATATTTAAGCTGTGTTTTGCAGGTCCATAAAAGTCATGAAAATTAATAATTTCTTAAAAAGTCATTAAAAAAACATCTGATGCGAATATACATAATTTGAATTATGCCCTGCTGTAAAATATCTCATTGGCTACATATTGCTCTTATTTGGAGGAAACCTTAGCACTGTCCTGTTTGTGAGCAAATCATTCTCTTGAGTCAGTTCTTTTCAATGAATTTGTCAAATCAGTTCACAAATTGGTTTGAAAGATTCATTAGCAAATTTAAATGAATCTAAAATATTTTGTAAAAATCACAAACAACTGAAAAGGTCATAAAAAAGACATGAAAATACACTGGTCCAAGTCTTAGAGCCCTAAATTGAGCCTGTTTACTTGAACTGTTAGAAACTGTATTTATTACACGTGTATTAGTCTTTTATAACCATGTAATTATACATGGATAATGTCTAAACCTCTAAGATCAAAAGAATATTCATGTGAAACAAAATGTAAAGGCACAATAAAGCTAATTTTTTATGTTTTTTGTTTGTTTGTTTTTCAGCAATTTGGTAAAATCTTAGATGTTGAAATCATATTTAATGAGCGAGGATCAAAGGTATGTGTGAGACTTTCTTCCTTTGCATGCTCTAATTTTTGACAAGTCAGAAATGTGCAGTAGATAGCTTTGTCTTGAATTAACAGTATGTTTATTACAAAAGGGAAATACATATTTTCAGTGATGAATAAGTGTGCACTTACCTGTATTGTACAGAATAAATCCTTGTCGTAGTCATGTTAACGTATGTAATGCAATCTCATATCAGCTGCTGTGCTAAAGTTATTAGTGCCCTGTTCAATGGAGTGTGTGGAAATGTGTTTGGCACTTGTCATTGTTCTCTTATGGTGTCAAATGAAGAACATTCTCTGCTGAGCTCAGTAAATGCCAGTGTTATTCAGTGTTATGACACTTAGCATCATTCCTGTGCACAAACAATTTTCTTTATTGAAATATGAATTATGTTCTTCTGTTCTAGCTGGGGGAGATAATGATGCATGTTAACACGTTCTGTAGCTCACAATCCTTTATCATTTGTCTGAGTTTTTTTCTTCGTTATATAACGTTTTGTTATATGATGTTAAATTACAGCACTTTTTCCGGTAGATTTCATTTCCTCTGTTAAGACTTGTCCCCCCCTTTCTTTAATTTAGTTTGAGTGGCTTTACTTTTCTTAGTCGTACTGTACTGTTTCATTTCATGTCTCCTTAGAGGTTCTAACAGAACCTGTAAATTATCGTTAATGGTTGCACATCTCGATGCTTTGCATGGTGCAGGAGAAAAGACGAGCAGAAAGAGAGAGGGGTAAATGCTGCAGCAGCTGTTTTTGTGTGTGAGAATGGCAGAGGTAGAGCCACAGTGGATTTTCTTGAGTGTATGACTGAATTAATAATGCGCATGTTGTTCTTCCCCTTCCCCTCTCCCACCTGCATGCAGGGTTTTGGTTTCGTAACTTTCGAAAATAGTGGCGATGCGGACAGGGCCAGAGAGAAATTACACGGCACGGTGGTAGAAGGTCGTAAAATAGAGGTGCATGTAACAAATATTTCCCTTCTCAAAATTTCTGTTATGTCTATATTTTTAAGTTACGTTTTTTGTTGTCGCTCTTGCTATTGTTGATTCTTGATTCTGTTTTATGTGTCAGTGTGTGTCTCACTCTCATCTCACTATTTTAGATGCATCACTCATCTTTTCCTGTGGGTGTGCTCCTCTCTCTCTTCCTCTTTCCTTCCTTCCCTTCCTCCCTTCTCCTCTCCCCCCGCTGTATTCCTAAAACGTTTCAGTTATTCTAAGATCTCAAATCAGATATAATACAGCCCTCTCTGTTATCTAATTGGTTTGCTTTAGTTGGCATTCACTTGTGTTTATTCAATTCAGCTGTTCTATTCTGTTCATTTATTTCCTTTTTTGAAGCATATGTTGGCTTAATAAGCAAATGGGTGCAGTAAGTCATCAGGCAGAGTGCAAACAGCATTTGTGTGATGATAGCCAGAGGCCTTATTGCAGAGTTGACAAGGGATATGCGGTTAAAGCAGCCTTAAGCCAGCAGCGCTGTTATTTGGCCCGAAGATGCTGCATAGAGTAACAGTTATTAGACAGAACTGCTCTCAAACACAAACCTTTAAATCTACAGCTCATATTTCACTTATTTTACACTCCAGATGAGACGCTGTGAAATATCAATTTATTAAATATATCTTAACATCCTTTAAACAAGATAGATTTACTTGAGAAACAAAATTGCATAAGATGGTAAGAATTTTTTGGAGAATAAATCTTTAAGTTGAATTACGTGAGAATTTTCCTTACCCTATTAGCAAATTGTTGTTCTGCTATTTTAAGAAAAAATAAACGTACATGCTTAAAACACAAATTTGCCAAATGGGTAAAAAAAATATATATTTAAGATATACTCTTAAAACGAATTTAATTATCGTATTTATTTTAGTTTCTTACGTAAATGTATTTATCTTGTTTGAAGTATGACTAGATTTTTTACTGAAAAGCAAGACCAAAATACTGATTCAAAAAAGAAAAGATGCAAACTATAGCAGGTTTGAAGCAACAGTGGGTGTCATTATCACTGATTCCCACTCAACACTGTCTTCAGGTGTTACAAATTTTTTTTGCAGTATGATTTTTATTGTTTTGTTTTTAATTATAACAGTTATTCCGATATGACGTGGTGCCGCCTCTCAGTAAGATGTTGCATATTTTGCCTTCTTATTTTCCCCCCTTTTCCAACGGTAGCTGATAGGCCCCTCACCAAACTCAGTAGCCATGGTAACAATACATACACATGCGGGTGATGGCGGCGACTGGTAAGTGGAGAGAGCCATCTGCCATTTCACGAACTCCGCGCTGATACCTCGTGACTGTTTTTGACTTGATGTTGAGTTTCTTGATGCTATTTTCTCTTGGTACGCGTGTCACTTGAGTGAACATTTAGCTTTCTGAGAGGCTCTGATTGGACTGAACTGAATCGTGCACATCCTACTCAGATTCTGAACTCATGATTATGTTAAATAATGCACCCTCTTTTATATCTTTTGTTAGCTGTCCTTTAAGCTTGAATGATTTTCTTGTTTTGTTTTGTTGTTTTTTACTTTAATTTCCTTTCTGATTATTATTCTTGTGATGAAGCACAAGGCTTTTGGAGTGTTGAATGCTAAATGTTGCTTTTTTATTTTTCCAATAGTACTTCAATTTAGAAGGTTTAGTGTATGTTGCGCAATGCCAAACCTTTTTTCATTCCTACATTTTCTATTTTCTCTTAACCTAGTCGTTCTCTCTCCGCTGCATGCTCTGTCATATTCAATGCCTTTTGTTTGTTGAGTGCAATGTGTGTGTTTTGGTTTCTTCCATGTTCTTCAACTTGAACATCATTTGACGAGGCATGCTGAAAAATCTTTTATGATGAGACTATTGTATATATATTCTTTGCTTTGTGTTTTATTTTAGTTTCTTTAGACTGTGTTGAAAATATTAATAGTAATGCATGAAATATTTGTTAAAAATATTTTCAGTATTTACAGCTTTAGCTTCAGTATGATTCTTATTCACATGTGCCTCTTTGTGATCAGGTCAACAATGCAACAGCACGGGTAATGACAAATAAAAAGACCATCAACCCATATGCAAATGGTAAGTCAGAGTTCCCTTTGATGTTGTCAAATATGATGCATCTTTTTAGATTAAAAAAAGTAGTAAAAGACCACAAATATCAATCGGGGCCTCATTTCCCAAAAGCACCACAATCTACAAAGTAGATTGTAGAATCCAACTTACGATTCATCTTAGTTTTGCAGCCCATTTCCCAAAAGCATTGTACCTTAAGTAGTACTTGAAAATGCTAGTAGATTTACGAGCTGAAAGACTTCTACGTTCGGTTTGAGGCACAGAATGACGTGGCAGCAGGAAGACCACCGCTCCTCCCAGCGTCCAGGTTCTATGTCTTACCACGGCTGATGTGAGGAAAACTCTATGCAGAGTCAACCCATGGAAGGCTGCTGGACCAGTCAACATTACCGGCAGTGTGCTCAGAGGATGGGCAGACCAGCTGGCGGATGTTCTTACTGACATCTTCAACATCTCAATGAGCAGCGCCGTCATTCCAACATGCTTCAAGTCCACCACCATCGTTCCCATGCCGAAGATATCTTCAGTGTCCTGCCTCAATGACTACAGTCCCATTGCACTCACACCCATCATCATGAAGTGCTTCGAGAGGCTCATCATGAGGCACATCAAGACCCAGCTGCCCCCCTCACTGGACACCCTTGCATATCGTCCCAACCACTCAACAGACGACGCCATCACAACATATGTTCGAATGCTGTTCATAGACTTCAGCTCAGCATTCAACACAATCATTCCTCAGCACCTGATTGGAAAGCTGAACCTGCTGGGCCAGAATACCTCCCTCTGCAACTGGATCCTGGACTTCCTGACTGGGAGACTTCAGTCAGTCCGGATCGGGAGCAGCATCTCCACCACCACCACACTGAGCACTGGGGCCCCCCAGGGCTGTGTGATCAGTCCACTGCTATTCATTCTGCTGACTCACGACTGTGCAGCAATGCACAGCTCGAATCACATCATCAAGTTCTCCGATGACACGACCGTGGTGGGTCTCAAAGCAAGAAAGATGAGTCAGCATACAAAGAGGAGGTGCAGCGACTAACGGACTGGTGCAAAGGCAACAACCTGTCTTTAAATGTGGACAAAACAAAAGAGATAGTTGTTGACTTCAGAAGAGTACTGAGAGACCACTCTCCACTGAACATTGACGGCTTCTCTGTCAAGATCGTCAAGAGCACCAAATTCCTTTGTGTTCACCTGGCGGAGGACCTCACCTGGTCCCTCAACACCAGCTCCACAACCAAGAAAACCCAGCAGCGTCTCTACTTTCTGCGAAGGCTGAGAAAAGCTCATCTCCTACCCCCATCCTCACCACATTCTACAGAGGGAATATAGAGAGCATCCTGAGCAGCAGCATCACTGCCTGGTTTGTAGATTGCATCGTTTCGGATCGGAAGACCCTGCAGAGGATAGTGAGGACAGCTGAGAAGATGATCGGGGTCTCTCTTCCCTCCCATCATAGACATGTACACCACACACTGCATCCACAAAGCCACCAGCATTGTGGATGACCCCACGCACCCCTGACACAAATTCTTCACCCTCCTGCTGTCTGTAAAAAGGTACCGATGCATTTGGTTTCATCCCCCAAGCCATCAGACTCCTCAATACTCAGAGACTTGACTGACAACACACACACACTCACTCAACTGAAGACCATCCAACTCCCTTTGCATTTTCGCACATTTCTGTATTATCTACCCACATTATTTTGCTGCTACTGTATTCATTAAATATTTTACTTAAATTCTTGTCACTTCTATCTGGCTGCTACCCCAATAACTGCTATGTCCATATATAGTATAAGCTTATTTGCTGAATACTATGTCATAGAATGTTATGTTTAAATTCACAGCATTTTCTATTATATTGTAATATCTTTTTGCACTACCTGTTTCATCTGACACTTTCACACTAGAACCCTGTACTGGTCTTACTGTGCCTATTTTCCTGTTTCAGCAATTATTATACCATCTTATACTGTTTGCACACGTTTGCACATGCACTTTATGTAGACATTTTTAGGTCTTATAGCTCTGCATAGTCTCATTTAGTTCTGTGTTTGTTTTATGTTGTTTCATGTTGTTTTTATGTAGTACCATGGTCCTGGAGGTTCACTTTGTACTGTACTAGCTGTTATGGTTAAAATGACAATAAAAGCCACTTGAATTGACTTAAGTGCTCTTGAGTAATCGTATAGCGCTAAGAGCAGTGTAAGGACATAGACTTATGCAGACACCAGCAGGACAATCGTGAAATTACACATAATACAATTTAAATACCTATAGCTACATTTTATGGTCACATTTCAGCACTGTCACATGGACAGCGGCTCTCTTAAGTAGCACCTAAAGTGCATCCTTGCACATTCATGTTAAGTGCAGTTTTGAGAAACACACATAAAAAATAAATATTGTTTGTAACATTGCTCATTGAAAACACTTAAACGCCAAGATCAATCGTTATTGGGAAATGCAGCCCTGGCTGATTATTCTGCTTATATTTTGGCTTTTTGAGAGTATCTGCAACGGCTGCTTATTTTGCAGATTAACTGAAGTGGTAGTTCTTTCTTGTGTCAGTTTCAAAATCTACCGAAAACCTTGTCAATGGATAATGCACGTTTGCTATTTTCATTTTTCATTTCTATTTATTAAGTAAATATGTTTTTTTAATAAATGTTTAAAATTTGCAATTTTGTATACATCTCATTTGCAATTATTTGTATTCCTTATTCATGAAACAGGAGCATATCTAATTTCTGCTCAAATCTTTGTCATTTGCATGTACATTGCCCCATTGAATTGAATGTGAAAATGTACGATCCATTGAAATGTATATATGTATATCACCACCCAACATATCTTAAGATATTGGCATCAACCATTGACAAACCCATATCAGATCAGATCCCTACAAATAAATTATTATCCACACAAGCAATAATAGCAAATTATTGGTTTTTTGGTTGACAATATAATCATAGGACAGTTTTAACCTCTAGCAACTTTTAACCTTAAAAGCAAATTTTAACCTCAAGCATGCGACTATACAGACAGGCGACTTTACTGTCTTGTTCTCAATCTGAATAACAACAGCCACACACCCTGCTGATTCCACACATCAACATCAAACTACATAAGAGTACTTTTACTTATGAATTTTCTGAAAAAACATCAGCTTCTGAAATGTTTCTCAATGCAGTTATCCATTCGTCCTCTCTCAAAAATTTGAAATTGAAATGAAAAACTGAGGTAACCTTACAGGTAATCTCAGGTGGTACCATTGAGATCTTTTTTGTACTGACAGGCCATTTGTAGAAGTTAGAATCTGAGAGAAATCTGTCAGGCTGCTCAGCGCCCTATCCCTGCTCTGGAAAAGAGCAGAGCTTCACTGTGGTCAGCCCTCCAATGACATCATTAAGACACCAGCCCTGGAGCCACTTTGTCTTGTGAAAGATCAGATGTAGATTCTTAGACACACCAAGATGGCTAATATCAGATCTCTTTCTCTGTCTGTGTCTAGGCTGGAAATTGAATCCAGTCGTGGGTGCAGTCTACAGCCCAGAATTCTATGCAGGTAAGTGGCCCTGTAGTGCATTATATTCATAATTAAAAGATTGGCTCAATGTGTTAAAAAGATTTGCATTTAGGGCTAAGGGGCAGTTTCATTAATGCCAATAACGCTAGACACTGTGCTTTTTGTGTGCAAAGATCTTTTAATGCTCACGCCCTTGGTTCTTCATTTATGAATACTTCCTTAAAAGAGGTTATGAAATTAAAAAAATGCTGTAAGATACTATATATAACAATTTCATAAAAGATTTAAAGCTCAGTATTTTGTTACTTTGTTTTCATATATTAAAAAAGTATTTAGAAACTGGTGTAACACTAAAACGTATGAATGCTTGTCATTTATTTTAAAGATAGATAACAAGTGCACATTATTAAGCAAAAAGTCACACCAAAGTTAGCTAGGGATAAAATTATAAAAAATACAGATACTGTTCCAAATTAAGACAAAAAGTTTTTAAGAAGATTTACATTTATTCATTTAGCAGATGCTTTTATCCAAAGCGACTTACAAATGAGGAATACAGCAAAAGCGATTCAGCATAAGGAGGCAATAACATAAGAAGTGCTGCAATACAAAGTTTAAAATTGCCCAGAGAAGCACAAGAAGGGAGGAAGGTGAGATAGAGTGGTGAAAGAATGGAGTGATAATTTTTATTATTATTATTATTATTATTATGAAGAAAGAAGACATTAAGTACAGTAAGAAGTACTAACGAAAGAGATGAGTTTTTAAATGTTACTTGAAAATACTAAGAGGATCAGCGGCTCGGGTGGAGTGTGGAAGTTGGAAGTGAAAGTCAGAGAAAGCAATTTTGTGGTCTATCTTGGGCTCGCATTGCAGTAGTCCAGTCTAGATATAACAATATCTTGGACAAGAAGTTCTGTAGCATGCTCAGATAAGAAAGATCTGATCTTCCTAATGTTGTACAGTTACTGTAAAATCTGCCTGATCGGGCTGCCTTTGCAATGTGGTCCGTGAAGTTCAACTGATCGTGAAACACTACCCCAAGATATCTGGTTGTCTTGGATGAAGTGATCATTAACAAATCTAGCTGCATCTACCAGACAGGCTGAGATTCGTGCAGCTACCGTAGGATCATCAGGCTGGAATGAGAAGTATAGTTGTTTGTCATCGAAGTAGCAATGATAGGAAAAGACATATCCCTGAATGACAGATCCCAGCTAAATCATGTATGTAGAGAATAGAAGGAGCCCAAGCACTGAACCCTGAGGTACCCAGGTAGCTATACTGTGTTGGACACTGTTCCCCTCAAGAGACACTGAAGGATCTACTTTTAGGGTAAGAGCCAAACCAGCGGAGTGCGGTTCCTGTGATTTTCATTTGTCGACAGTGTGGAAAGGAGAATCTGGTGGTAAACCACATCGAAATCAGCAGACAAATCCAGCATAATAAGAATGGATGATTTTGATGCTGCTCTCGCCAGCCACAGAGCTTCGGTAATGGATGGCAAGGCAGTCTCAGTTGAGTGTCCGCTTTTTAAGCCAGACTGGTTGCTGTCTAGCAGGTTGTTCTGGGGAAGAAAAGAGGAGCCCTGATAGAACAAGTGTTTTTACTTTGAAGGTGAGTAGAGAGACTGGTCTGTAGTTTTCTGAGTGCAGGGTTTAGTGTTGGTTTCTTAAGCAGTGGGGTTACTCAAGCCTGCTTAAATGTAGTGGTAAAGGTACTAGTGAGGAGAGAAGTGGTAATAATGTGTGTGAGCACAGGTAGGATAAAAGGAAAAATGGCCTGGAGGAGAAGGAAAGCAATAGGTTCAAGGGCACAGGTAGTAGGTTGGCTGGAGAGGAGAAACCTCAGCATTAGAGAAGGGAGAAAAAGAGGGTTGTTTGTGTGGTGTTTGTGGGTTTATGATGTGGAGAATGGACTTCTGATGTTTGTTATATTGTCTGTGAAAAATGTTGCAAAGGCATCAGCTGTTAGAGAGGATGTGGATGGGGAAGGAGGAAGGCCGATGAGAGATGTGAAAGATTTGAAGAGCATGTGATTGTCCAAAGTGCTCTTGATTTGCTATATTTATTCATTTATTTTTTGATGGCATGATGTTATAGCTCTGGAGATATTAGCAGAGAAGGAAGAGAGCAGTGACTGATACTTACTCAGGTCAGCTGGGTCTTTAGATTTGTGTCACTGTCTGTCTTCAGATAGCCAGGGGTTGCGGGGTGTGGTGTGGGCTGGCTTGGAGGAGAGATATACAGATATTGTCTAGAAAATAAGTTAAAGTGGAACTTAGAGTGTTAGTAGTATTATTGACGTCAAGTGAGGATAATTTGTTAGAGGAGGGAAGAGAGGATGAGATCATAGAGGAAAGGAGGGTAGGTGAGAGAGAATGGAGGTTACGTTGAAATTACAACTGATGAGTATGGCGTGGCAGGTAAGGTGGCAGATATGTTAAACCTAATTAAAAAATTATCAGAAGTGTTTTGTGGAGAAAGAAGAACATGATCAGTGGTACCGTTATGTGTGTATATGAGGTCCTACCTAATTTGTGAGTTGCTTCAGTTGTAAAGAATTGAGATCAAATTGAGAACAAAGCAAGCAAAGTATTAAAGTCTGTGGCCTGAGCTTTGTCCAGTCGAATGTTGAAATCACTGAGGACCACAAGTTTGCTGCCATCCTCAGGGAAGGAGGATAGTAACACATCCAGCTCCTCCAAGATGGTTCCTAGCTGACTTGGGGGATGATATACAGTATAACTACAAACTAGAGTTTTACAGGATGGGTGAAAGTAATGGCATATAGTTCAAAGGAGTTGTTTCCACACAGAGGGGAAGAAAGCATACATTTCCATGTATTAGTCTTAAGCAAACCTGTTCCCCCACCCCTCGCTACCTGACGGGGGGTTTGGGAGAAAGTGATGTTTGGTGGATGGAGCAGAGGATGTGGCTGCGTCCTTTGGTCAAATGTAGGTCTCAGTCAAGGCCAGGATGTTGAGAGAAGAAAAAGAGCAAGAAATACAAATCAAAAGGATTTGAAGTAATGAGAGCAATACTCAAGTGCCTTGTTGGTGTCCTTGCTTAGAGGACTTGCGCATGTAGACTGACAGATCTTTACACAAATTCTGTCTTCACGTGAGGTGAGCTTCACATGAAAGCTGATGCTTCTGCACAGGGGCGAAAATTTCATCAAAATGTTGGGGGGGGGGAAATAAACATAACAATTATCAAGAGCAATTTTTGAAGGGGAGACCAAGGTTTTTTTTTGTTGTTGCCCCGTTTGCATTTGTATTATTTTATTTCTTAAACAATTATTTTAAGAATATATAATTATATTATTTACAATACACATATTTTAATGATATTTTAGAGGGGGACAACCCTCAGATGGGGAGGGGGGTCCTGACCCCCCCCGATCCCCCTGCGATTTCCGCCTGTGATTCTGCATAATGCTTTGCCTTGCTTAAGTGCTTGTGTAGTCCATGTGGTTTCTCTGCTTGAACATCTGTGTGAACTTGAGGTGAAATGACTTCATACATTCAATAAAATTACCTTGACACTAATAGGTTAAAAGTCATTGCAAAAATTGTTTAGAAATTAATTCTGAAACAAGCCTAGCATAATTTGTTTTGTAGATGCCCCTTGGTTTGAGATTTTGTATCTAATGCAATTAAATTTAGATAAATTCAAGCATCACTTAGGTGTCTGAATACTTTTAGGGCAACTGTATATACAGTACATGGCTTGGTTGTAAATCTCAACCATAACAGAAAATTAAAAAAAAATTGGTGTTTAACTGCATTATTTGATGGAAACATTCAAGAAAACCCAGGCTGGGGATGGAGATGTGTAAAATAATCTGCGGGCTCTGGCATTGCCTGAAAGAGCTGGCAGAGAGAAAGAAATGATTATTCAAATCACCCAAAGGGCCTGTTTTACAATGTGTGTCTCTGTGGCAAAAGGCTCCTAGACTCCATTGTCACTACTGCAAACACAGAACACATCTTTAAAAAACATAATCCAGACCCCCAGGGCTTCATTTCATTTTATAGGCCTTTGAAAAAGGCACGATGGACTGTTTTCTCTCATTTCTTCAATGATCTCTCTCTCAACCTTGGCCATCTCATCCTCTGACCTTCCCTGAACATCATTACATCCCCCATTATATGGGAAAATATCGAGATTTTATGATAATAAGAAGAAAAGGGCTGAAAAATATAGAGGTGATGGTGAAATCTAATTGTCTGTCTACGCAAGGGCATCAAAAGGGCTCAAATATATTTTATAAATTAAAATCAATACTTTCAATTTCTCCAGACAGTTGTTTGCCTAATTCAGTGCACATTCTGTTAATTACAAAATGGCTCATTATTGATTTGCTTTCGTCTCACCTTTCAAGTGTCCAAACAGCCCACATCCCATTAAAGTGCGAATGTTTTTTCTTTTGAAATCTCGCCTTTTCTTTTTTAAAATCTCTGTCTTAATTATAATTAAAGCATCATTAATGTGCCCGAATTGTGCCAGTATCAGAAAGCGCCTCCAATCCTTTTGTTTGCTTAATAGCTGAAAATAGGTATTGGCACATTGCTGCTTAGATTGCAGATGGAAAGATTGCACATGAGCGGTTAAGAGTGCCCTAGAGTTTGAATAGTGACTAAGCTGTGTCTCCTTTGGTGTTGTCAGCGGTAGGTTTCCCATGCCTCCTTGTGCAGAAAGATAAAGAAATGGTTCACCAAAAAATAAAAATGATGTTATTATTTACACACTATCCTGTCCTAAATCCATATTACTTTTTTTTCTTCTGTATAACACAAATTTGATTTCATATATACATTTCCATGAGGAAATGAGGACCAGGGATGTCAAGCAGCAAAATGACAAAAAAGCACCATAAAATTATCATAAAAGTGGTCCATGCATCCTATTCCAAGTCTTTTGAAGCCATATGATGGTTTGTGTGAGGAACAGACTGAAATTTAAGTCAGTACGTTCATGAGAGTTCATGAGAAAGGCAGCTATGTCCAACTCTTTTGAGTCAGGTCTTTTCAATGAACCAATTGATCCAGTTCACAAAAACGTAATAATTTGTTCATGAATCAGACTAATCCAGTTCTCAAATTCAAGTAAGTATGACAGAATTTTCCTTTTTTGTGTGAAACATTCATTTTACCAAATAAACTTCTGCAAGTCTGAGCTGGAAAAGGAGCATCTTTGAATCATGAGATGAGCTGACTTGTAACGTGAAATTTGTTTCTGAGCAAGCCTCACCAGTCACCACTTGAACCGGCTCTCACCTGCGGCAGGCTGTTGATTTAAGATAGCTTTGATGTTCATTAACAGCGCTCCGACTGAGGGGAACGAAAGCTATCAGGGGAAGGCTGAGGGATGGCCAGTGTGCCAGACCTCGCATGTCTGCTGGGCTGATCTCTGATTAAGAGTTACGCCTGGCGGAGATTGGGCGGATGTTTGAAAATTAGACTTTCAGCAATTTATGCCCAGAGATTATGCAAATGCAGACCACCTCTGACCACAGGAAATCTAAGGCTCTCCACCCTAGACGCACACATGCCTCTTTCTTTTCCTCTTGCTTTCTTTTAGCAGATGTGTTCACACATGCACAAGGTCAAATTCTAGCAATTATTTTTACAAAGCCATGCATGCTGTCTGTAGCAGCCAATAATGTAATAACTACCATTAATGTAATAACTGCCAATAATGTAATACATTTTATTAAAATTATTATTTTTTTATTAACCCAGCCAATAATGTAATAGCCAGCAAATAATGTAAGAACTTATTACATTATGGGCAAAACATTATTACGTTATTGGTTCAGAAATGTTATTACATTATTGTTAAGTTATTACATTATTGACTTTTATTACATTAAGAATGGAAAATGTTATTGGCAGTTATTACATTAACGGTAGTTGTTACATTATTGGCTGCTACACTGTCTGTTAACACATACAGTGTGGTTTAAAAGTCTGAAGAAATTTAAAAATGCTTCTGTTTCAAATTGTTTTAATTTAATACTGTTTTTATTAACCCTTTCATACGTTATGTCACGCAAATGTGACGGTTAATAACTGGGCCCCGCAAATTAGCGTCACACATATGTGTTTCTACAACAACCAGTTATGTTACAAGCTGCCAGATTCAAATCAGCTTTTGCGCCGACATAGACTGTGCTGGTCAATAGTCTGTGATTTATATTCGATCAAACAGTTACTCATACAGTCTTTTCAAGCACATAATAAGTTTACTTTATGTAACAAACAGCCAAATTTTCACCAAAGTACCACGATAGCAGTTCACAGCTTGTGTATGCACAGCCATCATATCTATACGCGATCTTCCCATGTATTCAGCCTCGTCTACTTATTAGGTGCAGATGCGGTTTTCATTCACACGAACAGCAACGCAAACAGTCTTTTCATGCATATAATACATTTGTTTTCTGAAACAGACAGCCAAACTATCACAAAAGCACCATGATAACAGTTTAAAACTTGTATACTCACAGTGAAAACATGCTGATTGAGCGTGATTATCCAATGCACACAGATGTCTGTTTACATTAGCGCTTGTCACACACACACACAATGTCTGAGATATCAAACAGTGCATAGGTAAATTGGAACTAATAAATTAACATTAATTTCTTAGTATTTGGTACGTCTCTCTACTGCTTTTATTCACAGCATGCAATTGAGTTGGCATGGACTCCACAAGTGTGTGTAAAACCTTATGATCCATGTTATCCCAGCATGATTTGGGAATATTCCAAAGAGCATCTTGTGTGTTTTAACAGAATTAGATTTTTTGATTAGCAATGTAGAAGTAGTGCAGAATCTTCCTTTTAACATAATATTGTAGGAGCAATATGTAACATTGACATCAAGCTTTTAAAATGGGTACTGCAGTCCAAAAATTTATAAACGTATTAAAAATATTGGAGAGAGTTGTCTCCCTCGCTCCCTCCTCCCCAGGCTCTTAAGCTCACGCGGGCTGCCAGGTTGAACGAACAAACTGACAATGGCAAGCGACGAGTCTTACGCTGTAAGTTGAGCAGTTAATGTATACATCTGTAATGATTTTATTGTTTGCGAATTATAAACCAGCTCATGTGTGTTTTTATAACTCTGTCAATGTTAGCTAGGTGTATTGCTGGCTTCCATGGCTGCAGCATGCTGTGTTTGCTCACTAACTTGTTTCAAATCTGGCAACCCAGGGAGTCGAAATACTATTGGAATATGGGCAGTGGGCGGGATCACACAGGCCAAAACACAAACAGAAATTCCGGCCCGGAACAGACATTTCAAATAAGAATATACTGGCTGTAGCATTGTTTTTGAAGAAGCCAATTTCAACATAGCATGTTTCCTAAATCTTAGATAACTTAGTTTGATAATTTTATGCTATAGTACAGTAAATATATTACATATTGCTCCTTTAAATTTACATCATAATGTTTCAAAATACTAAAACTGAAACTGTACTATAAACATTCTCACTTCTCAGAATAGCACATGCTTCTGTGACCACACAACATGAGCACACTTTGCACTGTAAAGCCTCACTTGTTCATTTATTAAAGTCAATTTCTCAATTTAGTGCTCTTTGGCAAAGAAAAAATTAATCACAAATTAGCAAACTCATTTCCTTAAGTGAGAGGAGAGGAAGGGGCAACTTCTCTATGCCCAGCATCCCAAGATCCCAAGAAACACACTCATTTCAGCTGAGCGAGTATGAACCATATGAACTGAAATGGAATATGTTTGGCCATGATGATTCAGAGAGTCATTTGCATTGACTGACAGTTTTGCAGCGCTAATTTTTCAGTGTTTTAGGATGACATCACTGTCCTTGCTCTCTCTGTGATTGAGTCCTGACTGAAAG